>NC_043968.1:40863319-41237069 GCF_902148855.1 Sphaeramia orbicularis | reverse complement strand
TATAACATCCATTATGTAACCTGAAAAAAGTCTAAATTTACCAGTGTTCAGAGTAAGTAAATGCAGTATTGACTGAAAGGTTGTGGAAGTTCAACGTCATTGATCTTTATTATTATTACTTTCACCGTATCAATATTATGGAGGCAGACCACACACCTTTTTTATACACTTAAGGGACTTTGCATTGATGCAAATGATGTAACATTTTTGGACACCTACCTAACATTAACCACAACCATTATACAAACCTAAATGCTGGTCTGGCTGGCATGGTTGGAAAAATCCTGCCATTGGGTGACTGTTTCAGCTGACACTCTCTTCCCTTCTGCTGTTCACATATTACTCTTTTCAAAGCCTTTCTTGCAATGTCAAAAAACAACAATCTCTGAGGCAGCACCTACACAGTAGTATGCAGTACAGTAGTTTTAATACCATGGTTTATTTCTTCACATGCACCAGAAGAGCTTTTCCATAACTTTGCTAAAGAACATCACTGAATCATGAGCATAGTGTTGTCCAACCCTAACTCTAACCTTAGTCCAACCTTAAACCAAGCCTTGACACTCACATTTACATTATTTACATTGTAAGGACCTGCTTCCTGTCCCCACATTATGAGCAAACTAATCGGGTTTACATCCCCTTAATGCAGATAAAATGGCTGCACACACACAAAAGTGATTAAACACTGAGGTCAAGGGGTTAGACTTACATAGGCTTCATAGTCACAGGACTGAAAGATGAGCTTCTCCGGGTGATGCTGCCAGTACTGCACTGGAGTAGACGAGGTGGCCTCGTTGGGCGGACGCAACGTGATTGGCTCGCACCACTCGCCTGCCTGAAATGACAACCAATTGCATGTCAGTGTACAAAGTGGATCAAACAAGATTACAAGATGGGACATGACATCAAGGCTTGGGTTGTGTATCCCATATTGACACAAGTTGTTGGCCTCATATGTTCATATCAGCTTTCCTGTCTGAACATGTTTTTAAAAGGAAACACCTCAGTAAACATCTGAGTGGAAATTAAACTGTAAATGTTCCAGTTCCCTTACTTTTACCCATTTAAGACTGCTTTCACCCAGTAAGCTTTCACCTCTGAAACAAGCCTCAAAATCGTATCTGCATACTTCTTAAATGCTTGTGGATAACAATTAGGGTTATTTTATGGTCTTGCATTCTTTGATAAACAAAACCAGATGCCTTTCTAGCATGTGAAAGGTATGCAAGCTGAGCCGAAGAATGTGTGTGTGTTTGTGGTGAACACTGGTGTGTTTTGTGTGTAATCCCTTTCAGAAAGATGGTGAACGACCGCATGCAAGATTTGGATGCAAAGATGTTGAATAAACAGCTTGGGGAAAAGCCTCTGGAAATGAGCATCGGCCAAATCTAGGCTGAACGCAACGAGCTAACAATGCTACACCCTCTCTTCCCACACTCTTTGACCCCTCTGAGGCACTGGTTGGAAACCTTCAGTCACTAAAAGTTTGCAATGTGCTACCTCAAAGGCCAAAAATGAGTCAAGGAAGAAGTTAGCTGATTCCCTTGGACTGTTTTCTAATAATAATAACTTTATTTATATAGCACCTTTAAAAAACTGAGTTTACAAAGTGCTTTGACAGACAAAGCCGAAGGGCACAACGGCAGAATACAAGATGCAAGCAAAGACACTAAAACAGAAAACAAAACAATAAAAGAGATATGTACAGCAAACGCGAAAACATGACACTGAAAAAAATTGAGTGAATCGGAGTTTAGAGGGCAGAGATAATGAAACATGATGCTGTCAAATCAATGCAAAAATGAAGAGGTGAGATAAAACCACATCATGTATGAGAATATAAATTAATTACCAAACAGGGTAAAATTAAATATTCAACATTAAAAAGGGACAACATCACATAAAGGCAAGTCTATAAAAATGTGTTTTAAGAAGTGATTTAAAAGATGTTACTGATTCCACAAGCCTTATCTCCTCAGGCGGACCGTTCCAAAGTCGAGGGGACCTGATGGAAAAGGTGCGGTCAACTTTTGATTTAAGCCTCGACTTTGGAACAGCCAGGAGCCCTCCACTCGAGGATCTAAGGCTGTGTACTGGCTCATAATTAACTACCATGTCAGCTATATAGCTAGGGGCCAGGCCAATTCAGGCTTTAAAAGTGATCAGTAAAATCTTAAAATCAATTCTAAAATACACAGGAAGCCAATGGAGTGAAGCCAAGATAGGGGTAATGTGATGTGGTCTGTTAAAACCAGTGAGAAGCCTAGCTGTTACATGATGAAATGAGAATTTAACGACCAGAGATGGAGGCAGACTCAAGAAAAACAGACGCAGATACATGTGAAGTAACCAGTCATACATAATATGACAGAGGACAGTTTGAAAGAGACAGAGAAACAAAGACTGAAGATCTTCCCTGTTTTCTGTAATTGCTACCCTAATCTGCTGGCGCTAACTCATCACTGCCACCTTGGAGCCTTTCTAGAAAAACGGGTGCATCGCTGTGAGGTTCACACTCTATGAGATTCAGCAGAATAGCCATAAGTGTGTGTTGGTCGGCTCTGATAAGCTCTGTGATTCACACAGAGACACATAAAAACCCTAATCATACTGAATCAAAACACAGCTGCTGCCTCAGATCTGTGTGCACGTGCAAATGTGTGTAACTGTGTGTTTGAGTCACTGTCGCAGAGCTGATTGGAAGTCAGAGTTCTAATTTTGTATTTGGAATGTGAATTGGCTGCAGAAATAAGAAGCTTAGAATTATGTGTCTTGTTTGTGCAAAACTATATCATTTGATCGAGAGGATGAAAATGAATGTTTTCATTCTCCACATCCTCCTTGAATGAAGCAGCAGACTATGCTTTAAAACATGTAAAATAAGTAATTGCACATTGTCTACTGACTTCTGGGAATATTTGATCATGTTATCATTTTGTAACAAAGTTTCAGGCATAAATCTAAAGTCTCTGTATTTGTTAAGTTGATGTAAACTCTAAAAAGGAGAGATGGGGTCAGATGATCTGCTTTGCTGTGGAATATTAATTTTCAGGAAACTAATGGTCAGATAAAATACTTCTGACTTACATCTTGTATCTGTTTAATGAGAGGGACGCTTCATTTTGTTTTAAAATACACTACACCCTACAGAATAGAAACACTACTAAATTACTAATTAATGTTATTCTAAAAAAATGTAATCTGGATGCTTCAGCAATAAGTAACCACAGGCCCATATCAAACCTTCCATTTTTGGAAACAATCATTGAAAGGGTTGTTTCTCAGCAAATTCATGCTTTTTTTGGTGCAAAACAATCTTCTTAACAAATTTCGGTCTGGATTTTGAGCACGCCATAGCACTGAGACTGCACTTATTAAAGTTTTAAATGATATACATCTGCATCCAGAACCTCTGTCTTGGTATTACTGGACCTCAGTCTTGGATTTGATACAGTTGACCACAACATACTGCTCGACAGACTGGAAAAGTGGGTGGGACTTACTGGCACTGTGTTGAACTGGTTCAAATCTTACTTGCAAGGTAGGGACTACTTTGTCTCAGTTGTTAATTACGAGTCGGAGAGAACAAAGGTGACATGTGGGGTTCCCCAAGGGTCCATTCTTGGACCGCTTCTGTTCAACATCTACATGCTACCCCTGGCTCAGATCATAGAGCATTTCAACATTTCCTACCACACCTATGCAGATGACACACAACTTTATATTTCAGTCTCATCACATGACTACAGTCCTTTACTTTCACTGAGTAAATGTATTCATCAAATCAACGAGTGGATGTGCCAGAACTTTCTCCAGCTCAATGCAGACAAGACAAAAGTGATTGTTTTTGGACCAAAAAAGAAAGGTCAAAGGTCAGTGCTCACCTTGACTCCATGTCACTGAATTCTACAAACCAAGCCAGACATCTTAAAGTAATTATTGACTCAGACCTGAATTTTAACAACCATTTAAAAGCTATTACAAAGTCTGCCTATTACCACCTGAAGAACATCACTAGAATCAAGGGTTTTCTGTCCAAACAAGACAGAAAAACTTGTTCCTGCATTCATTTTCAGTAGGTTAGATTATTGTAATTGTGTCTTCACAGGTCTAAACAAAAAATCAATCAGGCAGCTGCAGCTGATCCAGAATGCTGCTGCCAGAGTCCTGACTAAAACCAAGAAACTGGACCACATCACACTGGTCCTCAAATCGCTACATTGGCTTCCTGTGAGTCAAAAGATAGAGTTCAAAATCTTACTCCAGGTCTACAAAGCACTGAATGGCCTTGGACCCAAATACATCCTAGACTTGTTAGTTCCCTATGAAGCATCCAGACCCCTGAGGTCATCAGGGACAGGTTTACTATGTGTTCCCAAAATCAGAACCAAACAAAGAGAAGCAGCATTCAGTTATTCTGCTCCTCAGCTGTGGAACAAACTTCCTGAGGTCTGCTCAAACTGTCAGCTCATTTAAATCAAGCCTGAAAACATTATTGTTTACTGCAGCATTCTCTTAAACTCTTAAATAATGTCTTTTAAATGAACTTTAAAATCACATTTTTATCGCTGATGATTTAAATGTCTATTTTAATTTTAATGGTAATGTTTTTATATTTTAACTTTCTCTCATCTTAAATGTATTTTTATTCCTCTCCTGTGATGCTTTCATGTTTTACATGAAGCACTTTGAATTGTCCTGTACATGAAATGTGCCATACAAATAAATTTGCCTTGCCTTGTCTTTTAACATTAAAATTGCAATATTTAGAAATTTACTTGCATTTATTGCTTTTTGAAATTCCTAATATATGAACAGATCCTAGTGTACCTCATTTTATGATTTCTGTGATGCTGATTCAGAACGAGCTTCTCAGTTCACTACTGCTTTTTTGCTCCTCAACAGAAACAAACCGTATTCAACACTACAGACTCTAGACAAACTTCGCATAAGCACAAAAGCCATGGAAATCTTATATATTCAAGCTCAATGGCTATAATGGCTATATTTCAACATATCACTAAATTTTTAAAAACAATTTGATGACAGGTTTCTCTTTGTTTATACTTTTTTTTTTTTTTTGCATTTTCCTTCTATAGGCATCATTGTTTTATCTGTGACTGGGACCATTCATAACATAGTCTCCATCCATCTCCCTGCCTCCATTCATCCCTCCATCTTCTCCTCCATTCCTCACCATGCTGACTTGGGCCATCTGTCGCTCCAGCTTGGATCGCGGCACGTCCTCGAAGTAGTTGTCATTGCTGCGCTGCCTGCGCCGAGCGTCCGCCTGCATGATGAGGTGCTGCACGTCCAGAGATCCACCCGGGACCCCCGCCGTGTACGCTGCCTGTCCCACTGACGGGCTGAGCTGAGGAGGAGTGTGGTTCCCTCCGGGCTCCTGGGACACAAGAAAAGACTGGAATGTAAGAAAGATGCAAGACAGAGTTCATTCATCATATCATAATGTGCTGTGTCACTGCTGCAAGTGCAATAAGTAGGGCAATGGCATTCATTGTGTGCTGTCATATTTCATATTTCAGCTACTCTGTTGCTACGCTGCTGCACACTTTTATCTTGAAATGCTTTGTACAATAACTTTATAATTAAGTCTCCAACGGGGACAAAGACACTGTCCTGAAACTAGAAGCACTGAGCACGTCCATGAGAGATCTTAAGAGAAACTCCGTCATTGAGTCTGCAGAGCTCAGTGCAAGTCACTTTGAGTAAACCACTCCTAAAGTGGAGAGGGATGATCATTCAAGAGGTTTCTCAAGCAGAGCAGAACCTAAATCTCCCAAATGATTTAGCGCTCTGAAAGTTATAATGCTCTAATGGTCCTATAGACTAGAAGGTCAGTTGTTTCTCCTCAGAGGTTATTCACTTTCAGTCGATTAAATGTGAGAAGACATAATAGAATGAGCTATTTCTGCAGATTTTTTCAGTTTTTCTGACAACCTGTGACCATTTCTAGTCCCAAAACAGTCATATTGCCCTTGGTAGTACTGTATTACAAAGCATGACTCAGTTCAGAAAAAGGAAAAAAGAGTCATCTCAACACATTTTAACCCACGCTAACCCTTGCAGTTATTCTTTTTTTTTTTTTTATCTACAAGTAGCATTTACATGTCAATCCATGGATTTGCCAGGAATGAAAATGAATTGCCAACAGTTTTTGACAATCTATTGGTCATTCTGGTAAAACAGTGTATGGCAGTATTGAATTGCTTTTCAGACAATGCATTTGCATCAGTGATATTTTCTCACTTATTTTGGAGCCTAGTAAAAAATGCACTTCTAAAACAAATATACTGATGCTCGGTGGACAGTTTTGGAGGCACGCACATGTAAAAAAGCCCCAGAAGCACAGGGCCTCCCTTGGCTGAGCAGCACAAAGAGCAAAAGACTATTATAAGGACATTAGACTGTAGCCCCGATGGGAGAGGGAAAGCCAGTTCCTTGTGATTAGTATCCAGGACAAGCTAGAAGCTAAGAAACTGCAGTGGGTCGGCCATTTTGTGCCTGCCTGAGAGATTTGGGTAATCAGTTAGGTGTGAGCAGCAGCAGCACCAGGGAGGCTGTAGGTCCCTTAGTGAAATACATAGCCATCTGGGACAGAACCAGCATTTTCTCTCTGATGATGAATAATATATGCTTTGTTTAAATTCATGTTCATTCAGAAATTGCAGAGAGTTCCTGCACATCATGCTACATACAGTCTGTTCATTAAGCCCACTTACCCTTAGGGAAATGGCCCGTGGGGGTTTCTGTGGAATGTCTTCGTGTAACCGGTCCCCCAATGAGGCCAGGATCCGTTTTCTGTGTCCAATAAGGCTGATCTTTAATACCTGAGGCAATGCACAGATGGAAAAGATATTAATCAATTTTTGCTAAAAATAAAAGACTGGTAATAAATAAAGGATCAGTATATAAGAATAAAATCTGCTGGTGAAAGCTCCTGCACCAGCAAAAAAAGACCCCTCATTTTTATTCACATAGTTTTAAATAGTATTAATAGAGTAAGAGATCAAAGTCTATGAGCAGCTACAAAAAATGGTAAAAATGTTACAAATTATCAGCATAATCATCATTATTAAATGTAGGATTCAGGCTGAATTCCCGGGAAAAAATGCCAGTTCACTGCAGCATGGCTACAACTGTAGAAAAGTACTAATTAGTGCATAATGAAAGAAAATGCCCTGAAGCAGATACATACATCACATCATTATTATTATTACATAACCAACATAGTTTAGACCATCATGCCAGTGCTGTTACTCTGTTCTCTGAATAAGATCAGATATGTGTATATAGCATTCATCCATACATAAACCACACATACCAGAACATCTGAGGTTTACTGTATGAGAAACACACACATATGCCTATTAAAGGGCTGGACTTCAAAAGACTGATTAAATTAATTGGTCCTTCTGTTGTAATTTACTACTCTGTTTTTTCTTTCAACCAAATTAATATTACATTTAAAATCCCTTAGACAGCAAAGTATTTGGATTAATCAGAGCTGAAGACTTGGGACACTGACTCAAACCTAAGCCACAAAAATGAGGTCTACGGACGACCTGCCCCAAGATCGGACTCAAGACCAAGGACATTTTAATCAGCGGATGAAATGCTGAACTGAGTTCACCTCACAGAGAAAAATCTAAGAGCTTTTGGTTGTTTGCCGTGGTTGGTGTTTCTCTATAACAGATTTCACAATTGTTCAAATCCATTATACTAAGAGAAGAAAAAGTGAAAAAGTGCATTCAGCCCAACTGAAGAATGTATGGATGAAAACATAACACAAGATATAAATGAACATCGTCATTCTTACCAAATTATTTTGCTAAAATACAAAAAAAAAAAAAAAAAATCAGTCAAAGTGAGGTTAATGGAAACTGTGAAGATGAGGTGCTGTGTTGTGGCTTTATTCATGGCTGACAGCCATAAGATGTAAATTCAACAATATGAGATTGTGGCAGTATTGTAATAGTCTATTGATTTTCCCCAGGCGCTCATTACACAGGCACAAACACAGACAGTTACACACACACTTGGACTCATATGAAAGCATTCATTCTTTCTCTGGTCACCAGGCGTCCACTGACTGTGCCAGTTACCGGGTTTTCTAAAGAGATGAGCTGGAACATGGCAGCTTTCTGCAGGATGTTCTTTGCACTGTTTGCACCCTCTGGCACCAATACTTCAGTATACAACTAAACTGTTTTATGAGGCTGCCTCTGGAGGTCTTCCAGCAAAGGTATATGTAAGTCTGGATGAATGTGTGTGTGTCTGTGAGTGTGTCTTTGGGGCAAAAGGTGGTAATTAGCCTCAATGCGAGTGCCTTGCTGTGAATCTAATGATTCTCCCAACAGTCCTGCTTTGAGTCAGCATAACTTACAGACACACACGGACACACAGACAAACCCACACAGACACACACACACTCTATCAGCTGCTCTCTCACCAATCGCTGCCTTACAACTGTTACATAAACATAAAAATGCAACAAGAACAGCAGTATGTGATATACACATTTAGATTTTATGTATGTGTGCACAAGCCCATAAATATAAACAGAATATGAATAAACTACTCCCATGCATATTGATGAGTATATATAAGCAAACTGCATGTTAACACATGATGCTGAATATATTAAGAACATCTAAAATGCTTAACACATCCTCTTTATGTTTTCTTTTTGAAATTAGCCTTCAGTATAATTTAGTATGACTCTCCTTGTGATTATGCACAGAAAATACTTAAAAGAATAGCTTGAATAATGACGTATTAGGAAAAACATCACAGCTACAAACAGGTTAAACCACATTGCTGTTCTTTTCATAGAAACAATGTATTATAATTGTTAAAATTAGCCGGATCAAAGTAAAACTGTACACAGAGCTAGGACCTTCAGGTGGTGAGACTAATTGGTGCAGTATAGCTGCCTCGTGCCCTCTTCACCACTTTCTCTCACTCCTCTTTCCAGTGCTCTTCTCCATCTACTCTTGACTTTAGCAGGTCACCCTCTCTTGCACTGGCCTCTATGGCGATGCAGTAACACTGCCAGAAGCACTGCAGCACTTCTTCAATTTTGTGTGTTTGTTCAATTAAAATGCTACAGCTAATTTTGTTGCCTCCTATCATTTTTAGAAAGGCTCCTGCTCAATGCAGTTTGATATATTTTGAGTGATCTTACACAATGTAAATTTATCTTGAAATATAACCTACTGCCAAGTCAATTCCTGAATCAGGTGAAAGTAGGCATTAGATCTTACTAGAGTTTTACTAGAATATGTTAAAGGCAAAAATTAAGATGAGATATTTTATGGCTGAGCTATAAAATGACCTAGATGAAGGTTTTTTTTTGCATTATGCAGTGAAGTTTATGAAATATTCAGTCTTACAGTTCTATGTCTTTTCCTGTCAGTCCCCTGAGGCATGATAGCGTGATGCCAGTGCTGCTTCATCATATATAAACACACATACACTTGAGTAAGAGCACAGTAATTACTTTATCATGTGTATCTGTGTGTATCTGTGTAACACTTTCCCTTACGCAACAGCATCTACTTCATCTACAGTAGAAGCCTCAACCTCAGCCTGAGGTTCAACTGTCACCATGGCAACACAGAGGCACAGCAGTAGTCACCCACACACACTCATCCCTAAAAGAAAAAATAAAAGAAAAAAGAAAAAAAATCACACGCACGTGGTGGGTATATACACACACACACAAACAGCTCAAACAGCTGTTTTCGGAGACTGAGGAAGAAGATTATATTGTTATCCCTGAATGGAGGAGAATTTGAATGCAACCCGACCATTATTGTTAAAACACACTCTCACTCTTTCCGTGATGCTTGACTGCAGCATAGCCACATTTGCATTTAAATTATATTCATAGCAGCTGTATATGGTGACAGGGGAGGTGTTGAGCCACATTCACTCCCATGCATCCTATTCCCCTGTTTCCATCCATTGCTTCTCTGCTCTCCATGCATTCATTCCAGCTCAGTTCTATTCAAATCGCCTCAGAAAGCTCTGATGACGTAACCTTGATAACACAGCACTTGTATGTTCTGGGTCAACAGCACTTACACATTGTCAGCTCGAAAAAAAATTTGCTGGAGTGACTATAACAACATTCCTGTGACTGTGCAATTGTAGCAAACTTCTAATGGACACTGTGTATGAAAAGGTAACTCCACCAACACTGAGCCCATTAGGGGAGCAAGAAAATATATGGATCCACTAGAGTATTGCGGCTGGATAGTAATGCTGTCATCTATCTTCAAATATTTCATTATTCAGCTTCAACATAACAAGGTAAGTTGAGACGGGAGGTAGTGTGAAGCACTAACTGCTCCTAATGCACAACACAGTTAACGTAACGTAACGTAACGTAACATAACAAACGTAACGGACAGTGATGTGTTCTTTTCCTTTTTTCAGAATTAGACTACTAAAATTGCTTTACGTATTATAATAAACTGAATCATATCCCTTGTATCGTGGCCTCTCAGGACTCTATTGTTATTACTATTACTCTTTTTTACAATACTCTATTTTTTACAAATGTGTATCTGAGCTGTATGTGCAATAACTGTTTTTTTTTGTATGTTTTAGCTGTGTTTATGTATTTGTATCTGTCTGTTTTTGTCATATCTTTACTTTTTCCTCAAGCTCCCTTTTCTGACTCAGGGAAACGCACAAGAATTCCAATGCGCCTATACTGCTATGTATCTGTGCAAATGGCAAATAAAGTCTATTCTATTCTACATATATTGCATCACCAGATTCTTGCCAATGTACAGTCCTAGAGCTCATCTCAGTGCTTTCCAACTCATCTGGTCCTCCTGAGGACAAAAAAACTAAAAAGAAAACACAAGTCTGTAGTTATATTGTAATAATTTGGATTAATGTACCTAAAAAGACTGCTTTATAGGTAAAGTGATACACTGAAAAGAACTCTACTGCATACTTTTCTGTATGAATATATCTCATCATGTTGACCCTCTGAACAGCATAATGAATATGGCATTAGGTATTAACTGTATGTATATAAAAGCAGCTGTTACTGCTGTATTCTGACCTGATCTTATAATGTGTCTCTATTACTTTCTGGCCTTCTTCATATCTCTCTCTACAGTCTAACTAATGATGGTGCCACTGAGCAGCTCAAGCGTCCAATAAGGGTTACTTACCCTCCGGTCTTGATTTTATTACCATGGTATGAAGTGATTTGGGGCTGGTATCAGGCTGAGCCGCCATGTTTGTGTCTTCTATGTGTGTGTTGATCAATGTACTAATCCTGTTAACAGTCCCGTTAGCCCAGATTGAACAGGCTTGATTAACGGATTAGCTGCTACACATACAGTTAATGGAGCCATGCTTTCTCACAGTCATCTCCTCTTTGCTGCCTGAAGGACACACTGTCACAACAACAATTTAACTCCAAATGATAATCTCCTGTTTTTTAAATATTTGTGTTTGCATGTAAACTCTTCCAACTTCAAGTTATTTAACTTAGAAATGACTCATAAAACATGCAAAAGCAAAACATCTCTCAGGGGGGACTGGAATTATTACACTTTTCTATGCAAATTAAATCATTTGTATAGAGAGAAGGTGTTACTTCTCTGCACAAGCTGGAATTTGTTTGAAGTTTTAAGAAAATTACACGAACGTTCTGGTGGAGAAAAAAAATAACATAACACATCATTTATGAAGGCAGATCCTGAGTCAAAATGAGATTTTGCAAAGAACCTGATGTAGCTGTAAAGAGGTCAGTGGAAATTGTCAGTGATTGGGGACATTAACAACGACCTCCCTCATTCAGGACGTTGCAGACAAAAAGCCTTTTCTGTGACGCCGACTGGAGGGGAGGTTGGAAGCTGGTCGGTTCACTGGAGCATAAAACCCAGCGAGGGAACCAACAGGCCAGTCACTGTCTGTGCTCAAGCTACCACATAGTTTTAATGATGGAGAAGAGAAGGGAGTGAAAACGCTTTCATCAGCCTCTCCACAAACTGTTTAATCTGCATGGACTCTCCTGGCCATCCCGCTCATCGCTCCTCCTTTTCCTTTCCTCCCTTTTCATTCTCCGTCCACGATTTGGTTCTGTTGACCTCAAACTACCTCTCATCATCTGCACTCACGCATCTCTTTGTTCTTGTCCACTTTGTCCTTATTTTCACTTCACTCCCCTCTTACTGTGTACATATAATAAAAGAAGAGATAAGTAGTTCAAAAGGGTTTTAAATAATCTTCTCTCACACATTTCTTTGTTTTTGTCCACACTGTCTTTATTTTTACTCCTCTATCGCTGTGTACAGATAATAAAAGGGATGAGGTAAATAGCATAAAAGGGATTTTCAATAGTTTCATGTGTTGATTCTGTATAAAAGAATTAACAATACTGTTCAGCCTTGGCAAGTGCATGGATTAGTTCACCTTTGTTAGGTTTCATTGTGTGTTTCTGCTTTTTCCAAGCACATGTCAATATGAGGGATCACCTTCCCCCTCTTATAGACTAAGGTTGTGGCCTGTGTGATATCACCAGACCTCTGCAGCCCCTCCAGACATCCTCTCCTAATGGTGCAACTGGGGTTCAACATCATGCACCTCCTCAGCCCTCTGAAGAATCCCATATTGACTTTAACAGATCAAAGAATCAGTGGAGTAGGGTTACTTAAATTGCCAGGTCAGGATACATTACGTATCCACTGAATGGTGATATCGATCTGCAAATAGTCTATGTCTGTCGTTTCATCACTGAACAGGTTGAGCACTATGATTAATGCAGTCATATTAAGTGAAATGGTAATTTGAGACTGAACGTCAGCGAATGTTATAAATCTATTAGATTAGACCAAATATAAAATGACACATTTGCAAACCCAGCTTCCATCTTGCAGTCAGTAGTGTTTGTAACAGGAAAGCAGTGCACAGGCGGACATTCACAGCAACAATACTCGGCTCATATTTTACACTGATTATTGACCTTTTTCTACTTAATCACAGCCAGCCACCTTCCTCTCCTTCAGCCCCTCATCACTCCATCCCTTATTTTACGGATGTGTGTCGCCTGGAGGTGGAGCTTTTCAGCTAGAATGATTAGTATTGATTGTACACACATGCACATGCTCAAATACACACACACAAAAGTCAGAGAGAAGGCAACCATGAACTCTGCTGACATCCACTTCATCCACAGGTTTTGGCTTCATCTCTGTTTGGTCTGATTAGGACCAGTCTTTCCTACACATGGCGTGCCTGTGGAAGGGGGCATTGGAGGGAAACCAGAGACCACTGGTTGCTAGGAAACCAGTGAGCGGAGGGGAGTTGTAGCTAACAATGATGTTGTAAATTATGTGCAGTGGGGACCAATCGAAAGCCCTGTTTCAGAGCTGAGAGAAGAAGTAGCCAATAAGAGCAGAGTGTTAATAAACCCACCTACAGGGCGACAGATAAATCTCCATTAATAGCCAGTGTACTGTAACTATGACTGGAAGCTCATGTTTTGTATGTGCCTGCATGGCCAACTGCTACAAGATCAAGGTTGAAACAGAAAGCTTGTCTTCTGCACACAAACAACATAATCTACCAAACACAGAGGAGCTCCAGAAGAGAAGTCCCAGTAAGATAAGAATGGAAATGGTGTATGATATTTTTCTAGGTTAATAAATACTTCAAAGCCCCGAGAAGGAACAGATTTTTACTGCAGAGAGCACAAGCTTTCCTAAGACACCAGGCTGTGAGTGATTATATGTGGAGCTACAATGGTACAACTCCCATCATCCAAAACCAATAATAAACTTCATTTTAAACTAACATCAGGATTTCCATCTTTAATTTAAGGCATTTTGTTAAAACAAAACCACAATTCTTGTAGTTTTCTGATCACTAGGGTTACAACTTGTTTTAAAGCAAAGCGTTTTGTACATGATGTTATAAGATCTACTGTACATCTGACCTGTGTAGATTGTGTAATGTGTGTGTCCTCATGATATAATACAGTGAGTATTGTTGTTGTGTCTTTTACTCAAAGCACAGCATGGCTTGCATACAACAGCTGTTCACAGTCAGAGTCAGTGACGTGAGGAACATTTCATATAGGCATTATTTGGGGGGAAAAGCCATATAACTTCAGGTTAATGTGATGCTTGATGTTCGGATGGAATAACGCTGTGCATTTGATCACGATTCCTAATGAGTGAATGAAAAACTGATCTCTTTTATTAAGTTTTGTTGAATATTTCTGGCATGGCTTCTTCTGCTGGCTTCTTGTTTCAACAAGTCAGTACAAAGGGAAGAAGCACAGTTTTGGCCAGTGTTCTGTGAGCTGGTAATCCACTCCCACTGTTCTCATTTACGTTATTAACTACTGGTAATTGGAAGTGTACCAGATGGTCAGAAAATTCAAGACTGACTGTTCCAGCCTTAGACAAAACAGAATGATCTGTGTTAGACAGGACACAAGATCTAAATTAAACCATATCATCACAGCAGTGTAAATTTAGCTGTTTATTAAAAGCAGCCAATGTGAGCTCACAGCTGGGGAGCTATAGATAGAGCAGACCTAAAGCAAGCTGCTGCTGTGTCCTTCTGGATTTGAGGTTATTCAAGATGTCATTCACGCTTTTTAAAAGGCTTTAAACCCAGGAAAAAAAACGTAACCTTATTAAATTACAGTGTGTGTAGAGAATAGAAAAATGACCAAATGTTCCTGTTTATACCCGATTCATTTCTAAAATGTTGACACTTTGAGAATGAACTGTCCCCATTTCATTTAAACGATCATTTAAATGTGAAACAGATGTAAATGGCGTAGTATATGGTATGCAGCATCACTATATATTACAGTTTTATTTCAACTGTAGCGGAAATGCTTTCTAACCTAATGAAGTAAAGTTAGTCTTGTTTTTAATAGTCTACTAAAAGGCATTTATTTGACATAACTGATGCAGTGATAACGCTGTTCCTGTCTGTAAAATTTCTCTCACAGCATCATCCATCATGCTGTGGTTTCACTGGGCTGCCTTCTGACTAACGCTGGCGACTGAAGGGGGAATCTATAGCAATGACTCGCCGGGTGATGATTCGATGAGCAGGAGGCTGTATTATGATTGATCCATCAACGTCTGAGGTAAAGAGACGCTGGCAGGATTCCAACTCATTCTTTCTGCGTGTCCAGTCGGTTCTTCAACAGTTGTACTTCAGCGGTGAGAAAAACCTCTCCATTGTCCTGCTGGGACGTGTCTTACAACACCTCCGCTGTAAAGTCTTCATCAGTTCTGGAAAAACGCTCCATACAGGCTGGACGATAAACTAGTCAACGGTTTTTCACTGCAGATGGTAATGCATGTTTACAGTTTCTCTCATGCACATTACTCCGACAGTCTGCCTTTACACCTGCACTGACTCCTATAAACTAATTTAAAGCCTCAGCTCTTATATAGTTTCCTTCAGTCTTGTCCCAGTTTTCACTTCTGTCGCCTTTGTCTAAGTCTATGTTACAACATGTAAATGAGAGTAGGACGCAAATTAGGGCAGCAATTGGATTTGGGTAGAATTAACAGTTATACTCATAGACTTTTTATTTTTTCTTCTTGGCATCATCTTCCTAAAGTGGAACTACAGACAAGACTTGGCATGTTGTTGATTTTTGAGCTGGAACCTGTTTAGTTTAGGTTTCAAGACTTTGAGAAAGTGCAGTCTGTGGAGGTTTTCATGGACTGAGAGCACATTCCAACAAAATTCCAAGAAAAGCAAAAAATAAGCACTGTACACACGTGTGGAAGTTGTTACTTTTAGTGATGCCTGTTCTATTCCTGTAAATATTTTTAAAGTTCACAGAGATGAGAAGAAGCAGAAACTGCATCGCTCAAGTTTCTGTCAAACTTTATCAGAAATGAAGTGATGCTTTAGTGTTTCAACATCCATCCTTCCCTCAGGTGGTTCGAGGTCAGTCTCACAGAGTACACACACAAACAACATTCATCACCAATTAATGCACATACACACACCATCGCAGGCAATAAATGAGCCTAGTCAGCAGTGTTGAATGAGCACCATGGGAGCGTTCCATATTTTTACTATTATTATTAATAGTAAAATATCAAAATAGATATTATCCCTGCCTCGTCGAGCAAAGGGAGGAAAGATGTATAAAAACCAGCTAGCAAAAAACAAAAGGATCAGTGCCTATGATCAAATCTGTTCTGCCTCTTGTTTCCTTCCTTTCTATATAATGAGGATGACTTTGTTTCTCGTTGCTGTTTCCCAATAGGCTTACCTACGTCTCCTCAAGATGGGACTTATTCCAAATGAAAGGTGTGAAAGGGTGAGAGGTCGTCTTCAGTTTGCTGTCCGGTGTCTCCTCCTCTGTCTTCTCCTCTCACACTCTGCTCGTCTTCTCTTTGCTGTTGCCTAGTTGATAACTGTGCCTTTCTTCTTCTTCTCTTCTGTCTTTATCCACGCTTTCCTAGCTTCACTCCTCGCCTCCTCACCACCAGCTTTGTCTTCCTTTCTCTCACCCTCACACTCTGCAGATTTCCAGCGCTCACCAACTCCTCCTCTTTCTTCAGCTTGCGGCAGCCAGACTACATCTCCTACATGTCTCTGCCTGAGCTCTCTCTCTTCTCTCTCTCTTTCTCTCTCTCACACACACACGTTCCCTCTCTAGCTATCCAGCTTTACCCCCCCCCCCCCATCTCGTCACTATGGAGACACCAGGCCCGTACAGAGACAAGCTCCTGCTTGCTCTCACGTGTGCGTATTTGTGTAATGCATGAGTTAAAGCATCCAAAACTTAAAGAAAATTAGTAAATAAAATAGACATAAATAATCAATAAATGTGCTTTTACTCAGACGCAGACAGGTTTGGACAAGAAATGGCTCAAAGCAAAGGAAGTTCCATTTGTCTTAACATGATCACTCTTTTGCAATGTTCTCTTAGACATCAATCCAACGTCATCACTGGGCTTGTGTAATTTTATCATTATGTCTTGGGGGAAAAACAGTGAGGTTCCTTTTTTCCTGAGAAATCAAACATGTTTGGAGGCTGAATCATTCATGTCTATGTAATAGCCACAGAACTTAGCTGTTTACGGTTGCTTACGGTATACAAGTATAACTATGTGTTTATGTTTGAGACTATATTTTCACATGCATATAGGAGCACGAAATGAAACCCAATCCACAGTCACACATCATTCTGACTATTTTTGTCTTTACAACGCTCTACGTATGTTATTCCGTCAGCTGAAACTAAAGATATGACCCTTCTAATCTTCTCTTCTATATTAAAACACACATCTGACAGAAGTTACATGTCATTCCTTTCAGTGGCAAAGAGTTTAATCCAGAGATTTTTGCAAAACTGAACCTGCAGTGCAACACATAAAATGATGAACAAATATTTACTGTATTTACTGGTAATGTAAGTGTTTAGCTGACAGCTGAACAGGGTTAATTTATCCCAGTTGTTAACTGTGCAGCTGAAGTGAGGATCAGCAGCTCCAGCTTTACTGAGCCACAGGTCCAGGTTGTGCTGGGGGTCACACACATTCTCTCCTGATGCCTCCCACACCATCTCCAGCACAGTGAGCACTACAATAGGAAGTGCAAACGCCAAATAAGGCTGCAGGAGAGCGATATCAGCAAGCAGGGACGGTGAAGTACACTGCAGTCCTGAGGCAAATCCACCCACACGAAAATTAACACCAGCTACTACTCACTCCCTTTTCACACATACTCTGAATGTACTGAAGCCTCACACAGTTAAAACATGTCAAACATGTTTCCACACATGATACATAAGTGTGTCACAGTGGGCAGCACTATTTTGCATCCTAACACACATTAAGACTCTTTTTGGTCCAGCAGTTATCAGGTAATCTATCAAATAAAAGTGTGGATATAGTTGTGTGTATAATGCAATGTTATATAGGTTTAATCCTGCAGTGTCTAACAAAGGCAGAAACCATCTGGTGTTGGGATGTGAGACAATCTGTCCATTTGGAGAGGTGACAAAGAAGGTGATAAGCACAGGAACATGACACACACATAAATTCAGAGCGCTTGGATCCATGTCAGGAAAGGCAATCCAGTACACACCATGCACACACACTCTAACACATTCCAAATTCATTTATACCAAGTGCACATATCTCTAGTCTCTATGGTAACTAGTAGCCGTCATGGCAACAGAGTACAAGCGGTAGAAGAAAGACTGAACTCTTATGACTGTCCTCGATTTATTTTGGACCCCTGCTCAGTGCAAACACACCGTCAGTCATTTTCAGGTTCTCCTTTATCCACTTTGAGGTTGTTTTTATGGTCTTGAAAGGCATGTTGTAATAACACAGGGGCAAGTCAGACCATGTATGTGAATCTAACACACATATACCACCAGCACGAAGAGGAAATAACTGTACTAGGACCAAGAAGCTTCCTTGTGCTGGTTCTACTCAACTATCCCTTAGTCTCCACGGTCATTTCAGGTCAGTGGTTGCCACAGTGGGGATCTGGATAAGACTGAAAGATTGTGAGCAGACAAACTACATAAGAAATAATTTTATAATAATAATATTTAATGCTTTTAAATAAATATTTAATTACTAAATGGTATCGTTTTATCTGGGTTTTCTCTTAAAGTTTTTCTTCTTTATTTTAGCCTCTCTAGGCTCTTAAAACTATCATGAAATCGAGTATGTATGGTGTTATATTTACATAATAATTGTTTTTCAGTTTGGGAGAATATTTTAATGTGTCAAATATTTCTGTCATTGGCCAAAACAGTAAAAAGTAGTAATTGTTTCTCTGTATTTTAAGTCCTGCCACTGAAACCTATCGTGTTAAATGCCCCCAAAACTTTATTACGATGAAGCAAACCCTTCAGACGGGCACATTATCTCATATTGTACAGCTGAGTTAATCGGCATGGTCAAATGTACATACTTTGTGGGAGGTGATCAAACCTAGACATTACTGTGTGTACACTTCCACCCAGACGCACACATCTGAAGCCAGCCCCCTTTGTGATATCAGGGTTCACTCATCTAGAAAACATTAAGGGAATTGTTCCTTGAGGAGCAGAAACTATCTGCACTCCACTGCCATCAATGTGGCTTTCCAAAACGAAATCCGTTTCTAATTGCCTCGCACTGCGCTCTCTGAGGACTCACTTGAAATGAGAGCAATTTGCAGCCTTGACGCAGTTGTTTTGTACTTCGGTAGCCTAAAGACAGCATGGTCAGATCAGAGGGACAGCAGCACCACCGTGTGGAATTTTACAGAATGTCTGCATCTCACTGTACTGCAGGGAAATTAATATGTATATGGTTGTGCTGATGGGAGTAAAGGATCACACTAATAACTAAATTAAAATCTGTCAGACCATATCTTTTATTAATGATCCAATACAGAAACATTTGAGTCATCAGAGAGCACATAGAGTTCTAACTTTAACTGTGATTATACTTGTATTTTTTTTATGTCTCATAGCAAATGTATTCATTTTCTGAGATGATTTAAAATGCAAAATCTGATTTGTTTACTCCATCTACCACACTTGACAAATAATATCATTTTTTTTAAAGGAATTAAGTTTTACCCTCATCCCAAAAGGGATATGTACTTGTTATTCAATAACAACTTTTCATAATTCATATGCATCAAAGTCAAGTTTTTCATGTAGACACGTGAACCCAGATCCAGCTAAGACACTGACAAACTGGACTATTTCACTATCTCAGCTGAAGTTTGAAAGTGTAAATAATTCTTAATACAGTTGACAGCTTTTGTTTTTTTTGTTTGTTTTTTTTTTTTTACCGGGAGAATTGTGATATTAAAAGTAGGCTGATGGAATAATAATGTCTCTGGTTCAGCAGAAAATTAAGGGCACAAAGTAGTGTAAATGGCAGCTCCCCAAAGACAGAAGCATTTACAACGTCCTGCCCTCTCATATATACAATAATGGCAGAAAAAACTCATTTTAGAGCAGAACTTGTACTTGATGTATTACTTTAAGCTTGATCTTTCATATAAATATTTCATTTGCTATGAATTAATCACTACCACACTGTATTTGAAGGCTAATTAGCTCAGTCCATTCAGTTTAGATATGATTATTAAAATTGTACAGTGTAAAAAAAAATCCAATTATAAGCAGTGTGCACGCTTAACCATTTTTAATAATGGATTTTTATTCATTATTAATTTAACTTAATACTTTAAAATAAAAAAGTTGGATTTAATGAGTTTTCACTTAAAATCAGAACATTTTTTTCATGTTCACTCTGTTATTCACAGGTTCAGTGCACTGAAAATTTTGAAATAGTTTCTCAAGTAAGTATAATCCTTATCAGGTAAATTGTATAAACACACCTAGTCACTTGTGAATCAAGAATTCATCACACCTTACAGAGTAAACACAAGTTGGGTCTTATTTCTGTAATTTTAACTGATGATACTTGAGAGTGCAGAACAAGACAAGTCCCTAAACAGTCACCCAAAAGTCTGTCTACATTTGTAAGTTTAACCCTTAAAGACCTAAACAGCTACCAGAGACCAAACTATCTATATGTTTAATACTATCAATGCATGTCAATAATTCAGATAAAAGGCCGTTTCTGAGCTTTTTGGCAGCAGTTATGGCCCATTTGGATGTTTAGAGGCTCCACAATGAAAACGGAAACACTATTATCTTTTATAACAGTGATTCGACAATAAAACCCATGTAGTTTGACAAATGAAACTGACAGTTTTTGCTGAAAAGAGTCACTTTTTCAGTCAGTTTTCTCAGGTTGGATATAATAACCTTTGAATTTACTCAGAGCTTTAATGAATATCTAAGTTAAGATAAGATAAGATAAGATAAGATAAGATAAGATAAGATAAGATAAGATAAGATAAGATAGTCCTTTATTAGTCCCACAGGGGGACATTCCAGATTTACAGCAGCAATAATGGAGCAAAAAAAGGCACAGAAGCACAAAAAAAGAGCAAAATCAAAAATAAAGACAAATCAAAAAAGCTATAAATTCTATTTACAGCTGTGCACATGCTGATCATGCCACAGGTTGGATAGGGGAGATACTCATACATACACCTATACACACATATCTACACACATAGACATGTATACAGATTATACATATAAGTATGGTTTGTTGCACAAAATTATTTGGAGTAGTTTCTGTTGTGGAGCCTGACAGCTGCAGGAAGGAAAGACCTACATATTCAGTAAATGAAATATTGGAACGTGATTTTCACTAAAAAATGCAAAATGCAGACGATAATATTTTACTAATGGTTATAAATCACTTAGGAATGTTTTTGTGTTGAAAAAAATGTATTTGGAAATCACCAAGAAAAAAGTAAATCCAGGTCCATCCAGACTGAAGGACAAGTTCTCCCCATGGTCTGTAACAACACTAAACAACAATAAATAGTGCAATAATCATCTTTGGTCACGCTGCAACTTTCCATACTTCTTTTCTTTTAATCTTCTTTTAATCTGCCATTTTAGTGTATTGATATTTTTATATTTATTTGGTTGATGTTTTTATATATTTATATTATATTTATTTATATTTCACACTGTCTTACTGTGTAAAATCATTGTATGATGATAAAACTTATTGTATTCTACTGTATTCTGTTGTATTCTAAAGGGTTAGTAAGCCTCTATTTGTTTCTCAAGTTGGTCCAGCCTCATCAAACTTTAATGTAATTAAGTACTGGCAGAGCTCAGCAGCTACTGCACTTGGAATCATCTGCACTACATTAAAATAACATGGAAAATTGAATTCCAGGGAGAGAAAACAGGACCTCTAACAGCATATCAAGAGTTTCTGACGCCTTTGGGATTCTTGACTCTTGGCCAGTGTTTAGTATAGGAAGATTTGTTTTCCTGATTTGACAATTACAAACTGAACTGAAGCTACATTGAACCTCGTGTATTGTAATAAAGTGGGATTATCCTGTTAATATCCTTCCTGTAGATCAAATGTTAACAATTAACCTGAACCAGCTGGGACTCAGACAACATAAACCTTGAAAACATTTGCTGCAGAGAAATATGCTCCCTCTCTCTCACTGCAGTATACAGTGAATGTGGGAAATGGACAGGCAGGATTAAAAGGTGTTTTGAGAGCACTCTCCTAATCCCACAACAGCAGGATGGCACATATGCGCTCAATCAAAAGAACACACACACACACACACATACAGTTGTACCACTCTATTTTAGAATGATCCAACAATGTTCAACGCTACCCCTTTGTCTCACTGCACATCACAGCATCTGTTGCCTATAGCGATTATCTGACGATTACATGAGAGCAGCTGCCAAATTCTATTTCTAAAGGCCAATTCTCTTTTCTCTCTGTGTTCTCTATTTTCCCCTCCATCTATCTGTCCTCCCATCAGTCCACCACTATATCTCACTCCACCTGCTCTCCACACACACACACACACACACACACACACACACACACACACTCCTCTCTCAGGTGCAGTTGTGACCTCTCCATTACCCCAGAGACTACTTCAGTGACAGTGTACTGCTGCAGTACTGCGCAGTCATTAGAGCATCTCTATAGCAGCCACACACATACTGTCCTACGCACTGACATGGAAACTTTACAAACATATGCAGCCTTTTTTAGTGTGGTCAGACAATGATTTCAGATGATATGGATTGGCTCAAGATTGAAACTATGGCTCTATGCAAGGCAATTAGTGATAAAAGTTTATTTTTGATGATTCATTTCTTGTACAGACATGTAGAATCTGGTCAAAATAAGGCTTTGTCACAAAATTAGGTGCAATTTTCTTCAGTCAGAATGACAGTAAGGCAACATATGTGGACTGTATCTGTAGAGAGTACTTGTGCAGCCTCTTGTGGCTTCACTCTACATTACACCTGTTTCTGTACTAAAAACAAGGTGATTCATCTTATAACACAGATAGCAAGATTTCTGCTATACAGTATTTCTATTTACATATTGGAGAATTGGCAGCATGGAAATATATACATTAAGTACATCACATATAGTATCAGTCAGACTTAAAGGCTCTGGTATTGGCCAAAAAGACACAGAAGTAAATCTTGGACTGTGTCACAGATTTAAACACATAAATCAATACAATAAACACATTCACACATTCATTTCCTCACATATGCATCCACAAATCCACATACACACACTCACACACGCACACACACACATACAGCGCAGCATGTGGGCGGTATCCCCAGTGCTGTGAAACATCTTGCATCCCACATGCTTATATAACTCCCTCTCCACCTCCTCCAGCTGATCACTCATCACTTTATCACTTCATCCTCTGCTGGGAAGGAAAAACACCCGGTTTTCTCTCTCCCTCTCTCATTCAAATCAACCCTCTGCAATCAAGCATGATTTCGTTACACCTCGAGCATCAAAAGGAGCCCATCAGCTCCGATGAGATCAGACTGCAACAAATCTTATCACAAGTGAAGTTTTTTTCTGCAGAAATTGAATCATAACCTGCACAACTTGTGACAATATACAAGCCCAAATGTCAAATCTTGTTATCATTCAGCATTACTGGTGGTGGGAAAGCAATCCCTCTGAAAACCTTTAAATACCACAAACATGTACTGCAAGTCAATAAGCTGTCAGGACAGGAGGTCAAACAGAGAGAAGATAGGAACAAGATGCAGTGACTTCATGATATAACTGATAAAATGCACCTTCTTCACGTTTGTATCCCCAGCACGAACTGTGCACTAATGAGAAGAAATGCCTGATGGGCATTTTGCACTGTATGGCCTCGGCATCTTTCCCACAAAGATAACTTTCACATTGACTTCTGCTGCATCTTGGCAAAAGAGCCAAAGGACAAAACTTGTTTGTTTTTGGATGTATGGGTCTCATGTGCAGCATATCAAGCATGAGATACAGATTTCCTGTGTCATAAAGGTGAAAGATGAGAACACAAACAGCTTCATGAAACTGCAGAACAGACTGACTGTGGCACTGCTGTCCTTGTTACAAAGGAAAATTACACCTGTCACAGTCATTTTTTTTTTTAAAACAACAGTACAATTCTAACATAAAATGGATTACTGTATCAGTATCAAGACAGAGTTCATTAAAAAAGAACAAAATTAAAGCAGACGAAGGAAAGCATTTGCAGGAGGATATTTTCAGCTGTAGATTAGTACTGATTTGGTGCAGGGGGGAGTATTTATAGCAGCAGGATGAATGATTGTCATGAAGTTAACATGTCACCCACTGCTGCAGAGAGGTTATTGATGTGCTTTTAATAGTTCATGGAAAACAATGCAGATCTATGGTGCAGAAAATCTATACCAGACCTTTCATACAAAGACAATACTTGTAAGATCAATCCTAGTCCTTTAGTTAGATACAGAATAATGCAAGCTGTATGTTTCACAATGAATCCTTTTAGGCAGAATTTGTAGGATGTAAGAGCGTAAACAACTCACATTGATAAGCTCGATCTCCCAAATCTTCTTGACCAGCTCCATTGAGGTGTAGCCATTAATGAGGAATGACTTGGTGTAGTCACCGAGCTCCAGTGACTCCAGCCATTCGGCCACTGATGTGGGGTTGTTACCATCGTAACCAACAGGCCGCACCTTCAGCAAAGAGACGAGAGAAAGAGCATGGGAATACGATTTTATGAGTTTTCTGTACATATTTCCAAGCTGAAGGATTTCCTAGAGAACAGGAATAATAATTCAAAATTCATTCTGTTTTCATTCTCTAAGACTGGTTAAAGCATGGTGACATACTGTAGCTCAAGCAACTTTTACGAGTGTCATCTACAATACAATATACAATACAATAATACCGTATAAGCTAAATGGATGGCTACTGTTACATTCCTAACACAAGCAGATTTTTTAAATGGTAAGAATTAATGATATATCTGTGAGTAAGTTTAATTTATGATTATTCTGTATGTAACATGTTGATTAAAACCTCTGTCCTTTCATATCATGATTCCTTATTTCTCTTTTAAAAATCATTCTCTTTAAAGCGGTATCTTTTACTTTGCATTCTTCTGCACTTTTAACCCATAAGGACCCAGTGTGACTGTTGTGTTGGTTCCCAAATGAATTTTTCTTTCTATTTAACCTTTCCTAAATGATTTATCACCATTTATTATCATATTATCCTCCAAATTTTACATTTTTTCCAGTGAAAATCATCTATTTTCCTATGTTTAATTGACTGATCATGAAGATGTTCATAAAACTCAGAGTTAAGTCAAAGGTTATTGTATCAAAACACTGAAGAAAAGGTGACTTTTTCCGTAAAATATATCTTTAACTGGACATAAACCAGGTGTTTCCATTCACTGTCACTGATCAAACTCCATGGGTTTTACTGGTGAATCAATGTTGTAGAAGACGACAGTGTTTCCACATTCCCTACGGAGCCTCTGAACCCCCAAATGGGTCATATCTGATGGCCATGAAAAGATGACAAATTGCATTTTACACCAGTTACTTACATCAGTAAATGCTTTTGGTCAGCGGTGGATGTTTGGATCTTTATGAGTTAATGGTGCGTTAATTTATCTTTTGAACCTTATTTCTCTGCCACACTATAGTCTAGAGCACAGGTGTCAAACTGCAGTCCTTGAGGGCCACTATCCTGCAGGTTTCAGATATTTCCCTCTTCCAGCACACCTGGTTCAATTAATGATCAGCTCATCATCATGCTCTGCAGAAGCCTGATAATGATGTAATGGCTTCCAGGTGTGATGGAAGAGGGAAATATCTAAAACATGCAGGATACTGGCCCTTGAGGACCAGAGTTTGACACCCCTGGTCTAGAGTGTTCCATTTTTACCCTTGGTCACACTGGCCGCAGGGTATTGTCATCAGTTGGTCGTCTGTTTGTCCGTCCGTCTATCCAAATACTTTGGCATGCACTGATAAGTCAGGCCACTGGGTGGCAGTAGTGTGCCAGATAAGTCAGGCCAAGGGCTTTCAAGTGTGGGCACACTATGTTTACATTAGGCATTCTTATGAATTCATTTTAGTTTGTTCAATAAGTACAAGCAGTTCTACTATTAGGGTATTATATAGGCCTGTATTTATTTATTTTTTTCCAACTACAGATGAATAGTGTTTTCTATGTACCTTTGTATAGACACAATTTTTCTATTCTGCTGCTGAGAAGATTCAGTAGCAGTAGTTGACCTGTAGGTTCATGACGTCAAGCTTGTTCCTCTGGCATTATGAAGGCTGTCAGGAATCTGTTTACAGTGCACTGTGTTCAATTATTGCTTTGTCCTTCATCATTTACAACACAAGGCCATTTCCTGTTTATGTGGGTACAGAGGAGGAGAAGAAACTTAGCAAGAGAGACTTTACTGATCTTGTTATGAAAAGTCTCACACTTTGGCAGTGCAAGCATGTAAAGCCAAGCCTAGCATCTGAGAAAGGGCAGAAGCAGCAGGAGATTATATCTTATAGTGAGATTCTCTATGTTTGTAGCAGATAATTCATAATTCATTCACTTTTGTTTTGACAGTCAAAACAGCTTCAGAGATTTTACGGCACTTCAATCGAGCAACCCACATTCCTCCACCTTGAGCTGAGCATGTCTTAGCCTACGTATGTCTGAGGGCAGGCAAAAGTTTAGAGCAGATGAGAAGAGGAAAGTGCTGACTGCAGATCAAAGTTTTCTGAGTATCTGTGTGAAACCTGCTTAAGTCAGAGCTTGGAGTCTCCCTTTCCTGCCATAGAGCTCCACACCTTTGATCTTATTCTGTCTTTCACAACACACATAATACCATATGACCCCAGTAACGTCCAGCAGCAGTCTGCAAAAACGTTCTGAGCAGGATCCTTTCCTGTCTTATTGGTATGATATAAGAGTTCAAAGCTTTGGCCACATGTGTATTTAGGAATTTGTGTGAGCCATCTAGATGTAAATACCTGGTAACAGCTACTTTTCTACCAATGTTAAATTATGGTGATGTTTTGTATATGAATGCCTCAACCAAATGTTTACAGTCGTTAAATACTGCTTACCATTGTGCACTATGCTTCTACTGGTCGTAATCGCCTCACTCATCATTGTGAACTATATGCTAAAGCTGAGTGGCCGTCTTTGAATTCACAAAGGTTGACCCATTGGTTAACCTTAACCTATAAAGCTCTTCTAGGTATGGTACCATCATACCTATCCTCTTTTCTCTCAAGATCAACCAGTCAATCTTCTTTATAATCTTGTAATCTATAATATTTTAATGTACCCAAAGTTAGAACCGAACTGAGGAAGCGAGTGTTTAGCTTTGCCGCTCCCTCTGCCTGGAATACACTTCAAGTGGAGCTGAAAAGGCCAGAACTCATGTCATTTCAAGCTTTTCGCTCCGTCTTACGAACAAGACAGTGAGAGTCAATCAGACAGTGCCTCTGTTTATAAATTGCTGTGACCTCAACAAAATTTTTGCACTTTATTAACTGCACTTTAAAAAACTGTCTAACTTTTCTGTTATTACAATATTATTACTGTTTTTTCAATTTATTGTTACTACCTGTCTGTAAAACCTGTTTTCTTTCATGGCATGTGCTGCTGACCTCTTGGCCAGGTCACACTTGTAAAAGACATCTCGATCTCAATGGAATTCTATCTGGTTAAATAAAGATCTAATGAAAAAAAAAAAAAATAATAATAATAATAATAAAGATGCGGGATGGCGTGGGCTGAAAACCTACTTTCCTGAATCCCTGAACAACTTGATTGTGTAGTTAAATGCTGAGTTTTAGAGACAGAATTAGAACCCTTGAAAAAATTATATCAAACACGACAGGTCTGATGCTACAGTCTAAGTGTTTGTATTAACACCTTAAAGCTGCAGTACTCACCCTGGGGAGAAGTCGTATTGCCTGCAGAAGTCGTTGTCTGTGGGCTGAGTTAAGGATCCCGATCTCCAGCAGGTCCTGGTCCTCCACCACATTGCTGCCCTGCAGAGCAAGAAATGACCAGTGAACATTAGCATACATTGAGTATTTCTCCTAAAAAACCAACGATGCAACTGTCTGGCTATAACACACAAGACACCAACATCAACAGCTGCGTATAGCAAATTTAAACTATAAAATTATATTAAAAAATAAATTATAAAGTAAATTATATAAAAGGAGTGATGGCAGGTTTTATTTCCTGGGGCCCAGTTGCTCTGGTCTATTTTCAGCTGTGTGCTACAGAGCATTAGACTCTTGGATCTGGCTTTATTACTTCTCCAGGTGCCCAGTTTCATTTCATAGTTCAAAAGGATTTCAAAATCTATTTTCATTCTCTTAGATTGGTTGAAGCAATGTAATATAGCTTAAGCAAATTTTGGAAGTATTGTCACATACAGTACCATATAATACAAAACAATGACTGCTGTGAAATATCTGACAGAAGCTGATTTGTAAAATGGCAGAACTTAATGATAACGCTGCGAGTCATTTATAATTAATTTGTAGATAATTACAAAGCATATATTCAAATTCATTACCATCATTAGCTAAAACACTGAAATGCTGTAATACAATTAAGTAAAAAAAATTTGACTATCAACAACCCCTCACAGTAAGTCAGCAAGGAACCATGCACATCCCAGATAAGAATAGACAACAGCTGTAAAACTAAAACTAACAGACTGTGGTAGTTTGCAATCAGATACTCTTATTTTAGCATCTGGTCCAATCACACACACCAGCCTGTTTGGCTATCGTACAGTTTCACCTTTAATTAATCCAATGGGAAACCTTACAAGACCTATCAGCCATGCTTCAGCCAGAGATATAGAAAGACGAGTCCTCATGCAGACAGATAATTAGAGGAGGACAGGAAAGCAGGGAGGGATATAGATATGGTGTGCATTTTAGACAGCTGCAGCATGGGAGAAAAAACACCTTGTTGGCCAGATATACAGATTCTGACAAAATGAGAAGTAAAGTCAAATAATAAGTAAAATTGTGGTAAAGGAATTATCAGGGGGACAGGGACTATGTAACCAGCCTGGAGGCATTCTCAGGACCAGGAAACACAAACTGTCATGGACGATTGAGGATTATGTTTGTCAGTCCATCTGCGTCTCCTCTGTGTCAAACTAATAACAGTGATATCAATCTGACAGATGAAGAAAAAGAAACCAGGTAGATATTCTTTCCTCCATCTATTTCACTTCTGTCCACACTCTGGGGACCATCATGCCCTCCAAAAGGACATTTTGCTCCAAGGCTGTGACATTTTAATTCTAGATAGGTGATAGCTATCTGTTAGTTTCAGTCCAGTTCCCAGAGGAAGAGTGCCTGAGAAATGTTCAAGTACCTGTACTCAGAGGGCTCCTGATCTGCTGCAATCATGCAAGCAACAGAAAATTTAATACTTGATTCTATGTATGCATCTTTATCCCTGCTCATCCAGTTCAAGTTACAACCTAATCATCATCTACCATCTTCGATAAGTTTACCAATCAGTGAGCATATTTTCACATTTCAATACACTTTGATGAATGAATGTTTAACCCTTTAAATCCTAAGCCTAAAATGGTCAGCCTGGACTTTTTTCTTATTTGGACTAACTAAAACGTTAGAAAATATGCTGTGAGCGAGTCCTTTTGCTTATTTTACCAGACCGCTTTTTTTCCTCCAGATCTTTCCAAATCTAGCCATCAATTACAATTTACTGCATGTTATAATACTGCTAAAATGGCTTCTTCTCCAACGTCTAGTACAGGCATGAGTGAAATTACCGTAATAACACAAGAAAACCTATAAAGTGCAATGTTGGAATTTTTCCAATTGCACAAACAGTGAAAGAGTTACAACCATCCAAACTGTATATGCCAGGGTGTGTCAGCGATGACACGTCAGGTTTTAACCCTTTCATGCATACTGGTCACTACAGTGGACAGCTATTCTACAGCTGTTCTCTTGTATATTCATGGATTTTGTTGTTCTTTTCTTTTCTTTTCTTTTCATTTTTTTTTTTTTTTTTTTTTTTACACATATCTTTATTAAAGTTTTAAGACACTACATGTCTTTTCTGACATGAATTGGTAACATTATGTAGATCTCTCCTGAGCATAAACCCCCAGAATCACAAGCCCTCCCCATAGTTTTCACACAATTTATCAGTAAATACATGTTTCTGTGCATCAAAAATTAAACGTGTGGTGTCCAGCTGAGTGGACATTTTTGTAACTTTATGAAAAATAGGTTCATAAGAATTTTTTTTTCATTCATTTTCTGAACCCGCTTTATCCTCACTAGGGTCACAGGGGTCGCTTGGAGCCTATCCCAGCTACATAGGGGCGAAGGCGGGGTACACCCTGGACAAGTCGCCAGTTCATCACAGGGCTGACATATAGAGACAAACAATCACTCTCACATTCACACTTATGGGCAATTTAGATTAACCAATTAACCTATTAGTGCATGTCTTTGGATGGTGGGAGGAAGCCAGAGTACCCGGAGAGAACTCACGCAGACACGGGGAGAACATGCAAACTCCACACAGAAAGGTCCCACCCCCCGTCGACTGGTGTTGGAATTTTTTTTTTTCATTATTACTTTTTTATGTATTTTTAAAAATTTTTAAATTATTTTTATTTTATTTATTTTTTAAAATTTATTTTTCAGAAGAAAGTTTTCAATCGCATTGTTTTTTTCATGCCTAAAGAGGAATAAAAACACTCAGGAAAAAATTTTGATTAAGGTTCTCATAATTCGTGCATGAAAGGGTTAAAGAGTTAACTGCAGCACCCTGGTGGCTTACCTGGTAAAAAAAAAAATGCACCACATACTCTCCTTCCTCACATTTCCTGTCTCTCTCTACTCGATCTGTCTTTTAATGAAGGTGCAAAAGCCCAAAATAACAAAAGAATGTTTAAACAGCTCAAAATTGTTGTTTAATTAACTTTTATGTGTACAACATTCTGCTTTTGTCGCTCCTAACAGAGACTAAAAATCCCAGTGAAGCTCCCTGATTAAATAATGATTCGATACAAAACAAGACTTAAAGTTCATTAATGCTGTGTTGTATCAGGCATATCTCAGTTATAGCAGGATACCAACAAACCCTAATATCAACCTGCTGCAAAATAGGAGAGACAAATTGATTCTAAATATAACATGGGGCAGATGGACAGACAGTCTTATAGAGGTACATGTCTGAAAAGTTTGTTACTCTTTAGGAAAAATAAAAACACTGAGAAGTGAAAGATATGACCACAGACTTTATTAGTGTACTTTTGCCTCCAGGGATGTAGTAATGTGTCCCTGACTGTGAGACCTGAGGCAACAGCAGATTGTGCTCCTCCTGCGGCTAAACCTATTCTTTCCACATTCTCCACACCAGCCTATATGCTGTAAAGAGAGCAGTCCATGGATCAACTCCCAGGCTGATGAATTAAGTACAAAGAGGAGCTGGTGTTGGGAATTACCATGCTACAACTTTACAGCACAAGGAGGGGTTCAAAGCCATGACTAATTGCTCCCTTTTGGGCTCCAAACAGACAGAGATGCAGTTTGTCAATGTTTGGTCTGACTCTGTATAAACCTTTTTCTGTCCTGTTTTCTTCACTGTATTTACATCAGGGTATCTGCAGGTTTGATGAGGCTAAATTTATAACTTTTCAACACAACTTTCAAGGCGTCTTTAGTCAAATTTAAGACCTTACATTCACAGAAATAACAGTACAACGAGCATTACAGTTATCTTGTCTTAACCACGTTGCAAACCAGCTCATGTTACATTTCCATTAGTCCACTCATTCTCATTCTGATCTCCGTTGTATTAAAATGCTAAACACTAATTACACATTTGACCAATTCTAACAAAGATTTCCAAAGCAAATATAGCAATATCATGGAATTTCAAGATCTTTAAGATCCAGATTTAAAGACGAATTATCAATTTCAGGTATTTTAATGCCTTAATCAAATTTAAGACTTTGTAAAACTTTGCAAGGAGTTCACATAATAACAGAAACCAAATGATAACTGTATGTTTTGTGGGTCTTTTTCCTTTTTTTCTAGTAACATATGGTGGCTCTGATAACTCTAGCATTAATATATTCAAGATTAATAACCTATCATGGTGGTACAGAAAAGGTGTTGAGCGCCCAGTGTTGATAAGACTGCAGTGACCAGTGGTTAGTGTGTGATAGTTTAATCTCTCCACACCAAACCCTCTGAATGCAAATATTAAAATTCATGCACAAAGGCAGGGGGTAAGACAAGAATAGAGATGGATGGAGAGAATTTAAATTCAGTAATGGCACTGAGGTCCATTATCAGTGCCAATAAGCTTTGGCGAGTACTACAAATCATGCTCAGCCTACTGTATCTTGTACTCTTTTTCTGTTCCGTTTCGTTCATGCTTATGTTCATGTCGCCTCTTTTCTTTTTCTTTTTATACTCTGCCATTCTGCATTTCTGCACTGTCAAATAAGCTGTTCCCTGTTCTGATTCTACTGTTGCCTCTCTGTAACTCATTATTTCAACAGCTTTTTCTCTGCCCTCACTTGCACTTCCAGGTTTCTTTACAAACTAGTTAACATTGGATTTAAAACATTATTTATTTATTTATTTCACAAAGGAATGACTTAGGATGATCCTAAATTGAAGCCTCCAACGCTGTGGTAGCATCAGTTGCAGGAGTATTACTCTTCTAAGAATAAATTCCTTTATTTGGAGGATTAGATGAGACCTTTCAAATGAAATGTGATTATTGACAATACTTCTTTTCTAATATTGCTGTTTCCTTACATCCCTCTGAGGAGTTTTTGGATCATACTGATTTTACTTGCTTTGTGACTGCTCGTATCGACTGCTGTTTCAGTGGTACACAGGCCACCACATCATCTATTTTATCTCTGTTTTGTGTGATTTATCTAGCACTGCATGCAACCAATCACTTTTACAAATCTGAATGCAAAGCTACCTCCAGCTACTGCCTCAGCCTTCTCTGTTTAAGTATATACAAGTACATATATATATATATATATATATATATATATATATATATATATATATGATGCATGAATCCAAACAATGATAGAAAAACATTTACATGACATACGTTCACCTTTCATGTCAGGATTATCAGTCATAAACACAAAAAGCATTAAAAACAGTATCCAGTACTCTAAAGTATCTCTTAAGTAAGTCACAACAAATCACACATTTCCACTATCAGTGGACCTTTCCTGTCGTCCTTCCTCTTCCATATTCTCATACTTCCATTTCTTTATGTCTCATGTTTCATGCTTAGTGTGGTGTGTATGTTTGATGGCGGCACACAGGGACATTGTGACTGCAGTCAAAAGGACTAAGCAAGGTGAATGGGCACTTTGCTACAGACTGAAACCATAAAGGTGCATTAGACCCACAGTTAAGTGGTTCTAGACATATAAGGACTTTGGACATCTCTGTCAATCTGTGGAAAACTAGATTGAATTTTCTGAATAGTGTCTGATACACGTGGAAAATAATTAGGTCATTAAAGACAAAGTTTCAGATTTTAGTATTTGTCTTGCGTTTTTATAGTGTATTGAAATGCTACATATACAGTACTATTCCAGTTATTTGTTGGTTTTATCTTTATGTGTTTGGGAAAAACTCTACAAAGTAGCAAAAAGAGTTATTTCTGTAAACATTTTATTAACCTTTCACATCCAAACATATTCAACAAGCACTTGAAACACACTGACAACACTCCAATATTTTTTTTTTTTTTTTTTTTTTTCCGTTTGTCACTCATTTGTATCTTCTTGTTTGTGCTTATTTGGGTGAGGTAATTGTTTGTTTTTTTGTCTGACTTGCACAATTTACTGGATTTAGAACTTCACACTGACTGAAATATTTACATAAAGTACATATTTTTTCATGTTTTATCCTCAAAATAAACCACAGGACATGCAAGAGCAGATCTGAGCCATGTAATTTCATTACAGCTGCTCTTACACACTGAACACACAAAATGAAATCTCTCTATACAAATCCAATTTATTTGTTCAGTTCCTCTGTCTGCTCCCCCATTTCTCTCTGCCCTCTTTCATATAGATGCACGTGCAGTCATTTAAAATGAGCATGATTAGTCTCTATGCAGTGTCCTTCATAGTAAACCTTGTCTCCATGACAACCAGTCCACCCCTTTCTTATTTGTCCATCAATCTAGCAGCACTTGTCCTCGACTGGCTGGTTAAGGTGACAGGAAACGCCCACTCTAATGGCCTCATTAGTGCTCAGTGTTAATAGCAGATTGGACTGGTCCATATTTTTATGTTTTTGTGTGTGTGTCCAAATACTGTAGGTTCCCACACACTACATGGTGCCTCTTTAAGCCAATACAGGGTCTACAGGGACTTCAGGGTCAAAACCATTTATAAACCAATCAATTCTACTGATGAACTTGAGTTGACATTAAAATGAAAAAAAGAAAAAGAAAAATGTCGACTTGCTTCAGTTTATATCTGCCATTTAACTTGATTTCCCATGCTGAGTGGAGCTGAAAGGCTGAAATGAATTTGACCCAACCTCTCCTTCTTGAAGGAGTCACAGTCAACAAAAAAATGGAGAACTGCAAATACCAGCACAATCCCTACTGGCTGTACTTACAGTGCATTAATATCAATTTACCATAGCCACTGAATATTTCCAAGGTTAGAAAACATGAACTTTTAACAAAAGGAAGTTAAAACTCCACTAAGTAACAGGTACATGAAAAACTTTGACAGAGAGCGATGCAAAGAGGTGTCTCTCACCAAAGGGACTTTGAAGTCACCTTGATGGTTGCAAAGCTGTTTCATCTCAGCTTCTTTCAATATTAATTGTATCTGAAGGCATTTCAGAGATAAGAGAAACACTTTTAGACAAGAGGGGTGAGACTGGGAGAGCAGAGAATCCCCAAGTCTCAGAAGTACTGCCAGAAACATTTAGAAAACAAGCTACTGTAGGTGCAAATGTAAAACATGTAAAATGTGTTGATATGAAGACATGTAAGAGTGGAAGTGTGTACCTGTGGAAATGAAAGGAATGTGAAATAATCAAAGGTTCACATTAAAATGCACTTTTGAGCTGAAAATTACTGTTTGCCCCAACAGTTAAAGTATGACATTAGCAGTTGTGTGAACACTCAGACATACTCCATCAACACACTCCTACTGCTACACATTCACACATACACTTATCAATTATTGACTAAAGATGGCTGCAATATTAACCCCAAAATTTGGTTGAAATAAAAATCAGTCGATCAAGCGGCAAGCAAGAATGAAACAGGATTTTCTTCACTGTAAATTTACCTTTTTTATGAGTGAGAAACAAAGTACTATAGAACATGTTAACATATTACCACAGAGTCCTTTACTACCAGTATATTGTAGGTGGTCACCTGAAGTGCAAATTATGAGGACAAATAATATTTATGCACACTCATAGAAATGGTTCTACAGGCTATCCCATCGTAAAGTGTGCAAATTGTGTGCTATAAGAGCATTAAAGGCCTCAGTGGCATCATATTGGGCTTCTAATCAGGCAGTGCTGCAGTTGCACAGTATTCTAACCATGTTTACGATGGGAGGAGCACAATCAATAACTGTTCCTTTAAATCCTTGAACTGGATCTGCCCCAAACCAATTAACCAATTTGTATTAAATGATTTAAAGGGTGAGTCAAAATGAACACACTGACCACGTGTGGAAGACACACATAAAGAGAAACACAGATTCTGTGATTTCCTCCTGTTTCCACGGTAACCATCAGAACACACGAGGAGAGAAAGCACACACACAAACATACAGTATATAACGACATAATGAGATGCTTACAGGTGACCTCATGACAGGAATTGAAGTCTTTTCCCTGCCTTCTGTTTTTTGTCTTGGATTGTGGAAGTTAAAAATGGAAAAAAAAAAAAAAAAGTGCTTTTCTGGGGTAAATATGCTGGGATCTGTCATGTGAAAATAAGTAAGTGAAACACCTAATTACACTCTTTTTCTCCACTGGTTGGTAAAAGACTGGCACTGGAAGAAAAGCCTCTGGATGAACCTGGAAACATTGTTATTTTCTGTCCCGAAAAGTTGCCATTAGGAAGATTTGAGTTTTCTACCTAACAGCAATGATCTGCAAGTCTAGATAAAGTCATCTAGTCAGCATCCCTCTGCTTTGTCTCCCATCTTTCTGCATCTGCTGCAGTTTCTCCCACTTTAGCTTCACTGCTGCCATCAGCTTCATTCCTCTCCTACTTTCTCTCTTCCCCCTCTGTCCCTACCCTGTCGTTAACTTTCCCGCTGGTATCAGTCTCTTTAACTTGCACATGCACGCACCGACACCTACATCAAGAGGGTTTCTGCATGCGTAGAGACCCAGCGAGAACCTCTTCCTACGTCACAGAAGATGAAGGGACCAGTGGATTAAACAGAGTAGAGGGTGCAGTTGCATTGCTGACCCACAGGCTACAGGTGGTTGTCATACAAATGTCTATATGTGCACGGACAGATGTTTTAAGCCTTTGATAAGCATTTTACTTGTAAGCATGTATACGTGCAGCATGATGATGGCTCTGGATATTTGCTATGGTGGAAATGTGGCGTAGGATTTCTGTGCGTGGGAGGACCTCACATGGCATCAGTGGGGAGAGGCAGAGATGATGGAAGAAAGGAAGGAGAGAAAATCATTCTAAGAGGAAGAAGTCTGATAAATCATACATAATAAAGTAAAGAATAAAAGTTGTAATAGCAGTAAACAAATTAACACAAGGGTTTATGAGCTACACCTAGAGGAGGCTTAGAGGGAGGTGGGACATGTACAGATGTGGAAAAACAGCTTAAGCATTCAAGATTCACAGTTAAACACTCACCATAAACTGGACATTGTCAAATCCATTAGCCAGCAGGTGGTTCTCATACTGGACCAGACCGATGGAGTCGAGCCACTGGCCCACGGACTGCAGCGGGCAGCGGGGACCTATAAGGGGGTGGAGGGGTAAACGCTTCAGTAGGGAGTAACCATCCACGCGGTAGCAGCGGCAGTCCGGCTGAGACAGCTGGCACTGCCACATCATGTTATGTCGGGCAAAGTGGCTGTCGAAGGAGCCCGCCATGCTTTTGAGGAGTCTTTTGGCAAGGCAGCAGCAGCAGCAGCAGGAGAAGGAAGGGGGGAGGACAGGTGGAGGATGGAGGGGAAGGGTGCAAAGAGGTGAGGAAAAGAGAGGGAGAAAGAGGAAGGAGACAAAGGGGAGGCTAGGCTTGAGGCATGGTGAGGAGAGAAGGGGTCAGCATGCACGGGTGTAAAGGGGTAAGGGTGGGTTTAAAGCGTCCAGATGCTGCTTTTTCTGAATCCAGCTAGAGGAAGGATGAGACGGGAGTTAAGGATGAAGTTGTATCCAAAAAAAAAGGCTTCTGTCCTGTGGGTAAAATCCTTCCTGAGATGGGTGTTGGATAAGACTGGAGGTATAGATCCGCAAGCGCCTGGCTGTGTTTTCCGCGCACAGCAGCCGCTTTCTTTTTCAGCTGTTGCGCTCGCTTGGCTGCTCCCTTGAGTGTGTATGCATGTGTGTGTATGTAAGTGTGTGTGTGTGTGTGTGTGTGTGTATGAGAGAGAGAGAGAGGAGAGAGAGAGAGAGAGCTGCCTGTGCTGTAGTTTTCTCTTTATCAAGTACTCCCACTCTCATCTGTATGCTTCTGCAGCCTCCTCTCTCTCTCTCTCTCCTTTCTCTGAGCGCTCCTTTCCTCCTTCGTTTCCTCTCTCTCTCTCCCGTTCACTCTCTCTCTCTTTCTGTCTCTCTGTGCCTCGCTCTCTTGCTCACTTTCCTCTGTCTACCTCCTGTCTCTATCTTCTCTCTAGATGTGGATCGTCACCCTGCTCTCTCTCTGCTTCTCTACATATATCTGGCTCACTCAGCTGCTAATAGCCATCACAACAGCTCCAGCTTCTTTGTCTGCAAGCTGAGCTCCCTCCCACTTAGACGCACCACACAGAGCCTATGCAGGCGTCTTCATCTATATGTATGTGTTTGTCTGTTTGTGGTGTGGGTATGTGTGCAGTTAGGCACAAACTGGATTTTTCTGTGTAGTAACCATGGTTAGAAGAGGCTTTTGAATTCACAGATAAAATGAGAAGGAGAGGAGAAGAGGGGAGGGATCAGGAAGTGGAGGATGGGGAGTTAACAGAGGGAGAGGGGGATGAACGCAGCAAATAGAAGAGTAGTAGGATTCAAGATGCGCAGGTAAAGAAGGCAGCAAAAAGAGGGATTTGGTGTGTGCAAGAAAACCAAAATGTATGCTTGATCTCACACACTGAAACACCCACACACTGGTTTGTCAAAACCTGGGTCTTAATTTTGCAGGTTTAGCAGCATCTCTATCATTAGAAATAACATTTTCTTCACAAAGCTAAGTGATTAGTTTTGCTCACGACACAACTAAAATAAAATCAGGGCAAGAAACACAATTGTACCTATGAATTGTACCATGAATTTAAAATTTGGAGATCGCAACAGACAGATTTAAAAAGAAGGTTCCATAGCATTTGTTTATACAGTCTATACACATATACAGATTTGGATAGAAAAAACTGGTAAACAAAACAAACAACAAAATGTAAAATGTTTGTTTTGAAATCCCAGTGACAAAATTAGCACCATTCAAATTAAACAACAAAAAACAACCCAATTTTTAAATAAGAAATTATTGGATGAAAAGAACTAATTAAGAACAATGGACTTTTCAGTATCTATCTTCTATATTAATGAATATTCCAAGTGCAGAATATCAAAAGGTCATGTTGAAGGGCTCTTATAATGAATTTCTAAAGCTATATCCACTGTACAGGTGGGTTTTACAAAATAATTCCAATACAGTAGGACCTCGCAGTACGAGTGCACCTTTGAACGAGTAATTTGCTTCATGAGCAATGGCTCGAGAGCATTTTAGTCTTGATATATGAGTGGAAATCCTCAGTATGAGCTAGCTTCAAACTAGCCACCGCTAGTCAGCACTGAGCTCGTATACACTTCCCCCAACATGAGCAGCCTCTGCTCGTTCAGGTCACATGTTCCTCTTAGTGAGGCAACATTGCTAAGTTAATAAGACCAGTTTAATTATTTTGCATTCTCTTTTATTATGGTTTTAAAATTATTTTCTTTCTGACTGCACTTTTTCTGTTTTAAAAACCCTTAAAAAGGATTTTTGAGCATTTTTTGGGTGGTTCTTGTGGACTACATTAATTATATTTCAATTAATTTCAGTAGGCAATTGATTTGTAAAACAAGCAAACAGAAAAACGAGCTTGATCATAGCACAAATTAAACTTGTACGGCAAGGTTCTACTGTACAATATCATCACAATATGTTGCCTAATTCTGTGATACTTAATACCCTACAAGAAAATCATCACAATAATAATAATAACAATAAGTCACAATGTCTGTGAAACAGCAGAGGAATGAAGCAGAAAGAAAGAAGAGAATGAAAATGTGGTAAAAAGTAGCAATTATATGTTTGTTCACTCAACTGTGTTGCCAGTTTCACAGAATATAACAAGGGAAATTAAATAATGTACGTAAAAGACCACTGAATCTTAGTTTAGGGTCTCTTTGAGACACACACACACACACACACACACACACACACACACACACACACACTGACTGTGACCACCATGTCCATGGATTTTACTAAAATATTGACATTTAATGCAACTGTATCATATTGTCTCACTTTTAAAAGTTGTCAGGACAGAGTACAAGGATGGACTCAAACGCACAGCGCTGAAGGAAATAACGTGATTTCTTAACATAAAATAAACAAAAACATGAATAACAAAAAAACAAAACAAAACCCTGAGGATTGAGGGTGGAAACAGTCAGAGCTGGGGTGAGGCTATAGAGGAGTGGTGACAGCAACAGCAGCAATGAACCTGCAATGGACCGATGCAGAGGAGGCACTCATAAAGGCTCCTATTGGAGATCTGCTCCAGGTGTGGTGTGGGCACATGAAATGACAATCAGTCCAAGGGAGGGGTCTGTGGCAATGCAGGAGTGCACCATAACAAACGTCACCAGTATGCATTAGAGCCTGACTGATGAGAGATTTTTGGGGGTGATGCCAATATTGGGGGCAAAAAAATAAAGCCAACATCCGATATATCAGCCGATATCCTATATATGGGCCAATATATGAAATAAGAACATGGATATACACAGGATATAATAGTCTTATATGATATAATGATGGACAAATGAATTAACAATTGCATCTTTGTTTATCTCACAAAGATAACTTACACACTTTAAAACGCTGTATAATAGTCTGTAATAGTCTTACATTAGACTAGTATGTGACCTGTGGGGAACCACAGGTTGTAGACGTGGTAGTTTTAGGGAGAGCAGACTTTTGGGAAAAGATGTGACTCTATATTTTACGAGCAGTGATATCTTTTAAATGTAAATGACAATTAATATACAGTATTAATACCCTGGCATACCTGCAGAGTGAAAATGTGTGGTACACAGGAAGCGCACGGATGGGGTTGGGGGGTGAATAGTTCGTAAAACAGGGGTGGGGTGGGGGGGTAGTGGTCTGTGATTGTCAGGAGCGGTCCGTGATTTCCTCTCCTCTGCTGCAGCCGAGTAAGTGTGGGAGGTGGTGGTGCTGCACTTCGCTGGTCTGTGTGTTTGTGTGTGAGGGGGAGGGGCCAGGCACTCAGGCAGAGTGCAGCACAGACACACAAGAGAGCAGAGCGACAAAATCTCCGCGCAGCAGAAAAGTTAATACATCGGTTACATATTAACCGATGTTGATTAATTAGTGGAAGGCTATAATCGGCCTGCCAATTAATCGGTCGGGCTCTAATATGCATCATTCTTCAAAAGAGAATGGATGCTGCAGTTCTGTCAGTGCAGCTTAACAGAGTCTTAGAATGTTTTATAGGGCAATAATCAGTAATAGATAATTCAGGAGGTTCTGGTCTACCTCTAAGTCTGTTAAGCCCTCCTTTAAGACTCCTGTGTATTTTGGTGGTTTTGATGATTGAGCAACATTGACTGGAGTTTCCTCCTTCTAATCATATTCTAACACTGACCTCCTAATAAAGGTATGACTTATTTGGTTAAGAAGCTGTTGTTTGATTGAGCTGCAGAGGCCATTAAACAGATGAGTTATGGGCTGAATAGTACTCCCCTTAAACTTTTAGAATCAGTGGATTACCCCATTAAAAAAACCAATAACTGTGTTTTATAAGACAGGAGGAAAGTTGCCCTGAACATCTGTCTTTCAGATTTCATTATCTGTGTACTGTTAGACTCCATGAACACTGCATAATATTTGGAAATAAGAGCAGAAACCTCAAAAAATAGACCCAGTTTTTGCAAAATGAGCTCCACACTCAAGCATCCTGTATATACTTGTATTATACCTGATGTGTCCTCCTTGATGTCCAATCCACTGCCTATTCCTGCCCCGATTGAGCTCATAATCTTGTCGATCTGAACAAATGGGAAGAGAGAGAAAGAGAGATAGAGAACCAGAGTTAGAGGGGTGTACAGCATGTGCAAGAGAAAGTCATTTCCCAGTAATAAGGCTAACCCCTATTTCTGGATTCAAGTGTCACATAACATGATCATTATGGGAGCCTGTGCGCTGAATGTCAGTCATTCCCCCATGTGAATTGAAAAAGCATGGAGGAGCAGAGGGGGGGAAAGATGTGTTAGCAGGAAATAAAGATAGCACAGAGATGAACGAGGAAGAAAACTAGATTGGAGGGGGGCTACAGTGACCTCATTAGTGTCTGGCTGCTGGCTGACAACCGGTCATCCCTGACCCTAGACCTGCGGCTAACCACTCAGCTATGCAACCTGCACATCCATCCAACTGTCGGGATCAGTAGTTTACCACCTCGGGTCAGAGAAACCTGGACTGGCTCTGACTATAGTCTAAAATCAGTGCTTAAAGGACCAGGTCTGACAAATGCAAACACTGTTTACAAGCTGCTGGACCATGAAGGTGGCCTTTCCTTTGGAGCAGGATAAGGGCTATTTCTGTCACACATGCACATTCATATACTAGTATATAGAACCAAGAGGATTTTAAACATTTTATATTAGTTAAAAAATTATTCATCCACACTAATGTAATCTGCAGTCCAATCATCTTTCAGTTCAGCAAGTAGGTTTACAACCTGTGACTAACTTCTACCTCTGGTTTTGAGTCTTCTCCACTCCATTTCACCACCTATGCAGTAGCATTGTTAAACTATGAAAAAGTAAGCAGGCTATGGGGGTCTTTTGTTTAGGTTTTCAGGCTTCAGTTGTTCCCATTTGTTGACAGCAATCAGCACAGCACCTACCAGCAGACAGTCACAAGTTACTAACCAGTGAGGAGGCACATGGATTAACTAAACATTATGCTAAAGATTTCTAACTACACTTTCATCAGGCGTTAGTAGACAAAAAGAAGTGCTAAACTGCACATTTTCATAGTAATCTTATAGAAAACATCTGCTGAGACATGATTGAATTTCAATTTAAGACAGTAATCACTGAAATCTTTTTTTTTTTTTTTTTTTTTTTTTTTTTTACAATTTTACAATAAAGTAGCAGGCAAGTGGGAAATGTTGAAACTAGGACACTCAGAGATGACAGAACTGCGCCACGGCCAAGAATCCACTCCTCTTCCAGTTTCATAAATTATAAGTTTGATTTTCCTCCTTTTTGTCATGTTGGTGTCAATGGTTAGTTTAACTGACTGTTATCCCAAAAAGGGTCTTCGACATTAGAGACCCTTCTTTTGTTGTCATTAATAGTGAAGAAAGTGAAAAAAAAAAATCACAGCCTCTGCTCCTTTTTATGAATCTGCTTCAAAATTCAGATGATTCATACTTGGCCCATGTCCTACCATAACCTTCTTGGTGTCTGTAGCAAGGAGTAATCACTTGTATTTAACCATCTAACCTTTTAAGTGACCAATAGTAAATGCAGTTTTCCTCAATCAGCACAAATACTTGTACCTCTTTAGTGAAAACCAGTTTCCATTAATGGCTATAAGAATTTCACTACAAACTATTAATTCCATTAACACTTCTACTTCCAGTGAGGATACATTAATTGGTATTAATTCTTCTCCAAATAAGCACATGCAATCAAAATACTGTATTTTTCAACTGAGATTAAAGCAAGAATTTGCAACATACAGTGGGCTACCTCTGTAAGCCTGTAACACTAATGAGAACAGATATCTTCAGATCATTGACTGCTGTAGAACGTCCCCTGTGACTGCAGTCTTGCTAATAATGCAACTCTTTAAAATAGAGCAACTTTGTTGTGAAATCCCCATATATCACTTCACAATTTCCCTGAAGCCATCTTATCTCATCCTCCGGTAGCATGCAATTAAACAAGAAAGGTCACCTTAATTGCTGAGAATTATGGGAAATTCCATATGGTAATTCATCACCATCAGCAAGTTATAAGCTATGTGGGTAAAAATGAACACTAATGATGATGTACATGCAAATGCAGAAAGCCATGCAATAATGTTCTTTCACTCACATGTTACTAGCATATTTACTTTAAAACATGCACGCTAATTAATCCTGCATACTAATGAACTGTAATTAAACATACATTTTCTTCAACCTGTGAAAATCAGAGTGCAATATGCTCTTTTTCTTGAAAAACACAAGCAAGTTGGTCTAGATAAGCCTCATCCTGCAAGAACATGTGTGGTATGAGCGATGAGAGCAGAAGCTAATGTGTCTGTGACCCCAAGTGTTTTCAAAGGAATGAGGTTCAGGAGTGGTGTCCAGTCAGTGCATCACCTCTGCATCAGAGACCCTTTAATATGGAGGAAGCCCCAGGCACAAACATAGCAAGACCAAAACACACAGAACACCTTTGACCTCTGCTCTCTGCCTTGTGCAACAGAAAACACTTTTTCTTCACTGTGGCTGTAATGCTGGTTACAGAGGAAAATCAATGTGGGAGCATGTTAAATTAGAGTTGGAGCTGTTTTCTGTACCATAGTATCTGCTGAGTTTCAAAGGGTGGAAACAGAGAGGCAGCTCATCACTGTGACTGCAGAGGGTTTTATAGTCCCCCGCAGAGACTTCAAAACACATGCTGGTTTTAATCTATGGTGTATCATGGTATGGCAGTAGACTAATTAACCTCTGTACTGTAGGGATCACACATTTATTTCCAACTCTACATCTTAATATGCTGATCGAACCTAAATTTGGAATACTGGTCAAGAACAAAATGCCTTCTCACCTCTTCCCACTCCGCAGTGAAGGAGGGTGTTCTCTCCAGACGACCCCCTGGGGTGCTGCCCTCTCCTGGGCTGGGACTTCCAGGTCCCTGGCCACGAGATCCAGATCCCCAACTGTGCTCCTCCTGGGATGGGATGAAAACCAACCATTTTGCAATGTCATTACAATAATCATTCATTTATGCAATGCAGATATTTAACCTAAAAATACATATATCTTACATAAATAACTTGTCTGAGAGTCACCAGTTTTCTGCCAGTTTCATCTATAATGAAGAGTTCTTCATCAAACGGACTACATATTTTGCTTATGATTTATTTAATATGCATTAAAGAAATCTCATAAAATGTAGTTCACAGCAAGGAGTGCTATGGCCCAGATAAGTGAGTTAACTAAGTGCACTGGCTTATTTTGTGTTTTTGAAGTCACACCTAATGATACAGAAACATACTAACTACCTCCACCACTGCTTCATCATTATTTATACAATAAGATTTACAAAGCATTTTACTTTTGATCCTAACTGAGATCTTAATGAGGACTTAATCTTCAAGAGAAACTCATTGTTACGTGCAGTCATTTGAATATTATGGGATGTTGCATTTTTTGGATTTGTTTTGTTTATTGTGCATGTTACGTGAGTCAGAAGAGATGGACAATGGTGGAAAAAAAAGCTGAAATAATTTAACTGGCCATTTGCGATTCAAATGTTGGGCTTATAGTTCACATCTTCATCCACAAATTACTGTATGTAATGGCTACAACTTAAAGACCAATACAACAGAAGTTAATGTAAAGTTTAATGTAATGTCAAGTTTTGAGCAACACCATACCTGTATAGGAGACACAGCAACTAGGTTGGAGTCTGACTTGGACAAAGACTTGGACAGCTGCAGGTCCAACACACTGCGGGGCATGGACCTCATTCTCCCCAGGGTGCAAGCCCTCTCTTCGTAGCCAGTCCCTGATGAACTGTCCTTTCCTGTGCTTCCTGTCAGTAACTCTGTGGCCTCCCCGTTTTGACCACTGGAGCTGGCAGAGGAGTAGGAGGGTGGGCGGTCAAGTGTAGCCCAACCACGAGGTGGTGGATCAACCTGTGCACAGTTCCTGGGTCGGGCCTGGTCCTGATTAACCCGTGTGTGGAAGATAGTTCTATACACCACCTGTGGCTTTTGGGGGTCGTTGGTGGTCCTCTGTGCTGATGAGTCTCTCTCTGTCCTGGAGAAGATCTGAGTGGGTCCACCTCCAATCACAATGCTGAATTCGGGGGTCTGCAGCAGGGTGCTCTGGATGTCTGTAGAGCCATATTTGCGGGCTTTGTGGCTGTACAGATGGTAAGGCGTATCAGGGGTTTCACAGGCTGGAGATGATCCATGTAGGAGGCCTGCAAACTCCTCAGGGATGTGGCTCTTCCTGCGATCTTCCAGCACAGTACTGGATGTGGAGGATGTGCAAGGAGGAGGAGGCGGATCTCGTTGGTACGACCCCTCGTCTGCAAAGAGAACACAAAAAAAAACTATTTGCATCCTGTCAAACAGATAAGAAATACACATATTCATTGTATTTGCATAGAATTTTCCTGTCAAACAATGATACATGCTAATGAATTTACTCAACAAGAAAACAAGTTTGAGATTAGAAAAATTACATTCCCTGCACAAACGCATGATATGTTTCGAAAGTGTGGAGCAAATGCTAAGTAAACAACAAAACATAAAGAGACAAGAAATGGGGCTGAAAAACAAATATGGCAAAACAACTAAAGCTGCAAATAGGGAGATAAGAAAAAGGCAATGCATCTTCTGCTTCCCTCTAGAAAACCTGTTTGTTTCTCCGAGAAGAAAACAAAAGAACTCCTGACTTGGATTTTACACCTCTGCTCCTTCACTGTCTGGGATGAAATCATGTGTCTGAACTTGTGCATGTGTGCATAAACTCATCAGGGCAGACGCTCTTACATCATTGAAGGGGATTGTTTGAGGGGAAGCTTTTGGAGGCCCACTCACTGTCTGTGTGCAGTGGGATGAAAACGAAGATGCTGAAAGCTTCTTTTGATTCTATAAATGATAGTCTCATTGTAGGCGCACTTCTGTATGTGTGTGTGTATGTGCGTCTCTGTTCAGCCGTGTGTCTTTGGTAACTGTCAGTTTGCATTTGCTCATGTTCACATCTGCAAACAAGCTGCACCTGAGGTCACAACAATCATCTGGGACTTTAAAAAGATGTAGCGCCTTCTGATACAAGGAGCTAAATAAGGTGTGTTATTTGTTTGTATGATTACTTAACACACTCCTAATGTTACAATGTCAGTCATCATCTCATAGCAAAACAATGGAGCAATGGAGTAACATTGTGTGTCTTGGGGAAGCCATGGCCTTGTTGGCTGGCGAATTGGTTGGAGAACTTGTGACCAAAGGGTTGCTGGTTTGATTCCCTGGAATGGTTGGCTGATGTGCTCTTAAGCAAGGCATTTAACCCCACCCCATTTGCTCCCTGGGCACCTGATAGGGTGAGCCTACTGCTCCTAGTATGCAGTTTGTGTGATGCATGATCTAGTGATCTAGTGAAGCACTTTGGGCTACAATTTCTGTATGAAAGGTGCTATACAAATAAAGTTTATTATTATTATTATTATTATTATTATTATTATTATTATTATTATTATTATTATTATTATTAGTGATGGGTGAAAGGTAGAAGACAAATGTGTGTGGTGCATGTTTACCTACTGACAAAATTCTTCTTATTCTATTCTATTCTATTCTATTCTAAACCCTGACTTTATGGACACTGAATGACCTGTAGAAAGACAAACGCAGAGTAATTTCAGACAGGCAGATACTAAATATCACAACTTTGTAAATACTCTCACAGCTCTTTTAATGTATCAGTGTTGTATTAGCATCCTGAAGATTGCAACTAATATCTGTCAATATAGAAAATCGTGCACTCTTTATTACAACAAAATAAAACATAGTATGTACATAGTTAAATAGTTGAATTGACTCTTTTTATTTGTTTGCACTATTTCATATAACATACATAAATAAATACATCAGAAAGTATTTTCACTGACATGTATTTCAAAGCTTTAGTACCTGAACAGATTTCATTACTATAAATGAATATAAACCTAGAGGGAACGCATTCATACATTTCTAAAACACATCACCATTTTCTGTTGTTGATACTCTGATGTAAAGTGTTTGTTATTCATAGTTAATGTGCAGAGAAAACCACTGCAGTGCTTTTTTAATGCCATGTTTGGTAATTCATCTTCAGGTAAAAAATGTACATAACTGTGACAAATCCCTGATGTACCAAACACACATGTAAACACACACATAATACTGCTAAGTGCTGCAAAAGGCTGCTGCTGCTGCTGCACCTGGATTCATATGATCATTAAACTATAATTCTAACTAAAATGTCTGCCTTGTCAACTTACATACTATTAATAATAGAAAGGAAATCTGTGTGTGAATATGTGGAGCCAGCATAGATCTCTCCCCTTTTGTTCACTCTCTGTTTCCTGTCACTGTGTATTAAGACTGTGTCCCAGGCCATGTAAACAATCTCAGTACTGATAAGTATCATGTGCACACAGGCACACAGTCTATCTGCAATCTCACAATCACAAAGCCACTCCAACAAATACAAACAGTGCAAGTCCACACTCATATCAATAGGAGCTCTACTGCCTTGTAATCACAACTGTCACTTGAATAATTGTATGCACCCCCTCTGTCCCTCACACACAAAAAACACATACACACTGAATTTACAATGTTGTCATTTGACCACATAATCCTGCCGCCTGCCACCTTCATACCAAACATACAAACACTCACACTGAGTCTGCTGTCAGCCAGTTTTAGCTAGCGCTTTCTGACTGTTCTCGGCACATCCAGCCACATTTCCATATGCAGCTATTACATAATGTAAGCTGACAACAAACAGTAAAGCCAAGCAACACGACACAGAAGAGACGTGCATAAGGAAATGTAAGTCTGAGGCTTCACTTGGCTTCTTTTCTAACCAAGAATAGTGACTAAGTGGATATGTTCAGGGAGATTAAGGGAGAAAATGCTCATTCTTTTCTTATGGTAGAGGAGTAAAAATCTGGAGAGTGGGGCCATACTAACTTGACTGTGAGAGCCACATCGACGTGTTTAGCATGTTACTTTTCTAACCTTCACTATTGCATGTTGTTGTCTGCTGTGTTTAAAAGCACAAAATGAACCTATTAACAACCTTCAGGTAATGAACGGTGACAACATGACTCATCCTGAAATGTTACATGGACTAACATTGTCATTATTTCCTACACAGGCTCAAAGCTCTTTAGTTATGACTAATCCTCAGCATTTCACAGGATAAACTGAAATAGGTGGCTGAAAAGATCAACATAACACATTCAGTTAATTATTTATTAATTTCTCTGGTTGGCTCCTCCACTGCTGCACTGTCACCTCAGACAGATAAACGTTTCAACAGAGGTCACTAGTCTTTGACATTACTGTTACTGTATGGATACTAATAATTATCATGAAAACAAGAATATGAGCATCCAGATTTGTGTGTATGTCATGTAAACGCCATATCACAAATAGGATAAAAATTCAGATACACCTCCTAAGTGTGCATGTAAATACAGTCTTAGACATAAGTATGCCAACACAGAAGAAGCATCTCTGGAAACAACACACAATGTGGATTCCATATGCTGACTGGACCCTGAAGACATCATGAAGTTACTACGTTACTTGTCTCTTAATGCTTCTCCTTTTTTTTCAATTTGTTGGTAATAGGTGAGCTTTTATCCTCTGAGTTGCTATGACAACAAGAAGCCCAGTGCCAGCATCTCTCCCGGGTTTTGGTGGTTGAGTGTCTCTGGCCTCCAGGAGAGATAAGGAACAGTATGACTGACAACAAAGCAATCAAATCAGCAGGTCTGTGTTGACAAGACAGAAAAAAAGACTGACAGCAAGACAGAGAAGGAAAGACAAGATGGAAAACGACACCATGTTTTGAACATTTTCTTCTAAAAAAACCATAATACAGACTCTTACAATAATACTCCTTCTCAGTCGTCATTGGTGATATATTTACTGCTGCCAGTATTTTCTCTTTTACTCTTTGTTTTTTGTATTCAGGATGTTTCTGGGTGTGGTTTGTACCTCCAATCTTTTAATTACCAGTATGTGTGGGTGCAACAAGTGTAAAAACAATAAACTATGCGGAGTACACATACACAGAGCTTCCACCCTATCACCGCTAACAGACCTGTTCACAACACACACAACTTTGCATTTTGCAAAGATGTGGAAGTGTCTACTTTTTTAAAAACGTAACCACTGTGACAGAATCAGAAAATAATGTTCATTTTTTAATTCCACTGCTTTTTTCTTAGTATGACACTCACTCACTCTCTATTCAATTCATTGCTCACTTGACCACCACTCAGTCTCTCCTTTAACTGAATGGAGAGGCTGAGTTTAAATAGTTCTGCTACAAACACAAGCAGAGAAATATAACATAATTTACTTTTATAATACTTAAGTAATACAGGTGGAAGCTTGAACATAAGATAATGAAAACACATAAGGAATGCCACATTCAGTTGGGCTGATGAAAATACTGACAAATTGGAATTTGTAACAGGTAAATTATAGAACAGGTAACACTGCAGCAGCATCTGGCTCAGCTCAGGCAGGAATCTTGTTTCTTTCCTCTTTTCCCTCAGCAAACAATCAATAGTCTCTCTCAGTGTGTTGTTTTAACCTTCATTATTTATCCATTCACAGTCCAGAAACTGCTTTACAGCTTTACCTCAGTGACTGTCCCCTGAGTGTGTGTTACTGTCAGTGAGAGTGTGAATGTTTCTTACCTGAGCACCCAGGATGAATCAGATATAACTAAGCAAAAACCGTACTGTGCCTATTCTCATACTGTACATAACACACCAGCCTGCTCTTGCTATATTACAGGGAACTGTTTAAATCTTTTAGAGGAACAGTGGCTACATCATGATGCATACCTGCATTTTCTTGCGAAACAAGAACGCAAACACACTGATAAACACACAAGTTGAGGCACGTAGCAGCTCAGCTCAGAAGCTGATTGGTATTTGTATTATTTGTGTTTACCTCATGACAAACAGCCATGCTAATGTATGTTTGCTTGTGAAACAAACGTATTAAATGTGTATAAATGTAATTTAAAAGTGTACTTGATGTGCCTAACGGTTGTGTTTCACATCAAAAACCCTGTAACTCAATGAGTCTCTATAAAGTCAGGTAGTGTTTGTCAGTTTATCTTATTGATTGGTGAAAGGGGCAGTGATATGTGGAGTCATCACTTCCTTGATGTAAGAGAAAAAAAGCTGTCAAATCCACCCACCTCCAATATGAGTGGAGGACAGAGAAGAACAGTGGGGGTGGAAGAGAAACAGATGTGAAATTGAGCTCATATTCAGTGCACCTATACAGTATATTTAAGAAATAAAATTGAAATTCATCACTGCTGGATGGGGAGTCATGGTGGCCCAGTGGTCCAAGATGCATACTATAGCTATGTCCCAGTTCCAGTCCTATATAATCATTTTAAGTGTGTTTTGAGCTTGTAATACATTCAGATACTAAATATGCTCTATTTTAAAGTGTGTCATTAATGAATAAAATTATCTCACAAAGGAACTGGAGGAGCTACTGTACTCCTGGCACCAAAAATAATAAGATAAATTGCAAATGATAGTGATACAACTGTAGATGATATCCAAAAACAGCACAAAATACTGAAAATCAGTATTTTCTGTTATATAGTAGTGGGACGCAGGGCTCGTGATGGAAGCAGAAAAACAAAATAAAGAGTATTTCTCTTCTCTGGAGAGGGAAAACTGATGAAAAGAGAAGATTTATTTTTGTTAAAAAAGCAAAGAAACAAATCTTAAAAATATAGTTTCACCAGCTGTTCTTCTAAAGTAATGTGCTTGGCTGCTCAATAAAGAGCATGGAGACTGGTTTCATGTCCAGTTTCAACAGGGAAAGTGAAGGAGAGAAAGGGGAGGAGAAAAAAGCAAATAAACCATAGAGAGGAGGTAGAAGGTGGCGATGGTGAATGAGACAGAGACAGAGACAGAGACAGTGGGCAGGAGAGCAAGAGGGAAAAATCGCAGTGATAGGTAAAGTGAAGGAGGCAATCTGACTGAGTGGAAAATAGAGTTTAAGTGGAAAGGCAAATGAGTTATGGAGAGGCACACTGTAGCAATACGGCAAGACTGAAAAGCCAAAGACGAGCTGACAAATGGCAGTGACGCTGACAGAGAAAGTGAGGGGGCGGGAAAGGAGTTTATAATAGTGAATGACATTCAGAAAGAAAGAGACAGAGAGGTGAACGAGAGAGTGGCTGAAGAAATAAGGCAGTGACAGAATGAAGGATTGAAGGGCAGAGATGGAGAAGGAAAGAAAGAGAGGGAGGTGGAGGTTATAACCAGACCAGAGTATAAGGCTGGATCTGTCATAGCAAAAACATTTGATCCACAGAGCACCGCAGACCATGCAAACAGCTGGATTTGAACAACAAATGTAGAAAGAAGTCATAAAGGATTAAAAAAAAAAGGTAATAGCCAACTACAGCCTTAAATTACATTCAATACATTTGTTATAGTACTTTTTATGGTACAGTGTGAATGCCTGAAATCAGTCAGAGTGAGTGTTTGCAGACAGGCGCACAAACGCTATAAATACTACACACACTATCTCTAATACATTGGGTTGTGTTTCTCTGTGTCTGCGTGGTAGCACAAGGGGCTGGGAGATGATCCAAACGTCTGATAGCACCGTGCTCAGTGCTCATCTCTTGTGGTGCTGCACTGACTGTTATTAAAAACTACAGAGTAATATCAGGGCTGTCAGTCATCCCTGAGATTAAAGACTGAGCCTTATTTCCTAAGTGCCACAGGTCTCGATAAATCATTACCAGCCCCAGAGCCTCAGGCGCCAAGCTAATGGTAAGGTAGCGCTAGTCTACGCTAACAAACCTGCAACGAGATGATGCATAGGACTCGTAGCTCGTTTGGTTAGACTGATGGTGAAAGGAAATGAAAATATGTTTGAATCAATGATCTGGATGTGTTGAGGCAACAGGAAATTCATTAATTTAGACAAGAGTGCAGCAAAAACACTCGCCTCAATTGTTGTAAATTTCATAATCATGAGTTACCCACTCAAAACTATTCCTAAAAAGGAATGAAAACTTCCGTTTACAGCAGTTTTGCTGATCAGTACCCGTAAAACCTGAAGAGAGATGAATAAATGAACTGACTGGTTTCCAAAATGGATGAAAATGTATAAATCAGATGTAGGTAGATATGGTAACACCATTCCACCACAGGAAATGTCCCTCAGTATGTCTGTTTTGTATTTGGGGGCAGATGGCACAACCTTTGACAACATGATAACAGCTGCTACATACCATGCTGTGATGTGGGCTGCCCTTTTTTGCTTTATCTTTTAGTATACAAAAAAAATTCTGAAATGTCTTTTTTTTTTACTGCAAGTCAAGCTGGTATGTATGTGCACCACAAACTAAGAATGTTAGTTTAACTATACTGAGTGTTGACTCAGGTTGATAGCCCAGTTATAGTAGTAGCTTTGTGACTGAAAAGTGTTTAATATGTCAGTTATATATTATAAATAAGATGTAGCTTGTGCAGTTGTTGTTGTGGTTTTTTGTTTTTTTTTTTTAAAGTAATTCATCATTTCGCACTAATACCCAGCAGCTTTTAAGTGTGCTAATGTTGCACCTACAGATCTAAAAAGTAATCTCAGAGAGAAACACTTATCCGAATCTTCTTCTCTCATGAATTCGACACTGAGTCAAAACTTCTTCAGCTCATTCATTTTCATCATCTTATATTTGTGAGTCATGATGAAAGTTAACCTCAGCTTTCTGACATGACACCTGGACTAGTGTAATACAAACTGGTGTAAACAGGTCAGCGTTAACTCCCCTGTGGGAGGCAGAGTGATAGGACTCTCCACTTAGAGCATTATTTGTTGTCTGATAACCTGTATCTAAACCGAGCCTTAAGGCACCAAGGGGCCAGTCCGCAGATATTGAATTCACACTTTCATTCCTAATTCCATTACGCAGATGATATTCCCACACCAACTGGTTTGTCTCCCGCAGTCATCCATTTCACAAGTCTCTTGAAGTGGGGAGTGATGGCAGTCTCTCACCAGCAACACTGAAACTTTGTCAGTGTGTTGGGTGTGTGTGACAGAGACAGAGACAAGACGGAAGTGTTAGATGTGATATGAGGTTAGTACTGATCAACTGTGTGTATGGAATCTGTGAGTAGATGCAGGGGCAGTACTGAGGAGAAATTTTGATTTTATAGAAAAACAGCATGACAGTAGAACTGCAAAGATTCACCGATTTGGAGTCAGAAAAAAGAGAGTAGAAATGCTCTATAAGGACAAAAGAATAGAGACATGTTGAATTCAGATGAGATGTGACAGCCCCAGACACTTCCTGTTTGGGCTGCGTTGTGTGGGCGTTGTTTTACCTGGAAAAAAAGGAAGTCATCACCCAGTGACTCACACCTGAGCTGGCTGTTCCTCAGCTGCTGGATTCAGTCAGTCTCTGTGCCTGTTCATCTGGTTTTGCTTTGCTTATTGGTATGGTTCTTTTGGCTCTTTACCACTACTTCTTTCACTCTTCCATATGCGAACTACACCACTGATCGTACTGATTCAGACAGTTCATATCATTGTATTATGTTGTATTTAGTTCAAATAAACATTAAAGCAGCGTTTAACTTTCATCACAAATTTTTTTTTTAAATTTCTAAAACCCCAGTGATAGCCTAATTATCACTAATCCATTAGTCTTTCTGTGCTTATGCACCTGAATCACTTCCTTAATGGTCAACAACTTCAAAGATGACTCCATCATAAACACTGTCCGCTAGTCTACATAACAAACTGAAACGTCACTCTGGGCTTTTCGAACATTTTGTCGTGAAGTGCATTGTGGGAATGGGAATTCCACGCAGCGGCAATTTTGCTGTCTCTTCCATAAGTGCTGAACCCAAATGTCACCTTTACCTCCATCCATCGACTAGGCTCATTCTTTAAAACAACCCTGGTGGACTGTATTACTTTACGTTGTAGCGATGTGGCTTGTTTTCTTGGCGAATCTGTGAGAAACCGCTTTCGCTTGGTCACCATTCCCACAGTGCACTTTGCAACAAAATTTCCGAAAAGGCCCAAGTGATGTTTCACGTTGTTATGTAAACAAGCAGACTGTGTTTACGATGGAGTCATCTTCAATGTTGTTCACCGTGAGGGAAGTGATTCAGGTGCGTAAGCACGAAAAGACTAATGGATTAGTGATAATTAGGCTAACACTGGGGATTTACAAATTTGAAAAAAAAAAAAAAAATGTGATTAAAGCCATACACTACTTTAATGATTATTGGAACTAAATACAACATAATACAGTGACATAAACTGTCTGAATCAGTACGATCAGTAGTGTGGTTTGCACATGGCAGAGTGAAAGAAGTAGTGGTAAAGAACCAAAATAATGTATAATATTTAAAACCATGCAAAGTTCTAAATGCTGTATGTGCAATTTGTCCCAATATTTTTCTCCATATAGTGTATGTTCTGCAACAAAATTTAGTTTTAGTAATTTTTCAAGCAATAATACCAAACTTTCCCTGTCTCCAGCTTTTAACAGTGACAGCTGAATGCTCTTCTTTGCCATAAGGTAGTTGAATATACTGCAAATGGATTTCTGGGTGAACAACAGAAATCAATTTGAATAAATAACCTGAGGCTGTAGCAAAGCATCTGTTGCCGTTTTACAGATAAAGACATTTATTGATAAATCATCAATCAGCTGTAGCCTTATATGTGCATTAAGGTCGTTTGGATCAATTTTGCCTGGTTTTCTAGTCAACAAATACATCTGAGACCTTGTCAACCAGCATGTACCATACTTTCCAGACTACTGGCCACACCTGACTTTAAGCCGCACCCATGCTTCATGCTGCTGTCTCCAACATCTCACCATCGATTCATTGATGCTACGCTTACGTGCAGCAGCTCTATTTCATTCTTCGACAGTCAGATTGATCATTAGCCCGTGAAACATAAATTAGCTGCATCATTGTTTGAAACGCGGGTTCACAGCGTGTGAAAAAAGTTGTGGCTTATAGACGGGAAATTCTGGTAATTTCACTTATATACTTTGTAGATATTTTACTTTTATAAGAGTTGAGATCAACAAAAGTAACCTCTATCTATTCATACTGTCTCTATATACATATTGAGCAGGTTCATGTATTAAGGAGCAATATTTCAGAGCATCCGCTTTAAGAGGTTTATTTAACACCACTTAGCAACTACTGCTGCCTAAAGCAATTGTACTGTAACCATGATGAGTGAGTGTGACCCCCCATAACCAAGAGATAAATCTGTTCTGTGAAACTACATGAATTCTATCATGATTACACTATTAGACTAAACTCAGCACTTCTGAGACCAGATGAACTGATCCACAATTCTCTATTTAATATGTCGCTGTATGTGCTCTTTCAAACTTGACTTTATTCTGTATAGCTGAATGTGATATTTGCATCTCGCTGAATTCTGCTGCTCTTTGTTTTGTAATTGTGAACTGAGCCTGATGTCTGTGTGAGCCCTTTTTGTGTTGGTCATGACTCACCATCTCCTCAGGTCCTTTTGACCAAAACTGAGCCACCGAGGAGCGAGGGACGAGATTTAATTTAAATAGAAATACAGAGGCAGTGAGAGGATTATGAGAAGGATGAGTGTGGAGAGAAAATGACGAGTCCTGTGGAGCAGACATGGAGATAAAGAAACAATTAAGATGTCTAATGTCCCTCAATTTTCAGTTTATTTAAAAAGACCAGAAGGGGGTACACAATTAACCTGCCCCCACCCCTGTTATGCTCATTATTATTGTGCTGTTAATTGGTGCCCCATATCAGGAGGTACATGTTAGAAAACACACCCTGCTTCAAAGACTGCTCATGCCAAAAGGTGTAAAACAAATTGACCATGTGACACCAACACCAAGACAATTCACCAACCTACATATAGAGAGGTGTTAATCCATGTGTACTGTGTCAACTAAGGCCTTAAAATGTGAGTAAACAACCCTAATGAAAAATTTCAAATAAATGAATAAAACCCAGCATACTGTATATGAAATAAGCAACATGTTTTCTACCTGTTGTCCACCTTTCAGACTTGACGTAACAGCTCTTAAGGTCTGATCTGCTCTTTGACGAGTCTAAAAGTGTCCAGAAGAAAACTACAATTCAACCATGTCTGCCTTTCACCACATGACAGGGGGTACACATTCAACACATTCAACCTGTGTAGAACAGCAAGGAAAATTCCTGTAATTTCCGGTAAGTGGAGAGCAAATACAGAGATGACAGCTTTTCTGCTTCATTGCAAAAATGCTGAAAAAATACCCTATAGGCTTCTCTTGTGATATAGGACCATAAAGAAATACTGAACATTGATTCATGCTATGCTCACCTCCAAAAAAGGCAATGGCTTTAGAAGTAAGTGTGTGTAACAAGACAAAAAGAGCAGAGCAATGCAAAAACTGCCTGGAAATTCAACTGTGCACATGTGTGAGCATTAGGAATGGGAAGATGATCCGATATGTACCAGTACACCAACATGCACATGCACTGTCTGAGTGCACTGGTAGAGAAGCTGCAAGTGAATGAAAATTTCTGAATGATATTGAGATGCATCTGTTAATGAATGTTTGCATCAATAAAATTCGATCCATTCAACAGAATATATTTTTACTTGCATCAAAAAGTGCTACTATTTATTTGGATAAAGTTTTCCTTTTCTAAGACCCACGTTTAACGTGCATCGTGAGTTTGCGGATATGTACACTGTACACTACAGTATGAGCTCCACAGATGCATTGTGGCACCAGTGCCGTGGATGAATACTACATTGTGTGTTTGAGCATGTGGATATACAGTCCTGTGGAAAAAGTTAGGATGCCCCCCTTTTACATCTTAGTTTTCTTCACCATATAAATATCTAGGATTTTTATCTTTATTTTACTAATATGTGGAGACAATATAGCTAAAAAGATGAAACTATAGAAATGCTTTTTAAAATTTGTTGGTAAATTCTAATTAATAATTTATTTATGAGGAAAAAGTTCGGACACCCTTTTCTTCATTATTTAATTATTTAATGTTTGGTGGTGGTCGGAGGGGCCGTAGGCGCAAAATGGCAGCCATGCTTCTGTCAGTCTGTCCCAGGTCAGCTGTGGCTACAAATGTAGTTTACCACCACCAGAGTGTGAATGTGAGAGCGAATGAATAATGGCTCAATAATGTAAAGCGCTTTGGGTGTCTAGAAAGGCGCTATATAAATCCAATCCATTATTATTATTATTAAAAGATAGAATCCTGAAAAAGCCTCTAACAATCTTCACCTGGTTCGTACCTGACCAGGTGCATTCAGTCTGCATTTTAGGCATTGGAAGGAACTGGGGTGCTGCATTTGTGGGCCCCATGAAAGGTAAACGTCGTGGACCCTTCATAAAATTCAGTATCTTGTCGATCTGTCGCAGTGGGGCTAGGGGGTGCAAGGTGCAGTCCATAACTAACATAACTAACGCTGGCGTGAAACCAAAGTAACTCTTCACATGCTTACAACGTCCGACTCCCGGCTTCTATACCTCTATTACACAGCGGATCTTGCATGAAATTTTCACAACTTCTAACCTGTATCCACTGGACCCCCTCCACTGCTCTATGGGCCCCCCACAAATGCTGAGCGCCGTGAATTTGTCACATTCACCCCCCCTTTACAGCACCCCAGGGAAGGAATAATGAACAGAAGAGTCTCCCAACTTTTCCTCCAACATATATTGAATTTACCACCATATTTTCAAAAGCATTTCTTTAGTTTCATCTCTTTTGGTATATGTGTTCCATATCTTAGTACCGTTATAAAAAAAAGAATCAGAATCCTGGATATTTATATGGAAAAGAAAACAAAGATTTAAAGGGGGCGTACTAACTTTTTCATGTGACTGTATGTGAGGCATGTGTTCTGAAATTGCACAAAAGCCAATTTGTGAAAAGTCGTGGTTTTATTTAAATTAATAATTCAGCTCATTGAACTGTACTGTATATTCTTTTACAGAATGAATGTGTTGAATCAGAATGGGCTTAATTGCTCTGTTTTGTGATTTGGGTGTGAATTGAATTGTATCGTATCATATTGCGAGATGCCACACATGTATCTTTAATATATCAGATTGGAGTTGCTGTATCAAGATGTGTACTGTATCGGCCTTACAGCTAAGACTCCTAACCCTACTGAGCATGTATGACAGATTATTTCTCCAAATGCAGCCACTGTAGACTGTGAGTGTGACTTGATGATCAAATGCAGCAGGTTGATAGAAACACTCTGCTTTTGTGTAGAAGCAGATACTTGTTAAGAGTTTATGTTTAGGTGCAGATGGAGTATGTGATATCTGAGAACCAAGACCTACAAAACAAAATTTTTTTATGAAGTTAACTCTTTCATCTAAGCACAGCCAGTGAGTGATTGATCATTGTGCCATGTATGGCTCATAGACACTAGAAGCTAATTGATTAGTCTGTGGATATGTGTGCTATGAGGAGAGGTCTTCACAAATGAACTCTGGAGAATTTGTTTGAGGTAAGAACCTGAAAACTGGCCTATATGTCAGAAAACACATCGGAAACATGCCTTTTATATGTGTTCAAGCTTTCAAAAATGATTCTCCTTTGTGTGCAAGTACATCAGAGACACAGACCTAAAGACCCATCAGTTAGAATTTAAGAACATATTTTATCTGAAACATGTTAAGCACTTCAGAAATTATCACATGGAAGGCTCTTATTAATTTGTTTAGTTAAATCCAGGTGGGACCTTCTTTGCTTTTGGCTGGGCTGTATATATCAACACTCGTCTATAATAAATGCTCCTCGACCAAATGTAAACACAAGACGCCCCCTGGGAAAAAAAACAACAACTATGTAGCATGTTGGCACCTACATAATGGCTGTTGTGTTTACAACAACTAGATGCTCCATTGCTCCTATAGTGGTGCTCAATAAAATGTCCAATGTTTATTTGTTGTATTATTGCTAGTGCAAAATGATGGCATGTATTCAGAGAGTGTAGCTAGATGGGCTGAGAGCACATTCGCCTTCTTATTTCTATTTGTCAGTTGGTGTCAGTGGTTAATGTAAGTGTCATCTGGTGCATTTGGTTAGTTTAACTGCACTGGACAACAGATAAAAGTTAGCTTTGGGCTCTCAAAAAAAAAAAAAAAAAAAATCCGGGTTCTGTCCATTATATGGATCTGTATCTGTATCATTTAAGGGATTCATCTTTTGTCCATGTCCTATACTCTTCCACTAAAACTGATCCAAATCAGTGCAGTAGCTTTTGGACAAACACAAGTATCATCATATTCTCCTTAGCCTTGTAATTATATAAACATGTGAATAAATTACAAAATAAATCTACCACTGATATTTTTTCACACACATAAGCTGTTGCACACAAAGTGTTCCAGAAGCTACAGCTTCCAGGTGAATAAATACAGACCAGCAGTTTTGTGCCTGTTTGTTACTGACTTGTCGCAGGGGGCACTGCATAATTCATGGAGGACAACTGCGTCGACAGTTGCACTGCTTTTGCATAACACTGCATTGCACTTGGCACTCTGCACAGAGGGCACTGAGGGAATATCTTTTCGAGCGATGTCCAACATTACGTAAACCGTAGTTCCGTAGCATAAACAGCAGCACCAGGGATGGATTGGGTTATAAATAGGCCTCCTTTTCATCTAACTGCCCACGCAGGTGGTTGACACCTGCAGGGCCAGAGATTTATTGTATAAATGTTAGCTTGGTGAAAAGCAGGATTTTTTGGTACAGAATGAAAGGAATAAGATGTGGAGAGGGAGGTAGGGAAGCCCTTTTATGGTGTTCAGGAAGAAAGTGTTGTCTTCACTTTCTTGTCCTCGTTTCTCTCTCCAACCCCCTGAAATCTCACATTTCATTCTATTCATTTTCCTGATTTTTGTCATCACCACCCCCCCTCCTTCTCCTGCGATGTTAGACTTCATTCTCTCTCCCTCACCCACTCTATTTTTCACTGGCATCCTTTGAATTCTGTGACTCTTTGCCTTCTGTACCCACATACATACTGTATATACTCCCTCTTTCTCTCATTCTCTGTCTGTCTGTAAGCCACTTGTTACCATGGCAACCTCACAATGGACCTTATAAAGCTAATAAGTAGAGAGAGCAGGAGGAATGAGCAGAGTAGCTCAAAAAGAAGGAAGCAAAAACAGAAATAATTTAAATGAAAAATAAATACGTGCCGATCTATTCCTGGTGACGCAGTCTGAAAGGAGACTGAGGCACAGACGCACACTGTGACATATTTAGAAGACATTTGAAGTACTATTTGTGATATATAAGTATTTGTACAGGTACAGTTGTTAATATACAGATCCTATGTCCCTACAGGTAAATAATAATGACAAAACAACATATTGTTTCCTATTTCATTTCATTTAATACTTTCATCCCCCAGTGAAAGCAAACATGCTCTCATCTGTAAGAATATAAGCATAGCAGCCTGTAAAACACAGTGAATGATCTCCATTTTGACAATCAATTCATGCATGTTAGAAAATAAAATGGTAGAATAAAATGACACAAATAACTCTCCACAACAAAGGTGTCATGTACAAATAAAAAAGAATTCCCAACCCAAAGGAGATTGCTTATTCTTAGATCACATGCAACAACAACAACAACAAAAAACATTAATTGTAGATGCAATGTGTAAAATTTTTAATATTTACATCAACTGACAAATTAGTTGCACATATCTTTTCACAACTGATTAACAAACTAATCTTTGAAACACTACATTTAGGCCAAGGAGTACTGTTAAAAGTGCCCTGGGTTTCCTGAGTGGTCAGTACTGAAATACAGAAAAACTCAGGAGTCTATGCTTTTTTAGAATATTATTTATGTTCTGTCCACACTAACGATATTTGGCAAATTGGATACTTTTCTCTGCATTTGGGCCTCTTGTTCACAGGCCGATTTTATAGGGAAATCCAAATTGTCCAAATAGACTTCAACAGCCTCACATAAAGTAGCTTAAGTTTATAAGTATATAACCTGACTTGCTGTCACTGTAGTTACCCTGTTTAATCTGTCATGACAAATCAAAGCTACATCCAGTACTATCTGTAGTGTCCAGCAGAAACATTGGTTTGTCTGAGCTTTTGAACCTATTAGTCATTGCTTTTGCATTGTTGTGTGGACATATCAAACATTGTGTGGATAGGATTTTTTTTTTACATGTGGAAGAAAATGTCTGTGTTAATGTGGACAGGTAAGGGCACAAAACGCTAGATATTTTCAGAATGGATGGAAAATGTAAATATATCATGTGTTTACAATGTTATGGGATTTTATTTAGGAGCTACAGGGCCACAGTAAACGGTGTCCAACCTACAAAAGTGGTTAAAAAAATTGTGAATCAATCTCATGTCACTTAGTATTTTATGTTTTTCCTCTATGGGGATGAGTAAAGTATATTATATTCTGTTTATCCACTTATTAGTTATTTGAACCTTATCTCTTTATTATAGAAAAATATGACAGATAAGCAGGACATATTGTTTTCCATAATGAACTAAGGTTTGAGGTTTACTCCTGTGATCTCAGATTTATGCATAAATGTTAAAGAAGGTTAGTTTTTCATCACTGTGATTAATATTACTCTATTTAGTTCATCCTCAGAACTCGTCCAGACCTCAATGCCAGACCCAAGAGTCATTATGTGGGTTTGAGAGGGAAATAAGACCTGTTACATAAACACATCAATAGGAATTGTAGATGATGATGATGCCTCATTCAGTCTATGCATGTGGGTAAATGTGTTTTCTGCGTGTGCTTGCACCTGTGGATTGATAATGAATGTGTTTTTCGTCTGAGGCACTACACAGATCAAAGTCTAGATAGGCCTCTGAACTGCTGCCGGATGAAACACACACACAGACTCGCACACACACAGACACACACACACACACACACACACACACAGACTCGCACACAGACGCACACACACACACACTGAAGATGCCTCCTGCCTGCTCGACTTCCCCTGCTTTGGCTCTTCTGTTGGTGCCTGATAGCAGCGGGAGTGAGGGACAGTTGGACTGAAACCCAGGTGAGAGAAGAAAGTATTCACAACCACGTCACCAGAAAACTATCGGCATGGTCACCACTTCCCCATGACAACAAGGAATCACATTGCCATGGTAACACAAGAGGCGAGCGAAAAGAAAATGATGCAATATAGGAGAAAAGAGAAAAAATAACCTGGCAGAGGCGTGTCAACTTATGGATATCAAGGGTCACTGGTCATTAAAACAAACATAGTAACACATTTGCATTAAGCAAATGTAATTTTTCATGTGAATACAAACAAAACTATGAATATGAGCTTGTATGTGCAGGTCTAAGGCTTATGTTCACTGCTTTTGCAGTGTTTATGATAAAAACAACCCACTCATTACAAAGATTATGCCTCTTGGAGGAGAAACTTTTCTATTCATTGGGGGGGTTTGCGTCATTAGATGAAACTCAGTGTTTCATCTGCTCTGGCAGCAAAAGGGACTTCCCAAAGGACTTACAAAGATTTATTTTTGCTGATGTCTTTGAGATTTTTGGTGGTGTTGAGTTTTTCTCTTAAAGTATTTTTTTGCATCCTGATTTCTAGTTGAAGGGCCTTGAATATCGTTCTCAAGCTAATAATAAATAATAAGCCTAAAAAGTTCCTTTCAGGTGCAAAACTGGACATAAACAAACCTTTTGCACAAGGTTTAACAATCACACAAATACAATCATTTGTAGACACATTCTAATCCATCTTGACATTGCAGCACTTTCCCTCTGCATTTAACTTTCTGGTTCACATAAAGTGATGCTGATGTATTTTCTTTGTTCAGGTATGTTATTATAATTTCTGCAAATTAAATAAAAAGTACAAATTCACCATTTTCATCATACTTGTAACTCTCTTCAGAAGTGTTCTGCCCTGATAATCATATAAGACCTACCTCAGCAGTTTTGCCAGTTATCCTTTGGTCTCTGCATGTTAGGCTATGGTAGAAATAAAGGTATGCTTTAAATTTCCTCTGACCAAGAACTCATGGATTAATGTTTCATTTGGTTTCTGGGCTGAGAGAACAAAACCATCTGCACGAAGGCAATGAAAAAAAGAAAAGGAAAGAAAGACTTAGATACCAGAAATAAAAAGATAAATAACTTATTGTTTGAATTCCATTCCACCCATATAATTCCATTACTTGTTCCAAGGAGCATGACCTTTTGGATGATTCTTTCAAAACATACGGATCATATTTCTTTTATTTAAATGCTTGGCTTTCTGTCAGTGATTTCTGTCAGTGACCCAACTGAGCAAAAAGAGTCAAGAGTTTTCAAATGATGCTACTCCTAAGAGATGGTCTTTAACACTACAGCTACTACACTACAACAACAACAACAATGGTGCACTGCAGAGTAATGCCCGTGCTACAACAGCTATTGAACTTATTGGAAATATTGAATCAAAATCTTTGGCTACTCTTTCATTATAATGAGCAACAAACAACCATAGCTAGCAATATTCACTACATGCTCTTGGATCTACTGCGGAGAGGGGCAACCAGGAGGAAAAATTAGATCAGACCTTGTAGAACCTTTATGCGCATGCTCCATGTCTTCTCTGTTTTTTTGCAAGAGCATTACAACGCCACATACAGGCCTGGCATCACTACATGGTTTTCAGTCGTTTTCAGTAGTTTCGCGTGGACGCAGATATTTCCTGAAATGACACTTTTTTGAAAATGACAGAGAAAAAGATTGGATAGGAAAAGATGCGGTTTCGTGTGGACATGGCCTAAATGGTGGTATTTCCTGAGTCTGACCTGTGAACTGACAGTCGTCGTTGGAGCCTGCAGAGTCCTCCTGGTTGGGACTGAGGGGTGGGCTGGCAGGGGGGCTTGTGCTGAAACTGGCGTAGCCCAGGGATGAGCTCACCTCACTGGGCTCACAGCTGTGGTTGACCGGCCTCTGGACGTCCAGGGATGAGGACAGGGATGTCCGCTGCTTGGGCTGGACATTGGGAAAAATTTGAAAAACAGCAGTTTGAGAGAAAGAAGAAATTTTAAATTACTGTTTTACTTAAAGGTACAGTGTGTAACCTCCCTACCCTAGGTGGCAGCAAATACCTGAATCAATGCAAAGACAGTGCGATTTCTCTGTCCTGGTGTTGCGCTTACCTAACGACAGACACTTTGGGAAAAAAAGCCTTGGCTGTATCTTTTGTGATTCCCAAATACTTAGTTTCTACAACCTGCTGAAATGGCGAGCACCTCAACTTCTCTGTCATCACTTCCATCAAGCAACGAGATAAGTGTAGAAAAATAAAAACATTCATGAATTGAACATGAAAAGATTTAAAATCATGTGGATGTCTTCAAAAAACATGATTTTGGTTATTCTAGTTCTATCATTTTTTGTGATAAGATGATTCTGGTCATTTGTTTTGCTGTCATTAAACCAGTTGAAATAAAACATCTAAAGTTATGTCCATTAGGGATTCAGTGTTTGTTCTTATGCTGAGTTTGTTTTTTTTAATGGAGTGAGCGGATTCCTACGACCAGAGGGAGAGGCAAATGCAGGGGTAGGGGTAGAGGTAGGGGTCAAGGGAGAAGCAAGACTCCAGCTGGGCTGGGAAGGAAACCCACGGCAGAGGAGGACAGAATCTTGGACTTATGGAGACTTCAGCGTGAAAGAGTGAAGGTTTGCAGAATAACGTCCTATTATTTCTCTGTTTGTATTTTTTCTACATGCATAGTGGCTGTAGACTATGCAAGTAGACTTATGGACTACATCACTCACTGTTTTGTGCGACTAATTTATGTTGTATATGCCTAAATTTATGTGGTGTTGTGTATGCCTAAATAAAATTGTTGCATATGATCTGTCATGCTGATTAATTCCTGTAGCCTATATATGAACTTAAAATCTCATCAATAAAAGTAAAAGTATTACTTGAGTCATTATTAATTATTTATTATTGTTAATGGAGAAGCCTGCCCCATTGTGCTGGCAGCTACTTCGATTTTTGTCCTCTGTAGGCTCATGTAGGGAAAATATTGTGACACCCAGCAAGCAGTACCGTGCTATGTATATCTAACCGTTTTTTTCTAGGTTACATATAATCGAACAAATTGTTTTTTTTGACTGATTGAGCACTATTTTATCCAACAATTATAATCAATAAATAGACTGATTATTGGAAAGAACACTATAAAAATCTTACACACTGTACCTTTATTATAAATTTTAGTCTTTATTCCGGTCTCATCTAGATCAATGTGCTGCAACTCTGAAGTTTACAAAAAGCTGACCAATAGCAGGTCCCCACCCCTGATCACCACCAAAATGTAATCATTTCTTCCTTGTGCCAGTATCAACATTTCCTGAAAATTTCAGGAAAATCCGTCCATAACTTTTTTAGTTATCTTGCTAACAAACAAACATGCACGCAATAACACACGCAAACACGCAAGCACACAAAGCAAAGTGATCACAATACCTCCTGGCGGCAGTAATAAGGATTAGCTTTGAAACCATTGATTTCAGATGATTTATCTGAGCTTACAGTTTGGTATAGTGTAGTAATTAGAAAAGGGGTGTGTACAACAAAGTGTTTGTCTCATTAATTCTGAAACTTGAATGTGTTTCTGATGTAATAAGTCATACAGATGTCAACATGGATTATGCAACAGCGAAATAGCACTTAAGGTAGATAAAAAAGATAGAGGAGGAAAGATTGTGGAGTGGGGGATAATTATTGCTTAAAGCATGTAGAGAAAGAACCAGACCCTGAGTGAGACGGAAAGCAAGACAGAGGACAACTGAAACTGTCAACCGGCATCTGGTAAACACATCTTACATAATCGGGCATTTGCAGCTTTCAACAACCGGCTGCTGTGCTTCACAAACAACCCAGCCAGTCAAAACTCTGCCACTGTGTGTGTCAAAGAAAGCAGGCAAAGTGTGGAAATTGAGTGTGTCATAAATGCAAAATAACATGTACAAGTGTTGAGAGGCACATGACAGGACAACCTTCATCAGACCTTCAGTGAGCTGTGTGTGACTCAAGGCAGAAACCCCTGAACCTTGAGAAGGCAAGAGAAATAGGAGAAGATCTGAAAGGAAATGAAAGCAGAGGAGGAAAAAGCACTCCTTTCCATGCACACTGCACTGAAATTGAGCTTTGAGGAGTCTTTAGATCAACTGAACTAAACTGAGATGAAAAACAAAGGCAAAAAAAAGCAGAAAGAATAGGCTGAATAAGGCAAAGGTTTGAAAAATGGAAAAAGAATCGGACAGGCGAAAATGAAAACAATGAAGGCACAATGAGAAGAAAATGGAAGCACTGAGGAAGGGAAGACAAAGGCACCAAAGATGGGAGGAAAGAAAGGGTGAGAAGAGGTCAGAATTTTAAGCAGGAGAGGAAAGTGAATTAAGGAAGAGTGGAAGGACATCGAAGAAAAGAGAAAGGACAGAGGAATCATCAAGGACCAGAAGAGGAGTTGAGGATGCAGAGAGGGAAGAAATGAGGTTATGAAGGAAAGAGGAGAAGAAATTAGAGGGAGGTGAACATCACAAGGAAGAAGGTATTCTGCTGCATTTATGTTAAATGGAAAAATGAAAGCGATACTGATGTCAACTTGATGTCAATTCATTGGCCTATATAAACAAATTAGAATAGAATAGAATAGAATAGAATAGAATAGAATAGAATAGAATAGAATAGAATAGAATAGAATAGAATAGGCTTTATTGTCATTACACCAGTTACTCAACGACACTGCAGGGAATCTCTGCAAGTGACAACGCACTTACATCTAAATAACAGCACAATAAGACACAGACATATATGAAAAAAATATAAAACACTGTGCAATCGAAATATGTGCAAATTGGAGATATACGGTATGAAAGGGTCGAAATTAAAAAATATAGAAGTAGTATAAAAATGTGCAAATGTAATGGTGTAAACAATGAAAACATGCATGTACCAGTGTAAACAACATGAACAGTGCAAATGTAACAGGGTAAGCAATGTAAACATATATGTGCCAGACATGAGGCACATGTTCGGTGAGTGGTTATTGCAGATTACAGTAAGGTATGGTGTGTGTTTACAGTCCACACAGCCCAGGAGAAGAAGCTGTTCATCAGTCTGGTGATGTGGGATTTGATTGACACATCACTATGGTGTGATCTTTATGAATAAATAGATGATTACAACTCACATCAAGACATTTTGATACAAATAGGACACAATTAGTGTTTTCAAAGTCATGTTCTACACAATTATGCACCATATCGACAAAAATGTCACACTTACAGCTTGAAACATTATCATATCATGAATGGTCATTTCAGTCATCAATAATTATCATGATAAATCAAATCAGTACCTTTAGAATGTTTAATGGTTATCATTCCTCTTGAGTGACAGTTGAAGAAACCAGACGGTTAGTTGTGATTTAAAATGATTAGTTATGGTCAGAACATGAAAAATATTTCATAAATGTAGACGTAGAATGTTTAAGCCAAGTATTATTATAACACTTTTAACATTGAGTAAAAGTAAATAGAAAACACAGAAGCATTTTGCAAGCATGGATGACAACATGAGCCAAACTGACCCAGAAGACAAAATAAATGTACTGTAGTGATATTTATTCGCAATATAGAAATGTATGATGATCAACTCTACAGGTTTGAAGAAGTCAAATTTAAGACTTTTAAAGACATTTTCCAAGGCGTCTTGACCAAATTTAACACCTTACATTCACAAAAATAACAGTAAAATGAGCCTCAGGTATAGTTTTGAACCAGTTTTAAGTCATCTGTTATTATATTTGGGTGCTTCTAGGAAACTAGTCCCTAAAAACAGGACATGGGGGCTAAAAATTCAAAACAGATGTAGACTGATGTTATGGAGCAAATTTGGAAGCACTTTGGGTCTATTTTAAAAATAAATATTTACTGACATAAAAGAGAAACTATTTTTCAGATAAAACACATTTTTATAATGTTCTTATATTATTTTTATACAAAAATCTGCATGTAACACTGTAAAAAGGACACGAAAATTATACGCTACTATTTTTTTGAATAACTTTTTATTCCCTCTCGGGTACACTTTGGGAATTGAACTAATTATGCAAGGCAGAGTGTTTCACCAAAATGACCACTGTCGCAAAGTCACTTGTGATTTATTTGAGTTTAAATGGGCAGGTTCCGCATGTAACGCGAGTGGACACAATGGGTTACACCCGAAACCTGAAATGAGACTGAGATTCATGAAAAACCCACATGTCTGGATTAGAAAAACCACTAGGATCATCAAATTTAACACAGTGTCTTTATTTATAGTGCTATATAAGACCATTTACAACCATGTTTTCCAGATCAAATGCACTGACACCTAGGTAGATTTTCATGTCCCAATTTTGGTCTGATTTTTGGCCCCAATATTTGATTAAAAATTCATTAATTTTGGGATGGCTCAGAGCAAGAGTATGATTTTTTTTGCATTTATCTGAGGTCATCATTAGGTACATCCTGGGGGGAAATATGTCTAAATTTCTCTTTTATTATTGGGTCTAAAAAGCAGGTACCAAAATGAACCCAGTTTCATAGAAGCACCCATTTCCATTTCTCCATGACTAATGTTTCTGTACAAGCTGCTAAAGCTCATATCTGAACCCCTCCGGCCATAAATGATTGTTGGCTCCATTCATTCCCATCTTCGTTAGGATGAAATGCTCAACACTAATTACACGTTTAACAAATTCTTTACAAAGATTTCCAAGCAAATATAGCAAATGTTACCAGATTTGAGGTTAATTAGTAGACACCCTGTATGATAATCATGATTAGGGTTTGGTGGTCCACTGTTAGCAATGAAAGTTAAAGTTTATTATTGTCCGATATCCCAAAATATGTCCTGAATGACTGTACAAAAAATGAAATAATAGTGACCTGTAAGACATGTGCAACATTTGATATGAATAAGATATAACCTGAATAATCCAGATAATTTAATGTGTGAAAATATGAGCAAGATAAATGTAACTGTGATCATTATGCAATTAAATTATGTTTACTGATCAAAATGTTGATTATATTAGAGGATATTCTTTCCTGTGAATAGTTTACATCTGTAGCATAACATTTATTTTGCTTTTTGTTGTTTCTTTTTGCGCATTCTCAGATAATGCGAGCCAGCATAACTGTTGAGACTTTACAGCTTTAATTTCCAGTTTAAAACATTTGAAGAAATGCAATCAGAAAAGTAATCACATTAATGAAGTAAATTACGTTGATGAACTAATTAAAATTGTTAATTACCTGTTTAACAGGTTAACTTGTCATCTGTAACCTATTACAGATGACAGGGGACTTCCAGAACAGTGTAAATACTGCATTAGAGGCTTGCAGCAGACAGACAGATCAGAATGCAGCAGAGCCACAGCAGCAGGAACAACTTTTTTTGTTTTCAGCGCAGGAACGGTCAGTTGGGAATATGAGCACAGCAGCCGCAGCAGCAGCCTGCAGAGACAGCTGATGTTTAAAGGAGCAATGCATCAATAGACAAGATCACAACTGCATAGAAAGACAACAGGGAATACAGTGATGATGTGGGAATGGTCCTGAGAAGGACATGGGACAAGCTCAAACACAAAAAACTTTAATGTTTTACTGAACTTTGGTCACGCTACAAGGTAAATACAGATAAAGTCAAACGTGTTTTCTTTAACTTTAATTTCAAAATGGGGTCAAAAACACCGTTGATCTGGAGGAAGTGTGGCAGAAAAATAAAGCTCTAGAGGATGAAATAAATAATAAATGTAATGGCAAGTACCAGCGTTAAACCAGAGCAGTGTTTACTTTGCTGCAGGCTCAACAAACACCTAAAGGGACACAAAATAACTGAGATGAAACAGCAACTGAGCCAAAAATGATGGCACTGCTGTGATTTGTCTGGGTGATGTTTCAAAGTGGGAGGCTGTGTGTATCTTCCACCTCATGTTTAATGAGTTTAACACAACTTCAGCTCCGTCTCTGCATCTTTTAAGCATCTCTCTAGTCCAGCACTTATGTCTGCCTTGGTCTCATGTGTTCGGCTTGTGCTTCTTTCTAAGAACAAACATCTCCTTCTCTGCGGACTCAGCCTTATTAGGAGCTCTCACATGAATCCACGTACACAACAACAAGTATATGCACGCTACAGCTACAGCTGAGGCTTAGCGTTAACAATGTAAACGGACGGCCGGCTAATGAACATGTCATGGCCCACTGGAAGGGGATTAATGAGCACAGACACACAGATGTACACACAGTCCTCACACACACATCCAGGTCCTTCATGCCTGACTAAACCAGAATAAAAACCACTTTCCTCACCCAGAACAGCAACCCCAGGGGAAAACATGCCATTTAACACTTTAATAATGTGTGGGTTTGAGTACTAACAAATGATACAACCATGAGATAAACACGTAATTCATCACCTAACATGAAGTGAGATGTGCTTTTGTCTAAGTTGGCTAGAATGCCTTCAAAGTGCTTCTTTTTGCGTGACAAAGATGAATTGTATTAATAAATGAATATACTGATAATCAGTTATCATAATATTATCAGACTGGAAAAAAAATGGCAAATTATCAGGTAAACAAACCCTGAGCAGAACACAATCAACATAAAACAAGGCTTAAAAAAGAATTCTTGTTAATGAACCAAAAAGTGTGTTTTGTTGTTTCTCAAGCATATCCATTTCTATTAAGTCTCTGTACTAGCCAATGGATTTAGCAATTTAACACAAACAGGAGGGTGAAAAATAATTATCACGATGGCCCTAATTGATATTTTTGGTGTGAAACAGTGTTGGAGCAACTTCTGTTCACAGTGGCTCAGAATTAATGATGCTGAATATGGAGCAAAGCTTGTATTTTGTAGCCTGTGTTTTCAATTCTTTTTACCCTTTTGTTTTACCCTTTTGTTTGTGCTTTTATTTCAAATGCCCAGTGCGTACATAGAAAAATCAAAAGACAAAAAAGCAAAGAAAATAGAAACAACAGCGCACATCAGCATGCCGAAGGGAGAAAGAACAAACAAATGAAAAATAAAGTCAGTAAACATTCAATGCTCTTTTTATTATTTATTCTACTATACAGCCAGATTTTGCTTTCAGTTTCCTGTAAAATATTTTTTCTTTATCTTTATCTTTTATTTTCCTTTTCTTTCTTGTGATGCTCACACTTTTTTTTTTTTTTTTTAAATCTTCTCAACCTCCATTTGCAGGAAGTTTCTTCTTGGTGAGCCTGACACACTTGGAGACTATTTTCAGAGATATTAACATATATAGTGCCACCTCTTAAAGCTTGAACATGCTTCAAGCTCCAGAGGAGACGCTCTGATCTCCTCACACACACCCACTGTCCACAGCTTTGAAGAACAGTGATCTTTTATCCTTCCATTTTCAGTGGCTGTGTAAAGAAAAGCTGATGCGTTGGTTTGGAAACCCCCCTCTGTCCTAAGTGAATAAATGGTTGCAATCCAACAGCTTCCCACAATTTAGGATAAATGATGTGCGCAATAACTTATTGGTAGCATATTAAGTTATTTTTAAGTAAAAGAGCGCTGATTCTGTGGTATATACTCAGATGGAGTTTACCACCACCAGAGTGTGAATGTGTGAGTGAATAAATAATGGATCCATTGTACGTGCTTTGAGTATGTGTTAATAGAAAAACACTATATAAATCTAATTCATTATTATTACCTCTGCCAGGAGGTATTGTGATCACTTTGCTTTGTGTGTTTGTTTGTTTGTTAGCAAGATAACTCAAAAAGTTATGGACAGATTTTCATGAAATTTTCATGTAATGTTGATACTGGCACAAGGACAAAATTATTAAATTTTGGTGGTGATGGGGGGGGGGGGGGGGGGGGGGGGGGGATCTGTCTTGATGGAGGTCTGTGCTCTCCGAGTGCTTTTCTTGTCGTTATTATGTACTGGGTAATGTAGTTTTAGCATGTTTGTCATTTAAAAGCTTGTTGTGATGATTACCTTGTTGTGATCATTACCCAGGAGGTATTGTGATCACTTTGCTTTGTGTGTTTGCGTGCGTGTGTTTGTTTGTTTGTTAGCAAGATAACTCCAAAAGTTGTGGATTTTCAGGAAACTTTCAGGAAATGTTGATACTGGCACAAGGAAGAAATGATTAAATTTTGGTGGTGATCGAGGGGGGGGATCTCTCTTGGTGGAGGTCTGCGCTCTCTGAGTGCTTTTCTTGTTATGTATATGTATTTTATCGTATTGTATGATTTAGTATTAAAATGTTAATCATTTACATCTTAGTGTGTAGATTATAAGGGCTGAAAATTAGCAGTAACTATAAAATGTCTGTACAGCACATTAGTTGCATTCTTTAAAGTATTTTAAACTGTATTGTCTCTATTCTATTCTATTCTATTCTATTCTATTCTATTCTATTCTATTCATTTAAAACAGACAAAATCTACAAGTGAAATCTGTTTTCCATTAATTAACAGATGTCTTGTCATTATGTCCTAATGTACACTCTAAAACACAGTGAAGCATTTGTTCCTCTCAGTTCATGACTAATGAAGTAAATGAAGGGAGTGATTTATCAAAACCATTAAATGACACATACAATTATTTTAATATAGGTGAAATGGCACTGAATGAATCACATATGTAACTTCCACTGGAGAGCTGTTGGCATCACCTCGAGTCAGCTGAATTAGCAGTGAACGACCTATATCACTAAGGCCACAGGCATGTTACTGTCTAAGAAAAAAAAACAAAAAAAAAAAAACCTTTTAACTACACACTTACAAAAAGGTGCCCAGGTGTCCCAGAAGCGTTCAGGAGGAGTAATGAACTGACCTAAGTTTGTGAAAGTAAACTGAACTTTTTTCACGCTTTTCATTTCAGTCCTTTTCCTTCTCCTTTCTGGTTGACTTCCTCTGCAACCGAGCAGCTGTCATGATCCTGATTGTTTATTGATCGCTGGTGTATGTGTGGTCAGCAGAGCTCAGTAAACAGCTGGCACAGATGCAAATGCAGACTTACACACTACTCACGTGCAATGCAATTACAGACAGACACACACATATTAACTAGAAGATTAAACAACTAGAGCAACAGTGTCAAAAAGGGACCATCAAGACGCTGTGTGTATTCAGCACAAACACAGCACTGACAGCTAACTGACTGATGAGTGTGAACAGATTAATGAGCCCTAAATACCAAAGTGATTAGCACGCTGTCAGGGTTTTTTTGTAGGCTTAATAAGAAAAAAAGAGTGGTGGCACACATGGAAATGCATTTCATCTATGGTACTTCCACCAATGCCTGCGGCAAGGAATAATTTTCATTAGAAGTCATTGTCAAATAAAGTGTGTGACAACATAGGCTCAACACCAGAAGACAGATATTTAGCAAATTAGAACTGAAATAATTGCATTTGAGAAGCTAGAGCAGATTCATGCATCATCAAGTTTGTCACTGAGAGTTTAAGTGGGTAGGATTCAAATGGATCCAATTGCAGAAATTAAATTAAATATATTTTCAGAGTATAATGTATAATATAACTTACTATAACTGCCTGAAAATAAGAACTGTTTTGTTTTCTTTGGCTTTATATCATCACAGTCCTCCTCCACTGTGCTGCTGTTTCAACAGTAGCCCACAATGGACAAACTTTGACTGTAGACTTTAATACGTCATCACTACATGCCACTTAATCCTACACAATGGACATGTGGTGGCATGTTCAGCACTTCTGTCTGACAGTTAGAGTCTTCCATGTGCTATTCCCACTCAGACCAGGCCTTTCTGTGTTCAGTTTGTTTGTTCTCCATGTGCCGAGCTATCTGGAGTTGGTCCCAGAGCGACTTCAACAGCAGTTCAATCCCCCTACAGTCTTAATCACTAATGGTAATGCTATGTGTTGTATGCATTAAAGACTGCATTTAATACAGTGAATTAACCCTCAAAAGTACAGAACAGTTTTTTGGACTTCTGCCTCATGTATTTATTTTATTTTTCTATAATTTTGCATCAGTTGGTCTCAGGTTTATCTGGGTCTTTTAAAGTCCACGTTTGACCTTTTATTTGTCTGAGAATATAATTCATTGGAAAATTATATTTTAGTGAAATAAAAAAACAAATAATAATAATAAGATGTTTATACTGTGAACTCTGACAGAATATCTCACTGTTAATGTTTTCAGCTTCAGAATGATTTTTTACCTAAATAAACAACTTCACCTCTTTTATTCTAATATTATTGTGGTTGTTTTTTTCAGAATATCAATTTATATTCATAAACTGACTATGTACATGTGCCCAAAATGAGGTACATAATCAATTGAACACAAATATTTTTTTCTATAAATAATACATTTACAAACTTTTTGTATAAAAATAATATAAACGTAATTTAAAAATGTGTTTTATCTGAAAAATAGTTTCTCTTTTATCTCAGCAAATATTCATTTTTAAAATAGACCCAAAGTGCTTCCAAACTTGCTTCATAACATTAGTCTACATCTGGATTGAATTTGTAGCCCCTCCTGTTTTTAAGGACCAGTTTCATAGAAGCACCCATATCATAAACAGGTATCTTTGGCTTGAAGATTGTTTACCAGCCACTTGTTTGAGTGGTATTCTGCTCAAGTTGTCAGTCAAAAACTAGCCTGTGTGAGAAACCTAGTAAACCTTTAAAACAGTGTTGGGAGTGGGACTTCAGAAGTTAATCAATGAAGTAAAAGTATTATTGTGATATGTCTTCATGTGTCTTCTTCTTCTTTTTTTTTATTTTTTTTACTAAAACCCTTTCCTGTAAATTTCATTGCCTTTCTGTCCTGTACTTACATTTTTGAGAACCTCAGCTCCAACTGAATGAAAGGACCATGCATCTTAAACAGAACAGTCCATTAGACCCTGATATGTTGCACCAGTGCAGTGTTTTCTGTGACTGTCTTACTGGTTTGTTTTACTGTAATTATACTGACATCTCAAAATTACTCTACTGTGATGTTCAAATTACACAGATCACCTTTAACTTTACTACATCTTTGTTGTCAAAACAAACCAGCCCTTCTACAATGTAAGATGTTTCTTACTCAGGCACATGAGACTGATTAAGGATAATATTTTAAGTGTCTTGATCAACAACACACTGGCCTCAACAATTTGAGGAGTTAAATCCAATGCATTTCCTCAAGAGGGTGCATGAAAGCATGAAACCTATTGCTACAGTTGCTCTTACAGATCTTACAGAAAGCTGCTGTCTCCAATGTGACAGCTGTGCCCTCTTCAGTACATTTACCATCAACAGCTTGGCGTCTGCAGCCTCTCAACCTCTGTATGGGGAAAATATCCATTATCTTCACGCCTCCGTACACCATCAGATACCAGCTAACATGCCTTATCTGCTCTGTGCTCAGAGTATGTGTCTGGTTCTGTATGTAGTCAGAGTAGCTCTACAAGACGATCATGGTGTGCATTCTTATGTGTTCATACATATGTAACACTGATGCGAATGTGTATCCATCCATAAGCACGTATCTATCTGGATGTGTGTGGTAGACAGGAACACGCATCTGTACCTCAGGATCCCCACTCTATTGCCTTCTTTTAATCTTTTATGATTTCATAACATTTTTATAATGGTGTTTTGCGACATCTTTTATGATTTGGGTTCACAGTACAATTTTTTATTCACTTCAGAAAAATGTTATAAAATATATACTACCTGCCCACAAAAAAGGAGAATGATACGTATGAGCAACGGGGAAAAGGGTGATGGTGAGTCCAGACTCTGTTCTGGACTCATTCTTCTAGACTAGGGCTGCAAAATATTGGAAAAAACTGACATTGCGATTTTTTTTTAACCTGGCGATATATACTGCAATATGAAAAAATACTCAGGAGGCTATAAAATCTGTGTGGTGCCAATGTAAATGGTCAAACAAATTTGTTGTCACATCTCGTTGTGGCAACAGGTGCAAGACACTATCGACATAGAAAACGTGTTTCAGTATCATCCTTCTTATAGCCAGAATAATTCCAGATAACTGACATTGCTTTTCTTTTTGGCACCAAGTCTTCATTTTCGGTAAAATGACTGAACTTTTATAGTGTATTTTTCTACACCTACATGGTGCCCAAAGCGCTTTACAATTCCTCACATTCACAGATTCACACACACATTCATACACCAGTGGGCAGCTGCCACCATCCAAGGTGCTGCCTGGCCCTACTGGGAGCAATTTAGGGTTCAGTGTCTTGCCCAAGGACACTTCGACATGAGGACAGTCGGAGCCAGGATTCGAACCGCCGACCCACTCTACCAAATGAGCCACAGCCGCCCATTTTGGTGATTTTCTGTGGTCCATTGCTCATTTTTCAATGTTGTTACCAGTGACTCACTCCATGTGCAGGGCGTGGTCTGCTTCAGCAAACTGATTAAAAACGATTGTGATTGGTGGGTCACTGTGTGCAATGCATGTCAGGTACCCAGGTTGAAATTAGATATGAAAACACATTGAGTTCATTTGCCTCCTATATCGCAGGACCTGTGATGTGACTATTGCACTCAAGTATATCGCAATGATGATGCCCAAACGATATATTGTGCAGCTCTATTCTGGACAGTTCTGTTGATGGTCAAACATTGTGACCACAATATGTATCTGTTTGCTTATTTATCTATTTGTTTATTTATTTGGGAGGTCATGACATTATTTATTCTGGTCCCTGCTGGTTCATGCACTTTGACCTATGCTGCTCTGGTTCCTGCATTTCAATTGCACTGAAAGGCTGCCCATGTGATTTTGGTTTGTTTATGTATGTGTGTATACTGGATGTTTTTGTTAAATTCAATGACTGGTAGTCTGTACACGAAACTGCCCTATGGGGATAAAGAAAGTAGTTCGAACTGAATTGAACTGAATTGAGACTGACCCTGTTCCAGAGTGATGGGTGCATCAGGGTGAGAAGACAGACAGATTAAGTGATTACCCATCATGCCTTGCATCTACAGTAAAAGTCTGTAGGTGCAGCATTATAGTCTGGGGTTGTTTCAGTTGGTCAGGTCTAGGTTCAGCAACATTATACGTCCATTAAATGAGGTCAGCTGAACCTGAATATACTGAATGACCAGGTCTGAACATTAGTGGATTTTTTCTTCCCTGATGACACAGACATATCCCAAGATGACAATGCCAGGATTAATCAGGATCAGATTGTAAAAGAGTGGTTCAGGGAGCATGAGACATTATTTTCACACATGGATTAGCCACCACAGAGTCCAGACCTGAACCCCCTTGAGGATCTTTCAGACATGATAGAGAAGACTTTACACAGTAGTCTGACTCTCCATCATCAGTACAAGTTCTTGCAACTTTGTATGGGAAGAAATGTTTTGACATTGTTACACCACATAAGCAGTGCATGGTTTAAATAATGCTACTGTGACTGCCTCTCATAAAAGCTAAAGGTGATCCAACAAAACACTGTGATGACCAGGCAGTGTACATGTTGTATTTTACAATATATTAAAAAGCATGTTCAGTATATTACATATTATTACTATATTGTTCATTATAATTGTGCCAAAATATACAACAATATAATTTTCATTCATCTTCAGAACCACTTTGACCTCAAGAGGGTCACAGGGAGGCTGGAGCCTATCTCAGCTACCTATGGGCGAGGGCGGGGTACACCCTGGACATGTGGGCTGACAAATACAGACAAAGAACCGCTCTGACATTTATGGGCAATTTAGATTTATCAATTAACCTATTAGTGCATGTCTTTAGATGGTGGGAGGAAGAGTACTGGAGGGAACCCAAACAAACTCCACAAAGAAAAGCCCCCCCCCCTGCTTCAGCTGGTGTTGGAATCAAACCCAGGACCTTCTTGCTGTGAGGTGACAGTGCTAACCACTGCACCACCGTGTTGCCCACAATATAATTTTAATATTTGTCATTTTTCATTTTTTCCCCATATCTACATATAAAACATTTAAGCTGATTCTATTAGATTATCATAAGTTAGATGGTTGAATTCTGTCTCTGATCATTTAAAAGACATCTATACCAACACATAATATCACTGAATCTTCTCAGTCAAAACCTACCTTCTCTTAATCATCAATGCTTGACTTAATTCGAATAAACAGAACAGAAAGGTCTCAGACTACTTGGTTTTTGTCTGGTAGCTTGTATTAAACAAAGAAGAAGTGGGTCTATAGACCATGATTAGATTAAAGTAATGACTAATGTTAACTAAACTGAATTTTGAACGATCTTTTGTTAAGTGATATCGATGACATTGAATGAGCACTTTTTTATAACTTAATAGTGGATGAGTATGTACCTTTTACAAAAATGCAGAAGTCTGAATAGGCGATGTCCCTGATTCTTAGCACAAAGGTCCTCTTTAGTACAAGGGAAAAGTACAGCCTGAACTCGTGCCAGGATTACAGAAACCTCACAGCTTCTAAACAAATGATCTGCCAAAAGGCTACATCTACATAGAATTTGTTTTTAATATATTTGTCGTGCATTTCTTTGACACCACATGCAATGTCCATGTCCTGAAATATATGTGAAACATTCCCCCCCCCCCCACAAAGACATATAAATCATTGTGTCAACTTATCTCAGCAGGAAATTATGAACTCACGCAACTTAAAGGCTGCCAGTGACACTTTGAAAATTCTGTTAAATGTGCTTTATATGTCAATGACTCCAATTATTCTGACAATTTTTCCCCTGCAGAATCACTTTATTTTTCTTTTCCTCTATACCTTCTCTCCAGTCAGTTCTACAGAAATGATGCCTTCACCTTGGTAGAATTTAGAGCCAAAATATAAAGCATTTTCCTCAAAAAAAAATCTATACAAAGACAGAGAATAATCCCCTTCAATCATCACTTCTCTCGTTTCATTATATGGTGATGCATTTACTTGCTCATACCCCATATTTTCTATTAACTCTTGCTTCGCTGTGTTAGGCAGTGAGTTTGTACCTTCAGCTTTACATAGTGTATGTGGTAGAAACAGCATAAAAGCAAACCTAATCCAGTTTGTTCCACTCACAGCAACCTAAGTTGAATGTTTATGTGTTCATTTGTGTTTTAGAACATAATCGATGTGAAGCAATCAGAAAATGAGGTTTTATTTTTCTATTTCGTGGCTGTTTCCTTGCTCTTATCCCTCATTCTCTTCATTCAGTGTATTGTTTGAGGAGAATGTAGAGGAGTTGAATGGTTTACCTATAAGGTCAAAATAATGAATATATAAATGATTGATTTCAAAGAGCATGCATTAGTAGAAACAAAAGCTGACATTGTTTCTCGTATCCATTCAGTCATAACACACTGTTTCATTATGAGGGGTTAAGCCTGAGGCCTATTTTTTTCCCAAAGCAGGATTGAGACTGAAAAACCAACACAATCAAATACCAATTATAAAAGATGGGTGCATGTGTAGGCTTTTCTGTCTTATATGACCATGTGATTGTCTGGGTTATCGGCTGCAGCATTTGTGGGCACAGCCACGGGTTTTGTCATGTGTTCTTTCATCTTCAGTTATTTAAAGGTAGTGTTAGGACACAGAAACACACATTTAAGCAGCAAAATAGGACACAGAGCCAGTGGGTACGAAACTGATAACCTCATGATGCAGTGTGGGTCTCTGTCCTCTTTGCTCTTCCCTTTTCTGCATCTTTTCACGTCCCATCTGCCCATGAGTGTGATCAAGAGCTTGTGGAGATCTAACACATCCAGCTGATGGTTTAGACAAGAAACAAGGGATAAAAAAAGAAAAAAAGATGACCCCAACATTAAGCCAGTGGATTTTAGTCATCACTGCTGCTGTGATCTTCACATGTGTCTTCGGAGCATCCATATGCGTTACCAGCAACTGGCTCATGGTCAATACCGCGGAGGAATTAGAAACACATGAGCTGAGTAATTTCTTTTAAACCCAGATGTAAAGGGTAATATTATGCAGAACATTTTTATTTGCAGCAGTAGCCATGAGGGGAGTTGTCACAGGAGGAGGGAGATTTACATGCTGCAAAAATTGTCCATGTTAGCAGGAATCACACAAGTCTTCATGGGATAAGAGGAGCTTTACTCTTCAGCTAAGGTCATTTCAATTGTCCTTTAGCACAAAATGAGATACATTTATATAATAGGAAATAAATAGTATAGTATTTACAAAATAATCGTAGATGGGTGGCATGGTAGTGCAGTGGTTAGCACCGTCACCTCACAGCAAGGGTGGAGTTTGCATGTTCTCCCCATGTTCTCTTTGGTTTCCTCCCACTGTCCAAAGACATGCACATTAATAGGTTAACTGGTCAATCTAACTCACCCATAGGTGTGAATGTGAGACTGAATGGTTATTTGTCTGTACATGTCAGCCCTGTGATGAAGTAGTGACATATCCAGAGTGTACCCCTTCTTTGCCTTTTGGTAGCGGAGATAAGCTCCAGCAACCCCGCAACCCCTTGGAAGACTGAGCAATTTGGAAAATGAATGAAAACAAGTGGTGCCAGGCACAACAAACCCCGCCCCTTGAACGTATTGTAGCTTATTTTGGCATCGATCCAGCTGATGTCTTCATGTCTATGCATGTGGTGATGTCAGCATATCAAGTTCTTCTCTATATGTGCCATGTTTGAAGTAAATTGAAACAAAATTGATGTTTTTATAGACACGTGAAATTTTGCCCATTATAAGTAAATGGGAGAAAAAAATATTTAAAAAATTCATAAAAAATATGAACTTTGACCTACTTTCCCAAAATGTAATGACATCTATTCTGGGTCACTGGGAATCTATAAACCCAATTTGGTATGAATTCAACCAATAGCTTTGCCGGTACAGAAATGTGGAATTTCTTCCATTATAAGTAAATGGGGAAAAAAAAAAGACTTTAAAAATGCATTAAAAATGTGAACTTTGACCTACTTTTCCCAAAATGTAATGACATCTATTCTGGGTCACTGGAAATTTATAAATCTAATTTGGTATGAATTCAACCACAGTTTTGCTGCTACAGACATTTGAAATTTCACCCATTATAAGTAAATGGGGGAAAAAAAACAGTTTAAAAATTCATAAAAAAATTTAACTTTGACCTACTGTTCCCAAAATGTAATTAGGTCTATTCTGGGTCACTGGTAATTTGTAAACCCAATTTGGTATGAATTCAACCAATAGTTTTTCTGCTAGAGTGTTAACAATCAAAGAAACAAACAAACCGAACCAAAAACAATACCCTTCACCTCCCCTTTGGGGGCGGGGTGAAAATCATAGTATAAAGTTGGAAATATACAGAGTATTGAGTGTTGAGTCTATCATTTGTCACTTTGTCTAATGCTAAATACTGCAGTAAGATGAGATAAAATGAAAAATAATCTCACGACCTGATAACGTCTACAAACAATATGAACATTCTGCCACTCGTGTCCCCATGTTTTATTTTATTTTCTAGCACCATTGACTAATTATCTTAAAGGGTGGATATTTTACAGGCAGTGTCGAAATCATATTGGATTTAAATGTTGAGAGCTCAAAAAAATAATTTGTTGTGAGTCACAATTCTGCTTGGTCACTGTCAGTGTTTAATGTTATCTATGTACAGCAGATCATTTCTATGGACACAGGTCTGATCATATATTCTATAGAATATTTTTTTAAAAATCTAATCAAATTTTTTGTTAGATTGCTGATTTTATCAAGCAGCAGAGTGGAAAGAAGGATAATGTACAGATATTCAGTCATTATTGCAAAATAAAACCCTTCATGGAATTTCCAGATTTCTTCATCAATCACGCTGTCATACTGTCAGGGTGATGTAGAAGTGTAATGGATGAAAAGGATGAAACTATACCAGCCTTTTCTTCACACATGCTACAATAGGCATGTATGTGTTTATATGTTTCAGAGTGAGCATTCCTTGTGGAGTGTACATGAATAAAATAGCCAGCGGGAGCAGTAAAATAAATTAAATGAATTCTACACAATTAATAAGATGCTATAAAACTGAAGTCTGATGCTCTTTGATTATGTGTGCTTCATGCTGAGTGGTGGCCCGCTGGGCTCCACATGTGATCCCTCTACACACATTAGTTAACATGCCAAAGATAGGCACATGATGAGGGCTGATTATGGGACACAAAGGTAGAGAAACAGCGACTGCAGAGACATTAAGGTAAATAAAAGCATACAGGAAGATGAAGTCATAAGAATTTACCTGTTGTAAAATCAGCCAGTAATTAAAATAAATATTAATGTATGAAACAAATGCCTTTATCTTCAAGAAAGAAAAATACTACTTCCTTCATGAGAATTCCTATGAGTTTTACAAGGCAATTACATCACATCACTGTCATATTCTGCTTGTGTTTCATTATTTTTCTTCCAAATTCAGACTAAAGACTAAGAAGAGCACAGATTTCTTTTTCGGGACTCTGTGACACAGTATCAACATACTGCATATCTGCAGACTGAGAAAACAACTGCCTTTAATTACTGAGGTGTGAAATTTTCACACTACACTTGGTGTCTCATACTATCTCCTCAGTGACAGAAGTGAGGATTAAATTAGTTTCAAGACACTAATGAGCTTGATGGTGTTGCATTTCAATAACTGTTGTTTGTTGTTGTTCATTCACACAGCTACAGACTTAAAAGTTGTTCAGAGTTTAGCAGGTCTTGTATGATATATGTAGTGCATAAAAGGACTGCCCGAGAAAATGTTTGCATTTTTAAATGTCACATATAAATGCCAAGTGGTAGAAAATGATGCTGCCAGGACACTGAATTTACAAAGTCTGCTGAATGTACCTTCTCTGACTCTAAGTAACTATGGATGAGAGTAAAATGCAATGTAAAACCTTTCTTCATTTTGTCAATTTCCAACCTTCAGTTAGAGTTTGACAGAGGCAGATGAATACAGATTTGTTTGTGAGCAGTTCTATGTGACTTGAGTCATAGATCAACGTGCATTGACAGCAGTGTGGAAAGAGAACAACAAACTCGACACACAGTATAAATCCAAAATGACCCACAGGCTCAATGGATCAACGTGTCAAACAAAAAGCAACCCAATGAAAGTTTGTCTGATAAACTGAACATGAGTGAAAGACTTTATTTTAAACAGTCGTCTTATTTCCTCACACCTGTGTTTAATATGTGTATACGTCCATAACATGTTGCGTACAACTTCATTCTTTGAAGACATATGCACTGCTCAGAAAGCTGCTTGCATTGACATCACTGCAGTCAGGACTCAACTAGCACTGAAACCTGGGACATAGACATATCCTGACATTAAAAATCACAATCAGCTCATGCTAGGGCTGGGCGATATGGAAAAAAATTATATCACAACAATTTTTTTTCATATCAGATGATATCGATATTTATCACGATATAAATCAAATCACTTTTGAAATCACTATTTTGTCAAGCTTAAATCTTCCATTGCTCATAAGTTAGTTGCGAAGACATCAAAAGGTTAATTTTGATTATAATATGATTTATTTTCTGTCAGAGGTTGAACATGACAGACGTGCTGAAGAACATTATACAACTGTTTCAGAGAAATAAAACAGGTACATATATTTAAAACTAAACTGAAAGTCTGACCAGCAGGCAAAAGCTTTCAAGTTTTAAAAGAGAACACAAACAAAACAGACCATCTTCACCAAATAATGCCAGGGTATATATGTGGGGGTGTGTTCCTTAACTGCTATAACTGGCATAACCCGAAAGTGAAACTTAATACGCTTTGAACGTCCAACTCTCAGCTCCTATGCCACACCCTACTTTTCAGTAACCCGGTCACCTGAGTTTTCGGTCACATTTTCTCCCGAGGGAACACTCATTATCTCCTGCTGCAGCCCAAACATTAGCATGTGTGCTGCGGCTGCTCTTACACCTGTGCTGTGGGAGTCAACCTAACTTGACATGGCTCTAGCATGATTGGTCTGGTGTGCTACTTAATTATGACCGGCTGTTCTTATGTCTGTCCAAACATGGACAAATGAATTCTATCGAAATTATATCGAGCATGTCTCATATTTTTATTGAGGAAAAGTTATATTGTGATATATATCATTATCGTTTCATCCCCCAGCCCTAGTTTACGTACCCTAGAAATCTTCTACCACCCCTCGCCCACCAGAGTAGTACAATGTTTTGGTGTTCAGTTGCATTTCAACAGCCAAAGAACTGGGTTTCAGTTGGAACCATTGAATGACACCAACACTTAGTCCATGCTGGTCTAGAACCGAGAAGTGCTTAGATTAGGGGTTTGATTGCAGGGTGATTGTGACTCTGCTGAAAATCAAAATACAACAAGTGTAATGTATAGTTAAAACCCAAAGTCAGGAGCAACACTAGAAAATAGATGATGTCTACGATTGTTGTTGTGCTTAAAGTTGACGCTAGTGTTGCTGAGGAAGTGGAGACGTATACAGACATATACAGTGACGTAATAGATACATGATCCTTTCCACCAACGCAAACCTGGTGTGAGTCCTGGGCTGGTGGCTGACAGAGGGGTATGAACAGTAAAAGCACAGAGGAGTGTTGAATCAAACAGTGTGAAACAATCAGAGACAGAAACAGACAGGTAGGAGTGTGTGGGTTTGTGTGTTTGTGTGTGTGCACCCACCTGTGGACGAATAACTCTCTCTATGTTCTTCAGGGCTGTGTCGGGGGAGGGGGGCGAGCAGTCTGGAGTGGGCCCTGTTGAGCAGTTGCCATGGTTACTCTGCTCCCCCTCATTCACTGCTACATGGGACAAGTGACCTTGAGAAGGAAAAGAGAGAGAGAGGGTGAAAACATTCAGTTGTTGGTAACAGACTCCACATTTGGCAGAGATGTCACACTAATAGTTAATTTTCTCGGACAAATCGTAACGTGAGATGTCTCATTAATTGTACATTTACATTGTAAATCCGATCATGAAGGAAACGTCGGGGAGGCCATGGAGATTAGAAATGTCACAAAGCACGTCACTGCCAGCATATTTTACGGATGCATTCATTTCCGTTGTGGCATACTATGTATAATGGCATGAAAAATGGTTCTGCACATTTTAATTGTCAACGTCACATCAGTTGTATTGGACCTTTTCCTGAGATATAGTCTGGTCCTTTCTTAATGCATTATGTTCACTCATATTCACTTATGCTAAATATTCAAAGATAAGTCATTTTATCTGGAACTGAGCTAAATAAAATGAAACAAGTTAGAGAAAAGATGACGAGAGGAAAAATGGTCTCAGTCTAGTGGGAAAAATGTTTCAGCAACAGGACTGTGAGAGCAGTTGTTTACAGCGGTGGACATACTGCGCGTGAAATGACAGAGAATGAGGAAAACATGAAAATAAAACAGTAAAAATACAAAAGAAAACCTAACAAGATAAAATTCAAATGTGACTACACTCCGAACATGGGTAATCAGCGGTGATAAAAACAAAACAAATACAAAGGGTCACTAAGATAAACCAATAACAAATATAAGACATTTAAATTGCTAGAACAAGAACAATTATTAGTAAAATATGGTGAAATTAAAAAATGCGATTGCCATAAACATAAAAGTGTTGCAATCTTAAACTTTTCTGCTGCTGCTCCATGTTGCACAATGATCAGTAAAATAACAAATAGATTCATCAGGATCAATAAAAACAGGTGACACTTGCAACATAATAAAAATCACTTGAGCAGGTTTTATGGGTGTCCATTTAAAAAGATAGTAATTCAGTGATGTATGGTGGTAAAAGACCAATAAATGCTTTATAAATAAATACGATCCAGTGTTTATCATGCTTTAAAGAAAGAGAGGACCACCCAACTTTGGCATACAGTTCACAGCAACGAGTCCTGCAGTTATCACCAGTAATACATCTTTGAGCAGAGTTATAAACAGTACCCAGCTGCTCGTGTGCTGCAGCTGAAGCATGCATCTATAGAATATCACCATAATCTAAAACTGATAGAAATGTGACCTCAACAATCCTCTTGCTACCAAAGAAACCAATTTTCTGTCTCAGTTTAGTTTACTTGATATTCATTCCACAATCTTCAATATTTAGGCTCTTTCAGTTTTTGTAGAGATGGCACTGTCATTTTAATCTGTATCTGTAGCTTTGGAGAAGAACATAAAGTTGTTTTTTTTCTGCATTTACATTCCTGCATTTATTTTAACTTGCTTGTGATTATTGAGGGCAACTTCCAAATCAGCAAACAGCACTTAAAAGATTTAATGATACATAGAGAATATTATGCAACTTTTCAGTTCCTAGTCCATAACTTTACTGTTACTCTAAGTGCGATCACCTCAAAGAACTTGTGTTACATAACCAAAGTTCTGAAGTTAGTGTTCTTTATGTGCAGTACTCCATCCTAATTGTCTTGTTCATACTTTTTTGGAATGGTTCCCCATCACTTTAGGAAGAGGGTTTAGGGTTACTGTGGAACTAATAAAGTGAGAAATATTCCATCTTGACGTTAACTAGGGATTCTAATTCACCACTTTATGTATCTCCACCTAAGATTACAAAGTCAATAACGCAGAAAGGTGAGGAGAGTGTTTTTGCAAAATCGACAAGCCTCCGCAACAATCCCAGAAAGTAAATGCAATGGCTGCCCAGTGCAGTTTGATGTCTATCTCAGTTTTTCCACACAGGCGTACACAAGTGTGCATGTGTCTTTGTGAAAAACTGAGTGTCAGAGCTAATTTCCCCAGCGTAAGATCATTTAACAGAGAGGAGGAAGAAAAAACACAAGAAGAAGAAAGAAAGAAAGTAGAGAAGAATAGATTGGGAAGTGCTGAAGAAGGCTGAATTAAATTTCAGAGGGAGAAAGCATCTGTCTTAATCAAGTAGAAGAGACACAAACACAGAACAACACACCATACTCAAAATACTGCTCATCAGTGGTGCTGATACACACACACACACACACACACACACACACACACACACACACACACACACACACACACACACACACACACACAATAACATACAGCAGAAGCTTCCTGTCAGCTGCCACCGACCTACAGGGCAACTGAATATCATCCAATTATGGTGACACCCTGTCAGGACTTTAATGCACATAAACACAAACAATCAGACCTTACTATCACTAATCAGAGTCATTTAGGTGCTGTGGAAGGAGACAGAGTGTGTGAACAGTACACATCCACTGTCACCTTTCTTTACTGGGCTGCATCCAACCAAAAACTGCAAAAAAAAACACTATTTGTTGTTAAAATTTACACCTTCTAAAGTTACGATACAACAACTCCCACACAGAGAAAGACACACAGAGAAAAGTGTCACACTGTTGATGATGTTTTGGATAATTACACCATTAATGATACAGTTTCCTGGAAGTTAAAGCCTGGAGGCATCTTTGCATATTATTTGCCAAGATGCTTTTGCTTTTATAAAGTGACATAAACCTTGTGAAGCACACACAGGCACAACAGGAAGGATGAAACTGCCATTTAATAACTACTGTGCCCCAAAATAGCCAAAACCTGATTAAAACTTGCATTTCTTCAAGAACTAGATTCTCTCTGTATTCCAAAACCTACAAGTGTTTTAATATTTCATACAGTTCAATCATTAATGTGCAGAAAAAGTGTATCTTCTCCTATTCCAGACACCTCGGAATTTATGTTTATTTGGATTTTCAGCAGTTTGCCTGCAGAGGCGGATAGACAGTCACATCCACTTCAGTCCTTAAGGGAAAGCGACAGCCTCACAGCAAGCTCCCACATCTATCAACACGTGTGTTAAATGTGTGTGCGCAGGTCTGTGCTGCTTCACAGACTTGCCTCAGAGCCCTTGGGCTGTGCATGCATAGCTGCAGACAGACGCAAACACACAATATAAAGAGCTGCCTCGAGCTGAATCAATGATTAAATGTGGGTGTAAACACAAAAATAAAAATGGAAAAAAGAGAAGACATAAGGAGTGCAACAGAGGTGTGTGTATATATAGATAGATATTGAGGTTTTGTCCTGTTGGGTAAATAAGGCTGTCAACCCGGTGGCTTTGATGATGGATGTGAAATGTGCCTCCGTGTTCATGAACATGCTTGCAACTCAAGTTTGTGTGCTTTCTACAGCTCTACCTTGAGCTCACTCTTGGGAAACCATTTCATTCACTTTTGCTTAAGGGAATGTGTTTGACTGCCAGCGTGCTTATATATAGTATGCACAGCCCATGACTGAGAGCAGATGTGCTGTATATATCTCACTGTTTATATCCATATGGTTAAGTACATGTGCCTTATGGGAGAACATAGCTGTGAGAAGTAACCCATGGGAAAACGTGAAAATTTGAAATGCTTTAACATGTTTCATAGGATTTAGATATGAGTGCATGCCATGTGTTACGTACTGTTTTACAGTATGTGTGTGCATTTGTACAAAGCATGACAGCACCTTGATTTAAACAAATGTGTCTCTGTGCACAGCTAGCTAATGCAGGCATGCAGCAGTCTGTACAGAACTGTGTCTAAGTGGATGTCTGGTGTAGCGAGTGTTCAAATCAGCCGTCCTCTCCCTGCTCGCCTAACAAGACAAAAACTGTCAATTTTAGACGTGTTCTTCATGCTGTCAGTTCTGCCTCTATGCCACTCTGACAAGTAACATTTCATGTGTATCTACCCATCTCTGCATGTATTCAGCCCCCATGTCAAAGATGCACATGTACAGCTGTGCTCTAAACACGTTCACTCTGATTCTGAGAAATTTTAGTTTTTGGGAAATGTCTATAAGAGATATGGGATTATCTTATCAATTACACTTGTCTACAATATTTTAGATTATTATTTACCTCAGAGATTAATGTGCTGAATCTTACATACTTGGTAAGATGAATTAGACAAACAAAACACTAAAGACCCTGTAAGTGAATGCATTATAGTGTGCAGACAGTGTTTTGAAGTAGATCTGGTTGCTCTGAGACAAACTCCTTTTGAGTAAAACCCATTCTCTCATTAATTGTCAGAATTTCACATTTTAACCCAAGACTGCATCTTGGAAACTACAGCCTACTGGCATTTGACTTCATTTGTACCCCTCAGTCAACCTCTGGCTGAAGGGGTATCGTAATCGTTTTGTCATCTGTCTGTCCGTCTGTCTGTCCATTCAACAACATAATCACATTATCTGAAAGTTGCATTGGGATATTTGCACCGAAGTTATACTGTGGATGGATCTTGGCATGGCGCAGAAGCCTATTGAAAATAGGTAACCTCGACCTACTTTTTCGAGGTTAAATGACCTTGTGCAGTTATAATATCTGAGTACTTTCAAATATAAATATGTAATAAATTTTACACATAGACAATCTAATCTAAGTTATAAGGCCGTAATTTTCTACAGAATCTTGCACTGTATTTGGTTGAAGTGGATTAAAAGTGCGCAGCATGTTATTTTTCTTTTTTAGTGACTCAAACTTGGTACAATTTCACTAATTTTATTCTGGAGGGTTTTACTAGCACATCAGTGTTTTAATAGTAATGTAAATAGTAATGTTTCAATAATCAGTGAATTAAAAGTTCATTTTATGCGCTTTTTGTGGTCCACACACCATCTCCTATTGTCAAGGTTAAGATGCAATCAGCAGTTTGAAAAAATTATTTTTGCTATTACAGGAATACATTCACAAATGCACAGTTTGTTTAGATGTTTTCAGTCTATAAGTCTGCTTTGGTTGTGATGTATAGACCTTGTCGGAACCAATTAATTATAATGAAATTATATATGGAAAGTATAAACACAAAAGTAAGATGATATTAAAACCCACTTTTGTCTGAGATTTATTTGTTGCTGATAGATGGTATTTTGTTCGCATGTAAAGGTGTGTGGGGTTGGAAGTATATAGAGACAATGTTTGCTGACAAAACATAAGAGTGAAACAAAAGGTAGAAAGTTTGAGACAGTGGTTAAGCTTTTTTTTTTTTTTTTTTTTAGGTACAGTTCTGCCAGGAAAAGCTCAGGAGATTTCTTTGTAAATCTGAAGCTCGGATTGACTTTTTTGGAATGTAATAGTGGCACACGAGTCAAAATGTTGTACTTGTTTGGGGAATTAAAGTTTCAGGGTTTGTTTTCGGAGTTGTACTTACACACTGGATACTGGTTTTGTGTATATCAGTGTACCTACTGCAGTCCAGTGACCCATGGAGCTACATCTATAAACTGTCTGATTTCACAGCCTGTCACTATGAGGACTTTTACAACCATCATGTGGCAAAAGGTTTGGTCAGATGAGCATGAAGCATCACTTTTCAAATTCTCCAAGAGAGTTCACAATCTGTCACAGCAGATACTATTTACAAGCTATTTAGTTTTTTGCAGACAACTTTAATGAAGTTCTTATGAAACTAAACTACAAATAATAAAACTGAGGAAAAAAATTCAAAAGTCAAACTGTAAAATTGCAAAGTGGTTTTCAAAATCGATTTCCACCGTCTGCCGAAGAGGAAGATACACAATTGTCTCTCTTTCAACAAGTCAATGGGCCTCGACCCTTTTAATGGCAAAGCCTTGGAGTTACAACTTGCTGCCATTAGCCACTCTAAGCCTCCAGCACAAAGCATTGTGGGATAAATGGGCCAAGACACAGAGCAGCTTTATCCACAAAAGAAAACTGAGGAAAGTTATCACCAGACAGACGAGAAGCTTAAGGTTTTCTCATATATACTATAGTACAGGAAGAGATTTGACAGAATTCATTCCCTCTTACTTTTTAATCTCAACTATAGACATAGGGTTGTGACCAAATGATATCACCACTTCCACTTTCATTTGCTTTTGTTCAAGTTAACACAGAGATCCGACATTATTAGGCTGTGTTTAAGCCTAAAGTCATAAGCTGAAATAGTTCCCCTCAGACCTTCAGACATAAAAAAAACACTGTGCATGACATTTTCATTCACCCCTCACACTCACAGACATAAGCATTTCACTGAGACATGTTGTACAGTGGAGATACTACAGAAAACACACAAAAAACATCAACACACACAGGTCGGCACATGTGTGTAGTTGGATGTTGCACACGTCAGCAGTGGCTTGTTTACCAGTAGAAGACAAGTGTGTGTTTATCTCAGGAGGAGTCGGTCGATAGCATAAAAGAAGCACTTTTGCTTTAACCACTTGGCAACACTCTCCACTTTGTGTCTGCTCCATACGTGACTGGAGGCTGGGAGGTTTCTCCTGCAGATCCCTCCTCAACACTGCACCGCCTGCCTTCCCTTCTCCAGGACCGCACTTAACCTACAGCACCTTTCTGTCGCCGTATGCTGCCTGCAGCCCGACTATCCCATTACTGGAACGTATGAATATTGACTTGAAAGCCAATAAACTGCACAGACACAAAACCCTTTAAGTCAATAATTAGAATCATTCATAGACAGGGTTCTCTTTTATCATAACATAATCTGTTTTGAGCATTTGAATTAAATTCATGTAAAATCAATGTGTGGAGCTTCAAATCTAACTAAATAACTTCCAAACTCTAATAATTGCATTATCAAACTACATTTGTAAGCTTTTTGTTTACTTTTATGTGTACAAGCTTTTCTATTTTTTACAGTCACATTTGGTAATAATTATGATAATGTTTCAATATTATGTGAAACTATACATCTAGCAGAAAAATCTAACATGTTCTTGCCCTGCTTATGCACTAAGTCTTGAAGAAACATGGGGAAAATTCTGGAAAACAGAGAGCAGCTAAGCCTTGTGAAAGCATATTTACTGGTACATCCAAGAACTTGAAGAAAACATAAAAACCACCACAGTTATATTTAAACTATATAACTGTTCATTAAGCCAAACCCAGTGTGTTGCTTCTTTTTGTCCATGCTAAAGAGTCACACAAAATTAATGCATCAGAAATGGTTTCCCTGTTTTCTCTTAAATAAGATTCTACCAAAAAGAAATCCATCCAATAAGGATAATCCTGTGTTAATAGACAAAATGACTGCCTCTGGACTCATTGAGTACCCAGATTATACACACAGCTCTACAGTCAGCGTGCTTTGCATTATAACGAGGACAATTCCATTTATTTCCTGTCAGAAATTGACAGTTGTCTTGTCAGATGCGGCACACTGGGATATGATGCATAACGTTCACAAGTCTTTCATGAATGCAGACGCATCAAAGGAGTATGCTGTGGAGAATCTCAGCACAACCACTGAAGAAGACAAAAGAAAAGACTGATTACACTAAAACATATTAAAGGAAAAGGCGGAGGGTTACACATGGAGCAGGACATAAAAACAGGGAGTTGTTTGAGGTGATAGTTTCACTGACAACAGGTCCTTGGTGCTTTTGTAGCGACTGGACTGACTGACAGTCACCAGATGGATTCTGATAAAGCTGCTCTGATCTTTTGAGGCTTTAAAGAGAGCAGTGGTGCCTCCATTTCTTCAACTGTGAGACTGCAGCAGCCCACAGCTGCAGACAACTATCCAGCAGCACAGGACAGGTAGATATCAGGCAGAGCTTACACTGCAAAAAATATCCATCTGAAAAAATGCATCAGTGCTGTGAGCGTAAAATGTATCCAAGAGCTTTGTATTTCAGTGGCCTGGACTGTAGACTTCTAACAACGTACTATATCTAGTTAGTCTTGCATTTCTAAAGAAAGAAAAAGAGAAGTGAGAAACCAAAATATAGTGAATAAATGATTGTTATTGTGTATATATATATATATATATATATATATATATATATATATATAAAAGTAATAGAGAATAAAGTAGGTTCAAGTTCTGTACTTATTATTTAATACTTCAGTCAAATAATGTTGAGCCAAATAATAACATTTTACTTTAGATGGCTTGCTAGACTACACTCACTTCAGCTAAAAAGTACTTTTTAAATGAAGGGCTCACTTAGAAACATTTAATAAACTTGGAATTAAAGATACATTGATCTAAATTGCACTTAAATTCACAGGAAGGGAAGGATAATATAATCTTTGGAAAACATTTTTATGTTATACCTTCTGATCAGAGAAATGAATATCACCACTGTAACATCATAGAGCTATTTGGGCTCTTTGCTGTTCAAGCACTGTGAAAAATACCACCTGATCCAGAAATATGCTTGTTGAAGTATCTTATTTCATCTGGGGAAAAAAATTGAATTATTTCCCCCTACTTGCATAAAAAAACATTTGCCAACAGAAATATGTTGAAGACTCAATAACAATTTCTTGCAGTGTAATGCACCAAGTCTTCCTGCTCTGCCCCTTTCCTCTTCCCTCTCATCTCAATCTCTCTTTCCCTGTGTTTCCTCATATCCTTCCTCTCAGAGCCAGATAAAGTGTGACTGACTCACACCCCTGTCCAATTAGTCAGACATGTGACTGAACCTGAAGCAGGAATCCAGGATTTTCCCTCCTGCTGTGTCGCAGATCCACATTCATGTCGATGTCTTAGCCTGAAACGACCTTCCAACTTCATCTGCTGAATGCGTAATCTGTCCTCTCCCCGTCTCAAATTATTTTTCACCTTTTGTTAACTGTTTCACTCAATGCAATAAGATAGTATCTGCAGCCCGGGAGGCACTGTGCACCTCCAGTTCTCACCAATGACATGCAAATGTATGCATTAACTCCTCTGTCTTCTCTGACTTTTGAGGTTTTTGACTGTATCTTTTGATCTCTCAGGACTCTCTCTTTCTGATCTGCACATTTTATGTCTCTCTCATTTGGCCAGGTAATAGCACTCAGAGAGCTAGGAACAAATACAGCACCCACACAACACACTTGCGTCAGTGAAGCAATTTTCTACCAAAAGACTCTTTGACATAAAGCAGCTCACCTCTGGGTTCACACACACACACACACACACACACAAACACACACTCATAATGTTCACTATGTATTGACCGTTCAACTCTCCTCTAAGAAACAACCAATCACAGAGCAGAGAAACCGCCGACCGTGGGACGAGACGCATATGAACACGCACGCACACACACACACACACAAATCAAGCCTCTACAGTAGCCTCTCTCCACTCCTGTCGAGGGGTGGTGGGGACAGGGGGGTGTCACTAGCAAAGCAGTTCCCATGGCAACATACAGGTGACTCACCAGCTGGTTATGCAGTTGCCGTGACAACCTGCAGTGTGTAGCATCACTATGGGAGCCAAGCTAACGGGAGGAACACACCGTGGGTGTTTGTTGTCGTGGGTGTCCAAGTGAAATGCAGCAGACCAAACAACTGAAGGGTGAACTGAATCGACTCAGAGGTCTCAAGGATTAGTTCACTGAACACAAAACTCAAGACAGATTTAAGCTCAGCAGAAATCATTTAGTCATCCTTTTTGTGCAGTCGCCATAACATCAAATTGAGCTCAAAATTAGGTGTTTGAACATTTTGTTAATGAAAAGAAAGAGAGGTGTCTTTGGGGAAGTTTGAAAACATTACCTTTCTCCTCCCCTCTTAAAGGAGCTGTATGTCATGTTTCTACATTAAAATCTTCAAATATGAAATATGACAAAAGCATCATTAGAGCATTCATAATAAAGAGTCCTGAAGTTTTGCCATAGATGCCATTGTACTGGGTTGTAGAGATATTAACTCAAATTATTTATATCCAGTCTGATTTCTGTGACCACTAGAGGGAGTAGTGAGTCACTCTGCAGGTCTCCCATGGTGAGAAAAATTAACACTATGGGGTCTTTGAAGAAAGTGTCACAAAGCAACGAGATGAGGTGAGAACTGCTAAGAAATGACTTTTAGAGGCACAGAAAATGACAAAGTAACACATACTAAAAGCACTGTTGTTTTCATCATTGGACATAACTCTAAATGAAAAGAATGGAGTTTGATGTTGAAAGGGCAGCGTATCTTCTACATGGATGAGTTTGATTATGAGACTTGTGAAGGTATAAAGTTATGATAAGTTTGCAGTTTGTTGATCTACAGTTCACACTAAACTGTGACAGTACTGACCTTGTTTGGATAAATCAAAACAGATCTTCAAAGCAGCTATTGACAAACTAAAAGGAAAATGGAGGTGATTTGTGGTTTTACTGTGGCTGTTTTCTGTTTAATAAAGGAGCTAAGCTAACAGAGCTGTAAATATAAACTATGGGCTTACACAGTAGGCTAAGTGAAGACTGACAGGCTGTCATATGTACAGTATTTAACCATGACCTTTGAACTTCATTCAGTGAGTGAAACAGTGTGCAGACACACAGGGCCAGATCTACTAAGATCCCAGTTTGCGTGTACTAATTTGTGTGCGCAATCTAGAATTTTGCATGTGGGGTTGAACCGTGGTTTTTGCGGGTGATTTACTAAGACTGCCTTCACAAATGACATCAGGTGCAAAGTCTTGGAGACCATGAGGAATTTACATGCACTACTGGTTGTCATCATAGAGACAGTACGCTGGAAACACTGCTGTGGAATACACCAGCATTAATGGTAACAGTGACTGGAATGATCCAGACACAAGGAAATGTACCATTGGAGGAGTTTTGTCGTAGAAAGTATTACATGACTCATTCATTCATTTATTTTTCATTTTAGAGGTGGGGGGGGCAGTAGGGGTTGTTGGACTGAATGACTGTCAGGTGCACATAATTTTGTCACACTGTAGCCTAAAGTTGGTGTGTATTTTTAATCACAATCAGATCAAGTGGAAAAGAGTCCCATAAAGTGTGTGTGTGTGTGTGTGTGTGTGTGTGTGTGTGTGTGTGTGTGCATGCGTTCATTCCAAAAATGTTCACACAAGGGTGAAGAATGCTTTCTCTGCGTCGTTTCATCATTTCGATGTCTCCTTCTTGCGACAATAACCACTTCCATGTGTGCGCAATTATGCATACACGCCGCTTGCACCTCCCTTTGAGAAAGGTTAAATACAGACACAGTTTCTATGGGCAAAATTGCTCTTGGGTTTGATAAACCACTTTGCGTGTGCTAAATTAATATATTTACATTTTCTCCTCCCAGCACATGCACAATTGTGTGAAAAGCCCCATATTGCATATTCATTGTGGCAAATGTACTAACTGGATGCAGACGCACTATTTTGCACCCTTGAAAGACGCAACCCTTAGTGCGGACTGTTAGTAAATCAGTTTGTACATTTTTTGCATGTGCAATGAGTTTGCATCAAGGTTCTAATAGTTTTGGATTTTTCATTATAGCTTAGTTTTGACTTTTTGTTCTCTAATTCAGTTAGTTTTAATTCGTTTTTAGTGCAGGTTTGCTAGTTTTTATTAGTTTTCTTATTTTCTAAATGCTTAGTTTTAGTTTAGTTTTATTAATATCTTTTATCTTCTTCTCCGTCGTATTCAAATAAATCCCAGACAGGACTCTGCTGCTTTCTCCCAACTTTAGTCTCCATGTTTCTAGGTAGAGTGGGGACCAGAAGACGACTGGAAACCACAAGTGACCACAAGTGATGGACTGTGAGGTGTCATATGGTGACAGCAGCTAATATTGCTTGAGGGAAATAAATCGATTTCATATCAATCCAACATTGACAAAGACGAAAACGAAGGGAATTTTATCCATAATTTTTATAAGTTTTAGTTAGTTTTGTAAACACACAATACAGTTTCAGTTAGTTATTGTTTTTTTCTTTTAATTATAGTTTTTATTTATTTCAGTTAACAAAAATGTTTTTACAGTTCTAGTTTTCGTCATTTCGTTCACGATAATAACCTTGGTTTGCACACGTTTTTATCAGGCAAACCTTTAGTGAATCCGGCCCATAGCGTTAACGCTTTGGTAGTTGCGGTACCTGTAGGCATGTTGTGGTGCACAACTTCCCCCAGTTATTGACTGAAATAATCAAATCTATGTATAACCCCTTTACAGTGCAGATCAAGTGTTTGATTGACAACAAAGACCTGGTTGTAATTTACGAGCCAGTGTTTGGTCAGTGATGTTATTGAAGAGTGCTAACCACAAAGACATCCATTAAACTGACAAAAAGGACATTCAGTCTATTCCAATGCAACAGGTTAAGGAAAAGCAATTTAATGAGCTGTATGTATTGTGCAATGATGCTCACAATGCACTTTTCAGTTCTATTTTCTTTTTAATGAGTCAAAATATGTCACCGCCACAGCCTGAAATATAAAAAATATATTAGCTCCAGAGTGGCCATGTTTTTCATCTATACTGGAGAAAACAAATGGTTTAATGCAACATTAAAATCCCCTAACCGCTTTTAAAAATAAATCCAACCATGCTGCAGGCATACGTTAAAGTATGCAAGCACCTCAAACTCTGTTGCTCAAATTCTCACCCACACTTCCCACTTTTCCCCTCTTCAATGCCATGAAACTTATGTGCAAGGGAAGAACAGACAATACTGTGTGCTGCTTGGCATCCAGGTGGTTATAAAGTCGTGAACATCAGAACAGCGGGATGTTCATATGGATTCTTCATTGTAAACACAATAAACACATTTGTCTGCACCATATGTTCAACTGTCAACGTAAGGAAAATTTTCAAGGAACAGTCGAAAACAAAAACAAAAAACAAAAAAACAGTGGATAGAGTCTAATAACTAACAAGGCAGAGAGCAATGATGACAGTTCTACTGATCACTGAATCTAGCATTGTTAATGAATAATAATAATAATAATAATAATAATAATAATAATAATAATAATAATAATAAATGAACACATTGATAGTGTTTGACTATTTATGTACAGTTTTAGTATTTTAGTTTGGTAACACAGAAGTAACATTTTTTTCCCAAAATTATTAGTCTGTCTTTGACAAAAGAAAATTGGTTTGAGTGATACACCTTCAGTGCACTAAACCGCAGTACTGCATAAGAGCTAATACCTTTAATCCTGACTTGGAAGGTGTCACCTGTGATGGCATTTGACTACAAACTAAAGTGCAGAATTTTTTTTTCCTACCGTTGCGTGGGCAGGCGTTGAGCCGGTGGTTGATATCCAGAGAGCAGGGTTTACGTGTGACGGCTGTGGTCACAGACTCATAAGGGTTGTCCTCGTCCTCTGGCAGGAAAACATCCAGAGATGGAGATGTGACAAGTTCCGCTGAACGCTTTGAGTCCTGGAGAAGCAAATATTGAGACAAGAGAGACATTGTTTAATCTGTTATGTTTTACACTGACTGTGCGATTTTGATGTATAATGGTTTATTCTACACATTAAAGCTGCATATGACTTTTGTCGCCCGTTTTTCACCAAATCTGTAAAACCCAAGTGATAGTCTAACTATCACGAATCCATTAGTCTTTCCGTGATTACGTGCCTGAATCACATCCCTCAAGATGAATAACTTCGAAGTGTTCTCCATCACAAGCCATCTGTTTGTTTATATACCAAACTAGAACCAGAACCAAACTGTCATTCAGACCTTTTTTCAGAATTCCACGCAGCTGCAGCAGCAAGAAGCAATGAAGCTGTTTCCACGTTTGTTGCTGCTGCAGCCATACTGCAGCTGCATGGAATTCCCATTCCCACAATGCACTTCGCAAAATTTCTGAAAAGCCCTGAGTGACACATCGGTTTGGTATGTAAATAAACAGATGGCTTTTGATGGAGTATACTTCGATGTTGTTCACCGTGAGGGAAGTGATTCAGCTGTGTAATCATGGAGAGACTAATGGACTTGTGATACTTAGGCTATCACTCGAGTTTTACAGAGTTGAAAAACTGCTGATGAAAGTCATACGCAGATTTAAAGATAATGTTTAATATGAGTGACTCCAGTGGGAGCAACACCAGCAGCGCTCCAGAAACATACTGTTAAATACATTTTTACTTATGCACTGGGATCCCATTTATGACACATTATGTTAATTAAGTGTGTTTGGAAAACAAACTGAGTCCTGCTGAGTTCAGAGGTACAAACACTGGAGTAAAATGAGAAAGACTGTAACAGCTACTGGACATGGAAAGGACGGAGAGAACTGAGCAACAAAAAAGGAGAACAGTTTGAGGGAGAATTTCAAGAAAGGGCTGGTGTTCACATCACCTCAGGTGGGCATCATTACAGTGAAACAGAAAACAACCAAACATGAGCCCAGTAATGTCTGCGTTCAGCCCAGGGGTATTATTCAAGTCCAAACACATTTGCATGGTTGGGTCATCATGAAAGGCCAATGTTCAAAGTAAACACTGGATATACAAGATTGAGAAACATCTGAAGAACTTTTTCTTGTTTTATTTAAATTCTGGGAATTTATTGCAGTTTTTCAATAGTCCCCTAAGGACATTCGTGTGTTTTCCTTTGATTATTGTGATCAAGTTTTGCAGTACAAAAATAGAATAAGTTCACCGCCAGCTCAGCGTCACTGCTGAAAATATAATAATAGACATTAAATTGTAGTCAAAATGCTGCGATTTTGAAAATGCAACACATTTAACTTAGAGTATTATGAGATAAAAAAAAAATATGTTGAGACTCCTTCAAAATTTCTGGCAATGTTTTAAATTGCAGAAGCACTTAATGCGAGACGAAAATCAATTTCTTTCAACTCAGTAACAGATATCAGGTGGAGGCTGTAAAACTGTACTCCAACTGCAAGAGCCTCAAGCTCTCATCAACAGAGCACAACTTCTGAAAAACAGTTATCAGGCTTTCAAACAGCATGTATTTTGTCTTCACCTCTCAGTATAAAATTCTTTACCGGAAGGTGTTTTGTGTGATCCTCAAAAGCTGTTTTATGTGAGTCAAAACCTCAGTCAAACATTGATTCTGCTGATTTTCCCTGCACAGCCTCTGTGGAATCTGACACTGCAGCCTCTCCAAGACATCAATACAGCTGCAGGTCCAATGTAAACATGTGACAACTTAGACGCCTCTGTCTCTTTACTGTCCACCTGCATTCTTGGAACAATTATATTCCACTTTTATCTTTCTGTCTCTGCCAAATGTTGATTTAGTGCAAAATTCAAACATGTCATCTTTAACAATGTCCCACTAATCCCATAATGCCAGTGAAAAAATATTATCTTCTCCCTTGGTTTGTAAACTTCAATTCCATTCAGTTATCATTCATTATTATTCATTCCCACATTCAGGTCTCACTGAATGGAAGAAAAACGTGCTTTTTGTGTCTTATTAGACTTTTAATAGGGAGTTTTTTCACTTAATTAATGCTACTTCAGCTTTTGTTTCAGTAGCTTATTGTCAGCCGCTCCAAACAGTCAAATTGTCATTTGCACACTAAACAAAACACATCACTAATTTCACCACAGGGAACTTGCAGCATTTTGAATACGCTGTTCATTTGGAGGTGATTAATTCAGCCTCAAGTCAGAGAAATCTGTAAGAAAACAGTTGTTTGGCACCTTTGTAAAAGAGTTTTCTCTCGAGGTATTTCAGAATTTCAGATTGCACTTTGTTGCAGCATTGGTGAAAAGGTTGAGCCCCAGAGGGAGCTGAGGACGAGAAGGTCTTGTATCACTGAGGCAGATGTGTACCAAGAAGGAATGAAAAACAAGAGTGAGTGATGTGAAACAGAGGGAAAGGTTACGACGGCCAGCGTCATTTCAGCCAGAGACAAAACATTTCTTTCCAGTACTGCACTGTCTTGATGTCTGACTTTTTCCCACAACACAACACTGTATCATCATTTCTGAAGTGTCACTTGGCAACCTGCCCCTGGTTGTACCCTTCCTAATGGGATCAGTTGTCACCATGGTGATAAGTTGTAGGAGTGTCTTTGTCTGTTCTGCAGCCAGTAGCACATCTCTTTCTGAACTCTGTGACCACATCTTTTCCCACTCCCACTCTTCCAACCTCCTTCACTCATTTACCAGCCATTACTCTTTCTGTCATTATCTGCTACTACATTACCCACACTGCACTAGGCCATCAATCACAAACTGAGCACACTCAAAATGGATTAATCATTTTGGCTGATAGAGCAATCAGTCCCATGATGATTTCTCTCACTCACACCCTTTGCACTCAATCTGAGACACATTTCACACTGCACTTTATTAAAAGCCAACAAACTCAAGGCCCCCCTCCCCTCGTTTTTCTTTTTTTTTTATCCTCCCTTTTTCTATCTCCATCAGCACTCAATTAGACTGCCATTACCAGCTAATGGCTATCAGTCAGTCTTTTAAGCCTTCACTCCACAGGTGGCCTGGCCCTGGCTGACACTGATTTGACGTGACAGCCTGGTTAGCTGCCGAATTCACTCACAGCAGCAGAGAAAACTCTGAGAGCACTGTGATGGAACCAAAAGGAGCTGCTGCTTGTTCAGTGTCACATTAAAGTATGATTAAGACTTATAAACTCACCTGACAACTCTAATTAATAGTGCAATGAAACATCTTTAATTCTTAAATTTTAACATAATTGTAATATTAAAAGAGGACCATCATTAAACCGACTGACCGCCTTCAGGGGCCATGAGACCACATCTAACACAATCTACCTTAATAATGGGGTTCCAGTCAGTCACACGATAAGCTGATTTCGCAACGACAATTTAAGGGAAGTGGACTCTATGTGTGTCTCGGGCGTCACACAAAATCTAGAAAGAGCTGACTACTGCAGTTTGGCATACTTTTATATTTTTGGTCAAGGAAGAGACTAATGAAAACAGCAAGTTGATAGGACTAATATTTTGGAATATATTAGTAATTTTGGAATACCGCAGCCTTACAATAGCCTTGCCCAGAATCATAGAATCATCTTTGAAGTGGGTTACCTAGTAACAGATAGAGAATACGTTGCCACGTTGCCATAGTGTCAAATTTCATGTGCAGAAACAGATATGCCAACTGAGAGGTTATTCAACTGAAAATGCCAGTGGAATTTACCAAAAAAGTAAAGGAATGAACTATATTAGAGGTAGGTTCATTATCTACCACATCTAGAACCCATGGTTCCCCACATGTCAATGTACTAATAGAATACAATAGAATAGAACAGAATACAATACAATACCATACAATAGAAACTGTTTTTTCCCTTTATTACTTTATTAATGAAATCACCATAATTTTATATATATATATATATATATATATATATATATATATATATATATATATATATATATATATATAGATAGATAGATAGATAGATAGATAGATGTATACATATATATATATATATATATATATATATATATATATATATATATATATAGATAGATAGATAGATAGATAGATATATGTATGTATACATATATATATATATATATATATATATATATATATATATACATATATATATATAGATAGATAGATAGATAGATAGATAGATAGATATATGTATGTATACATATATCTATATATATATATATATATAGATAGATAGATAGATAGATAGATAGATAGATAGATAGACATATGTATGTATACATATATATATATATATATATATATATATATATATATATATATATATATATACATACATATATATATATATATATATATATATATATATATATATATATATATATATATATATATATATATATATATATATATAAATAAATGTTGTCTCACTTTAATCTAAAGAACTGCCTTACTATGTTAAGTACAATGGGTAGGTGTAGTAACCTACAGTGTTTTCTGTAATTTAGTGTCCTGTGGTTAAATGTTGATTTCTGTTTGCATAGGCTCTTAGTCTTATTATTTCAATAATTAACTAAATATCCTGACAAACACACTAATTATACTGAACATCAAAGTGATAAATATCCAAAACAATAAGTCAACCAATAAATAAATCTATAATTGAACATCAAATCAACCATCAAACATCTGGGCAACTGTAGGTGCAATTACATAAAACAAACCAACCATACGAACCAAACCATAATATTATATAATACTGACATCAGTAACATCAGCCACTATCTGAGTCAGTGTCTGCTGTTAGGGATGGTTATATGTAAAGGTCTCACTTGTTGATAAAGGCCAAAGTTATTACTCAGTCAATCTCTTGTGTTTTTATGTTATTTTATTGTAATGTATTTCAATGTTGTGTTATTTTAATTGCCCTATTTATGTTTTACACCACTCTACAGTTTTATTGTAAAGAATTTTGTGATTTTATGTGTCAAAAGTGCAATAGAAATAAAGTTTGCTTATTTATTTTTGAATGTCCTACTTCTAGGCTTCTAAAATGTTGCAATCATAAACAAATCCAAAATAACCACATTGTTTCATTCAGGACAATTCCTTTATACAGTATAGAATATTGACTTTATATTTATACTGATAATTATCAGTATTAACTGGTATGAATTTTTATAATAACATTTTTGTTCATATTGTCTAAGTCCTTTACTGTTAGCAAGACACTAAAAACAGGATAAGCCTCCCTGTGACAGCATTTTTTTCCAAATCTGGTAGTTTTCACTGGTGAATGTAGGCAGTCGAAGTCCGCCTTGTGACACAAACACACACAAATATGTGGTGTCATCATACTAAATCACATGTACAGATGAATTAATACTTCCAAAAGGAACTAATGATTAGTGACTTGCTGCATGTATTAACAGAGTTACTCTAATCAGGTTACTGTAACACATATCAACATCTTCTTTGATTAAATTTGTAACCTAATTTCAAGACAGCGTGTGTCTCGAGGTTGGATTTGGCAGAAAGTGTGCTTGATTGTTTTATGGCACGAAGGTGGAAGATGGTGCAATTCACAAAATGTAGAGTAGATTACAGTAATCACTATGACAAGTTGTGGAAAAACAGAAAATAAAGGGAAAAAGCAGATACAGCAACAGGTTGAATCACTGTTAATCACGTAAGAAAAGTAGACTTGGCTTAAAAAATAAGTAAACAAAAAATCAGTGTCAATTTCTGATGAAGATTATGCAAGAGCGAGGCTAACCACTTTTCAATAACTTATACCTGATTTGTTTTCAGTGAATAACAGATTGAAATAATTACTGGTTAAAAGACACAATTTGTTTTTTCATTTAATTCCGAAAAATTACTGTATCATCAGTAACAGATACCGAATGTGACTGGAAACAGGTATCTATGAGGTGTACAGAATAAAACAACCTTAACGAGAAAAAGAACAGAATTAACACCCATAATGCACCCCACCTAAAATACCTCATGTTTTGTCTGCATATTAATTCACTCCCATCAGATGTCTATTCACTGTTAAAACTTTTTTTGCTGACTGTGATAATTTAATTCATGTTTTACTGCAATTCCATATTTTTCTTTCACTTTCACCTCAACATGTTTCATTCTTGTTCCTATGACTCTTCATTTTCCAAATTAGCTTCAGAAAGGGAACAAGACAGAATGAAGCCATAGCTGACAGGGGACGCAAAAGCCATCACTATGGATAAGAAAGTCAGAAAGAGGAAGGCAGAAGAAAACACAGGTAGATCAAACAAAAGCCACAATCCAGCTCAACACTTACTTCAGAATTTGTGTCAACGTCAACGTATCCCAAGGAGACAAGCACGAAAAAGAGAGACAGAGCGGGAAGAGGAAAATGAGTTTGTACTGAGGAAAGGAAGCAGAGGAAGTGGGAGTGCAGTGGGTTTGGAGAAGGGATTTCCTCAGACACACAAACATGGGAAAGACACAGAAATGAGTCAAGTACAAGAACTGTGCTCTCCATCTGATTGAGCAGAAAGAAAGAAATATCCAAATCAGCCTCAATGAAGAGAGCATCGGATCTAACAGAAAAGCTCCGAGTTTGAGTGAAGAACTACTTTGTGCTCGCTCATGAAGGGGACAGTCACTGGAAGGAAATCCCTCTCACTCGAGTCCATGAGGCACAGTGAAGCCCAGGAGCAACCGAATGTGGAGATGAAATTAATCCGGCTGTGTGACAACAGGCTTAGCTACCTGATATTTTGATGTATGGTCCCTCCTCTTCCTGCTCAGCCCTGGAGGGGTCAGAAGGCTCAATAAGTGGGAGAAAAGGCTTCACACGCTGCGATATGAACTGCCAGTCCAACAAACAAACACACTCGGTCTTCATTCATTTCCCTCCCTCTCCCCTCCCTCTGTATCGAGAGGGAGATAGGACACAGAGAAACTTGTGTCTGGGCTGAACAGGAAGAGAGCAGACAAACAGAGGCCTCCTCTGGCCACTAATTAGCAGGTCGTACGCAGCTCCTGTCCAACAGCGGGAGCCAGATTAAATGTTTGAGTGTGTGAGACGGCATCTGAGCATGTGACTGAAGGATTGTATGCATTGCTGTGTACCTATATCTGTGTAATAATCCGCCATGGTGTCTATATGGCCCTGCCTGGTCACTGGAGATACGTGTAATCATGTGAAAGCTTATGTGCATACTTTTTATGTGTGAAAGAGTTCAAAATACTTGCGTCTCTTTATGTATGTGCATGTGTGTGTGTGTCTGTGTAAAGCTGATAACCCATAACCCAAATAGGAAATGTGATCCAGCTTTGGTCACGTCCGAGGAACTTCTATCTTAGCATCCTAAATCCTGTGATTCTCTTTTCCTCTCTCCGTTTAACAGTAACTTCACATCCAAAGTCAGTGCTCCACACACTGTACAGAGAGTTCATAGGCCATCAGATATGAATAGACGCTATAATTTGCTGGCATTTCCTCATGGAGTCTATTTGATTAGAGTGAAAAGGGAGGGGTGGACACTAGAGTGGACAATGGACCCTCTGAGGCCCCCACTGTGGGGGTGAGAGACAGAGAGAGGTGCAGTCATGAGAGGACATGAGCAGAGAGACATACTGACCAAAAAGCAGAAATGGAAAGAATATGAAGGGTTGGTCACACACAAACACACACACACACACACACACACACACACACACACACACACAGGCAGAATGCAAATTAAGACAAGAAATGTCCATCTAGAAATATCCAAATGTGAAATTTAATGTGGATTCATGTTTGAATGAAAAGCAAACCTGGCATCTTGTTCTGTACAGTTATTATTGTCTACTTCATAAACCGGGAAAACATTTACATCATATCCCTCCCCCTTAAAGTGTCATTTATGCATGTATTAAACAAATTTGCTGTGTGTTAGTAAGTGAAAAAAATTACCATATTTTCCTAGAATGAGGAGCTATTCCTTAGGACTGGAAAGCAGGAAAACTAAAGAATGGCAGAAGAAAATTACAGAGGAATAATTGAAATGCTGAAAAAAGATAAAGGTAAAAGTACAGAAACAGAGAAGAAAAGGGGAAAGCCACAGACACTCATAGGTTTAGGCTGGTCAATGCAGTGAGCAGGGATTGCCTTGCAGAATTGGATTTCCCTCCATGGCGGGCTAATCCGGCAGAAATCAGCGAGCTGAGCCACCCATGGGACACCGACAGTCACTCCTCAGAAAATAACACCCTTCACATTCCCCATGATGGCTGCTGAATTGAGCAAAGCTCAAACTGTGGCTTCCCCTGGCTCCACACTTAATCCCACAGACACGGCAACAGGCCAGAGCAAAGAGGCTGCTGACGGAGAACTGCTGCTGTGTGACTGAACCTTCAGCTGCAGGCCTGACAACTTTGGAGGACCTTATGGAGAAAACCCCCAGTCCTGGGACACACTTACCTATGTGTGACAGCTACCTCGCCCAACTATTGTGGCAAAAAAAGCCAACATTGTTGCAACTACCAGCCCTACTTTATGCACTCTTTATGTACTTTATGCCTGATTTTATTTCATCATAACTTTAATTTCTGTTTAGTTTAGAGAGAAAATGTTTCTGAATCTTGTGACCATTATAAAACAATTATAAAGAATAAAAAAATGAAAATAGTGTGTAGAAAAACTATGCTGTATGCAGATTGTGTTTGTCTGTTCTATTTTTTATCACTTTCATCTGTTAGTGCCAGATATTAGTGTAACTGACTGTTGCCAAAGGTCTTAGTAATCAGCATGAAGAATTTAACACTTGCGGTCTTATGGTCCTGTTACAGACGGTTTACATGAAATCACAGTAATGGTGTTAACAAATCAAATGACAGACTGGTGTAATGGAAAATGTATATAACTCCATATGTTAGCATCTCAGTGTTATATAACCACCACACCTATGTTGAATGTGTTGGAATCATAAAACATCTTACAATCCTAACACATTCAACATAGATATAAAATACTGAGACCTTTATGTTTGAGTGAAAATATAACTGAGACCACAGCGAGACAGAGACCTTCAAACAATAATCCTGAGATTAGTTTCAGACTAATTTTGAGCAGTGCAACACTAACTGACAATATAGCGAAAGGTGTTTGTTAAGTACATTGTTGCTGGTCTGATGTCAGTGTGACTACTAACAGATTTTTTTTTAGAATCATCTACTTTTACAGAGAACCTTGTGCTGTGAAACACTGACTCAAAACCAACACTCTAGATCACAGGTGTCAAACATGCAGCCCGGGGGCCAAAACCAGGTCTGCCAAAGGGTCCAATTTGGCCCCTGGGATGAATTTGTGACATGCAGAAATTACACTGACGATATTAAAATTCAAGGATGTTCGAATCATTTTAGGTCAATTTAATCTCAAGTGGGTCACCAGTACCAGTAAAATACCATCATAATAACTAAGAAATAATGAAAACTACAATTTTTACTCTTTGTTGTAGTGTAAAAAAAAAAAAGTAAAATTACACAAAAATGTTTACATTTACAGACTAGCCTTTTGCAAAAAATGTGAATAACCTGAAATTTCTTAAGAGAAGTATATGGAATTTTAACAATATTCTGCCTCTTATTAAATGTTTTGCGTATTTGTAGATTCATTGTGATCTGTAAGTTGTGATGCATATCTATAAATGATAAACTAAGGCGTAATATTGTTAAAATTGCACTTATTTTTCTTAAGAATTTTCAGGTTGTTCATATTTGTTCATGTTATGTTCAAGTACGGTTCGTAGATGTAAACATTCTCATTATGGAATTTGACTTTTTTCACTCAAAAACAGAGAAAAAAACTTTGGAGTTGACATTATTTATAAGTTCTTATAATTTTATTTATATTATTTTACTGGTCTGGCCCACTTTAGATCATATTAGGCTGTATGTGGCCCCTGAACTAGAATGAGTTTGACACCCCTGCTCTAGATGATGCTCCAATGCAGCAATGCTTGATTCCATCTGCAACTCTCATGTAGACTGTTTGGCTACTCTAAGCCCTATTTGGATGGGATTGGTTTTACATGTCTAAGTGGGGTAAAGCAATAATTGCCAGAGATTTCAGTCCCATCCGAATGGCCTATGTCAGTCATGATTACAGCACATCAGTACAGATTACTGTGACTTTTACCTCCTGTGAAAGGGTCTGGGAAAAAAGACCCCAGGTAATACTAATCCTGTGCGAATAGACCAGCAGTTAATATGTGTGTAGATATTCCGTCATATCCTGTTTACAACTGGTTTTCGTGGATTTTCAAGCATGGAGGCTCTTGAAGAAGCACTCAGTTTTCCAGTAGGTGGTCGAACAAGTGCGTGCGAATCCTTGTGTCATCCCAAGTCTTTGGTTTCATTTCTGTAGTGGCAAGACAAAGCATTTGTTGCATATGTAGTCATTTAATAAAGGTGCTGTTCAGATACCACACATGTATAAATGAGTGAATCAGGTTTGGGTCGGGTTCGGACACAAATGTTTCGTGCACAGGTTGGGTTCGGACAGAAATATGCGTCCCAAGCTGGGCTGTATTTTGGTCACTTGGAAAGCAACATCATACGCAAATGACGACAGGAGGGGACGGTGGTGCGTGAATGGATTTACCCCTCCCACTTGTGGTAGTTTTACTGATATTTCTTATCCTGTGCGAACTGGCCATTAATATTACTGATGTCATGTGGCATTACCCCTCGTGCCCATGTAAAACTAATCCAGTCCGAATAGCGCCTACTGTTAATACAGATCCTGAAATGAAAAGCAAGAGGTTCTGCAGTCATAACATGAGGTCTTGGGTGCTGCTCAGGAATGAGGAGTAACGAATAGCGATAAAGGTCTAAGGATTCAATTCAGCAAATACTTGGACAAACATGTAAATCTAATGTTAACACTGTCAGACTGGTTGTTAAGATGTTATTCAGACTAAATTTGTATATAGGACATGCACAATTCTCTAGACACATATGTCATGAGAAGTCTTTCACTTTTATTTATCTTTCATGACTTTTGTCGCCATGTTTTAATTCTACTCACCCACATTTGGTTTGTTTTATGCTGTTGATAAACGCCCTGAAGTGATAACAGTAAGTAAAAAAACAAACAAAAACAACAGTTCAGTTCCAGAATGTATTAAATCAGTACAACATCGCTTTTGTCATTTGTTGTGTTTCTTTATAACAAAGGTTAAATGATGATAAATACAAATGACAACCAGTGGGACTCCTTCGTTGTACTGGATCAGTTTACCTCCTTATTTCTTCAGTTTACTGCCAGGCAGAACTGAGTGAAGGCTTACAGAACTAAAAATGACTTCCCATTTATTACTTTTATGGGTACTCTGCTTTTTATATCTCAAATTATGATACTCGGAATTGCTTTAGAGGATGCTTACTGCTCCCTTTGGTTTCACATCAACTCTGAATGCACACAAGCACATTCTTTACTTATGTGACAGTAGATCTCCTCTTGGTTTTGATGATCTGTGTTGCAGAAAGACAAGTACAACACAGGGTTTGCTTTATTAATTTTTGCAGAAAAGCACACCATGTTCTGTAACAACAATGTATCATTAACAGTTAAACACAATTGTTAAAAGTGATTTGATATGATATTAAAGTCAAATAAAAAAACAACTGTGGTACATCGCACGGAGATTGGGGTTGGTGCCTTTGTAGTGGCAAACTGGGGTGGTGGTCCCCATCTTTAAGAAGAGGGACCAGAGGGTGTGTTCCAACTATAGGGGGATCACACTCCTCAGCCTCCCCGGTAAGGTTTACGCCAGGGTACTGGAGATGAGGGTACAGTCGATAGTTGAACCTCAGACTGAGGAGGAGCAATGCGGTTTTCGTCCCAGATGTGGAACTGTGAACCAGCTCTATACCCTTACTAGGGTGCTGGAGGGGGCATAAGAGTTTGCCCATCCAGTCCACATGTGTTTTGTGGACTTGGAGAAGGCTTATGACTGTGTCTCCAAGGGCATCCTGTGGGGGGTGCTCCAGGAGTACAGGGTAGATGGCCCCTTGTTAGTGGCCATTCAATCCCTGTACCAAAGGAGTGTGAGTCTGGTCCACATAGCCAGCTGTAAGTCGGACCTATTTCCGGTGAGGGTTGGACTCCACCAGGGCTGCCCTTTGTCACTGGTTCTGTTCATAACTTTTAAGAACAGAATTTATAGGTGCAGCCAGGTGGTGGAGGGGGTTGAGTTCAGTGGTGGGAGGATCTCGTCTCTGCTTTTTGCGGCTGATGTAGTCCTCTTAGCTTTGTCAAGCAGCGACCTCCCGCTCTCGCTGGGGCTGTTCACAGCCAAGTGTGAAGTGGCTGGGATGAAGATCAGCCCCTCCAAGTCTGAGACCATGGTCCTCAGCCGGAAAAGGGTGGAGTGCCCACTCTGGTCTGGGGAGGAAGTCCTACCTCAGGTGAAGGAGTTTAAGTATCTCAGGATCTTGTTCGCAAGTGAGGATAGGATGGAGCAGGAGATCAACAGGTGGATCAGCGCGGCATCTGCAGTGATGTGGACGCTAAACCGGTCCATTGTAGTAAAGAGGGAGCTAAGCCAAAAGGCGAAGCTTTTGATTTACAAGTCGATCTACATTCTAACCGTCGCCTGTGGTCATGAGCTCCTGATAATGACCGAAAGAATGAGGTCGCTCTTCCCCCAGAAGTGCCTGGGGAGAGGTCTGTCTGGGCTTCTCTGCTGAGGCTGCAGCCCCTGTGACCCAGACCAAGAAGACAACGAGTATGAGAACTGTGGTACATATTGTATCACACCAAATAAAATCATCTTGTTCTGCCATTTGTAGGTATAAAAATTCAACATCACATGACAAAGAAAAAAGAGAGTCAAGGTAAGAAAAGACAAAAACGGAGAGAGAAGTAGAACATTAGACTGAAAATAATCAGCCAGAAGGTCATTATCCTTGAGAATCCCCTGAGCATCGCTGAGCTGCTGCATAACATCAGTCTGAAAAAAGACAAGGACCGCTGTGGCATTAAAGTACTACCTGGAAACACACCATTAACTCAAGAAACGATTTGTTCTTTTTATGTGTCTTTATTTCTACTTGCAGGGGTCTATATTCACAGCCCAAACTGAAAACTGCTGTTGACCGTGTCTTAAATGTTGAAACACTGTTTTTGTCATGTTTTGAACATTTTAACTGGATTCCTGAAATGTTTTCTGTTTGTCATGTTCTGCCCATAAAGAAACCAAGAAAGCCGCAACCATTTACAATCTTGAATGTCAAGACTAAACTCTATTCTTAAAGGGGTTGTATGTATTATTTCTACTTTCAAATATTAAAAAATAACCTAAAACTATCATTAAAGTGTTTAGAATAAAGTGTTCTGAGCTTAAGCCAAAGCTGCTCATGAATCACATCAACAGTCCTCTGGATTTATGTGACCACTAGAGGGAGTAGAGAGTCACTCTACCAGTCTTACACGGTGTGTTAAAAAGTGACAAGATGGGATGAGAATCGCTAAGAAACAAGTTGTAGAGTCAAAGAAAGTGACAAAGTGATAATAGCTAGAAGCACTGTTGTTTCGCTGTTTAACTCTGGACACAGCTCTAAATGAAAAGAATGGAGTTTGGTATGAAATCGAGTTTAATTATGAAGTTTACAAAGGTATAAAGTTATTATGTGATGTTATATTCTTTGCTAAATTATCTGTTTGTTGATCTATGGTTCAGACTGTACAGACAAACTGTACTGAAAACAGAGGTGGTTTGTGGTTTTGTGGGACTGTTTTCTGTCTAAACCCAAAGCTTAGCTAACAGAGCTATAATGTAAACTATCATCTGATGCAGCACATGAAGATTATATAACAGTGTTATTTTGATCGTACCATAATACAGATGTGTGTAAACAATGAGTGATACAGTTGTTGGATATACAGCATGTTCATTATTTATGCATCAAGAAATAATGATACACAGCCCTATGTTTAAATATTAAATACAGAAAAGCAAAGAATGCATGTGAATGTGTCATTTTTGTAAATTAATCCCTGGATGTCACATGTATAGAGATTAAACAGCTAAACAGATTAACCAAAACTTCACCACGTGTTTCTATTGATTCTGTCAAAGCTTTTGAGGATTTAATGCCTTGCTGAGGGGCATATCAATAGTAGAACAGTAGGTTTATACTTTTTACTGTCTTTTTCAATTGCACCTTTTAGTTTGTCTTGCTCCAATCTTTTCTCTTTTTCCTGATTACCTCAAGTACAGTCAGATATCTAGACTCCAGTGGGAAGTCAGGTGATGCACATAACACATCACCATGTACTCAAGGACAGAACGTCTGTGAGTCTATTTCTAAGAAAAGTATTTGACAGCAGCTATAGCTGTGTTTAAGGTTAAGTTGACAGACAGACTGCAGGCTATAGGTGCACAGTCTACAAGGCATAACGCCATTAAAAACCACTAACTATAAGCAGAACTGGATCACATCCCAGAGTGACAGGAAAATAAAAACAGAAACAGAGAAAACAGCTCAAGACTGCTTTTAATATTCAGTGTCTGTTTTAAGCTAGTACAATGTATAGTAGCACACTGTCATTTAAAGCACAGCAATTCACAGCAACAGAATTGGTTAACATTAGATCATTACTGCAGAGATTAATACGGCACAGTGCAGCAGTCTAAGGGCACCATTAAATTTGTTCTTTTAGCAGAAGTAAAATGAGCACACATAAGGATTTCTCAGTCTCTACATCAATATATGAGCTTAAAGAAATATACTACCTAAACATCATTAAAAACAAAAATACATTTAGGAGAAAATCTGTATATTATAGAGGCTATATGGGATAATCTGGGCAGAGAAAATTCTAAAAGACTCTGGGGTGTTCTGCATCATGCTTGGTTTGATATACTATCAAATTATTTCAGAAAATTTCCTGTCAGTGGACTCAAGAGAGTTTAAGATGTACTAAACCCAAAAATATGAGGCGACATTAAATACTGACTTTTACCTACAGAAGTCATTTTATTCTGATTTATTTATGTGTAAACACTTATTCCCCTACTAACGCATTGACCTGTGTGGTCATTTTTATGCTGGGGAGAGCTGACTTTTGGGAAAAGATGTGAGTCTATATTTTATAAGTACTGACATAAAATTTGTTTGGTAAATCATTCTTAAAAAATTAAGCAATTAATACATTAATACCGATATCTAGGAACTGAAGTTAGTAAATGTGTCCTGCCTGTTTTCCCGTCATGCAGCGTGATACTGTGCTTCCTGTCAACCGTCATGGGCATAGCAAAGGGATTGTAGGACTATTATATTCCAAAATGACTAATGTCTCCTAAAATATTGGTCCTATCAACTTGCCGTTTTTGCAACTCTCTGCCTTGACTAAAAATACATGGGTATGCCAAACTGCAGCAGTCAACACTTTCTGAATTTTGTGTGATGCCCGAGACACACACATTAACACACACACAGAGTCCACTTCCCCTTTATAATATAGACATTATATTTTTGATGCTTTAATAAAGAGACCCGCAAATAAAAATGCATATTCATCACAGCCCTGCAAAACCAACTATACGCAGTGGCCTAAGACTATCGTACAGAACCGTATGTTTCAGCTGTATCAAGTTCTTTAACTGTAAACAGATAGACAGAGTAAAGACTGGAGTGTGTTTCAGTGGAAAAAAAGTTAGGGTGAGATGAAGTGATTACCTATCACGCCTAGTGCCTACAATACAAGCCTGTGGGGGCAGTGTCTGGGTTAGATCTAAGTTCAGCAACATTATGTGTCCAAAAAATGATGGAAATAAATGTTGTGATATTGCATAAACTTATCAAAATGATATCATGACAAATAATCAAAGCTATATCAACTTGTCAAGTAAAATATGAGAGTGTGGACTCATTTTGGCCAGGCTGTCATTTAATTAGTCATTGAGATTTTGAAGGTTTATAGGTGATAGGTGATTATGTGATTCTACTTCCACTACCATTATTCAGTGTGTGCTGGTGTTACCCTTAAAATCAAACACCCTTATCAAACCTTCACAATTCAGTCTTTAATCAACAGGCTTACAAAGCTCTAAATCCTTTCCCTCTCAGAAACACCTGCCAGTGATGTCCTTTAACACTCTCAAGGGTCCTCAAATGTCTCTGATCTTAACCTGTGCCACTGCGACACAGACCTTCCCCTTCCTCAACTCCCTAAAATCCTTGGGCTCAGACATGAAAGGTCAGAAGCCACCCACTGCAGAGAGAAAAAACAGAAACACAGGAAAGTCTGGCTGAAGCTGAGGTAAGACCATATGAAGACAAGTGAAGGCAAAGAAGTAAGATGCACAGACATTGGTTTGTGTGTGTGTGTGTGTGTGTGTGTGTGTGTGTGTGTGTGTGTGTGTGTGTGTGTAGTGCTCTGACGCACCTGTGCTGATGGTGACTGAGAATTGTCAATGGTGGACATCCCACGCCTCATATCTCATGAATTTCTGTGTTGCCTGGCAACCCTGCCAACCTCACTGCATCTTTTTTACTGCATTCGTTCATTATGTTTCTCCTTCATTTCTTTTTATTTTACTTTCAAGGTTTCTGCGATTAAGATCAGAACTTGTTTTTATTAAGTCAACAGAGGAAATTCCCTCCATATGCGCACACACTGGCGTCACTTTGTGTTCACATGGCCAAGGTAGGAGGTAACATGTCTGGTGACAAAAATTTTACAATAAGAAGCATCCTCATCCAGCCAAGCATATGCACACAAATACACACACAAACAGAAACGAGTGACAGACAACATGCAATAACATCCTAATTTCATAAGTGCAGAACAGAGTGTACACTGTTTACCTGGTAAATTTAAGGCAAACTAGTCAGTCTCTGACACATATACTGTAAACAAACACACACTGAAATTATCACTAATAACCATGTGCATGCAGACCTGCTTTCACAAGTGCACACAGGCACAAAAACAACCAGTTTACAAGTGTAGATGTGAAATGTAGCTATAAGACGGACATATGTATTACTTTGACAAATAAATACTTTCATTTTCCAGTTTTCATTTTACACAATGCACATATCTGCTTAGAGTCACTGAATTTAAAATATCCCCAAACACACACTTGACCTTTAAATTGCAGCCCTTTGTGATTATATAATTGCACAAGCTGACATAGTGATATAATTGATTTTGAAGCTCAAGTATACTGTTAATATATATGTACATGTGATACAAATAGTACACTGCAGTATTTGGGTTTAGATAACTGTTTCAGTGAGTCAAACTAAAGTTCATAGTGTTGATTTCCTTTTATATGACTTGTTAGACAAGCTCATTTATTTGAGTGACAGCCCTAAGTGACAGCTGGACAAGCAGGACACTGAGAGCTGAGGCAATCACTAGAGGGGAATGAGAGAAAAGCAGCTGAAGAAGATGTAGCTTTAAAGATCTTATGTTGAAAGAAAGCAAGAAGGATGTGAAAATTATGTCTGCAGCACAAAAATGTTTCAGCCGTTTGTCCTCAGAGGGAACACATACACTTCTCCTATATGTTAACTCAGCGTATTCACAATTACACAGGGCAAATTAGCATGGTGCAAACTTAATTATGCAATAACAACTCCATTTCTCTTTCCTCTCCCACTCTGTTCCTTCCTTCCTCTATCGTCTTCAATAAAGCCCACACACACAAATCTGCCCACACAGGATGATGATGCCACAGCACACACATACACACAAACACACACACACACACACACACACACACACACACACATAACAAAGCTGATGCCACCAAATATGCTGTATATTTCAACATGCACCCTAACACATCTTTTTTTTTAATGCTCCACATTAACACACACTCACACACACACACACAGACACACAGTGTTTCGTGCTCATCCAGGTGCAATGCTCTCGAGGCAGAGTGCCAGTCAGTCAGGCACAGGGCCAGCGCACAAGACAGAGGGTCTGTTGTGTTGTAAATGTCAGATGTCCTGCTGTTCAAGCCAGCACCTATCTCACTGCTAAACACCCTCATCTGCACACACTTAACCACATTTATATCCACAGCATGCAGGGATGAGGGGGGAGGAAGGAGGGAAGGGAGGGTGCCTGAGCTGCTTTTTTTAGAGCTTAGGTTAGAAGTGCAGGTATGCAGGATACTTAACTAGTGAGGAAGTAAGAGAGGATGTCTGTAAGTCACCATTCTGTAGAATTAGGAACACGAAATAAGGAAAACTGAAATGTCATTTTATCATGTTTGGATACTGCGGCTACAGTAAAGGTGACAGATATGAAAGGTCTTACAGCTGAGATTATGTGTCTAGTGTCTTTTTGGTTTAATATACAGTACTGTGCAAAAGTCCTAGATCAACATCAGCTTTGTTGGTTTAGTAAAGTTACAAGGACCACACACGTATTTCTCAGTCTCAGGATGCCCCTGGAGACACGATCGTAAGTAGAGGTGGGTAATCCCAGCTCCACAGAGTAAAAATCCTGCCATGAATTGGTTCTACCTGTTCACTTGACACAGGTGATTCCATTAATTATCCCTTCATCTACCTGGATGAGGAGTTGCGCTCATCAAACTGGGCTGGTTCAGTGAGTGGTAGGAACAAATACATGGCAGGACTTTTACTCTATGGAGCTGGGATTACCCACCTCTGGTCGTAAGCCTTCTCCAAATCCACAAAACACATGTGGACTGGATGTGCACATATTCCCTGTATTATATTATTGTATGTGAAGAAAAGAGAATGAGAAATAAATATGTATGCTCATTTCAATGCTGCAAAAACAACAAACTTAGAGGTGGCCAAAGACCTATGCACAGTACTGTAGATCTTTTTTAATCTTGGTAGTCGAGCAAGGTCAGAGATGTCTATGGGGCCTGAGGTGACTAAGAAGAAACCCATCAATGAAAGTGCAAACACAGCATTATGTGTGTTTGTTTCCCTGGATGGTATGTGGTTAATAACTTACACCTACGGCATTATATTGACATAATAAAACAGTGTTTCAAAGAAATCAAATAAAAGGAGCAGCAAACAGAAAAATACAAACATACAGAACTCAAAATAGGTACAAATATTTTTGTAAATATAATTAGTGTCATTGAAACAGTTTTTTTTTCAAAACATTTCTACTTGAAATTTGCAATTGTTGTCATTTTTAATGGATTCGATTTCTACAGCGCTTTTCAAGGCACCCAAAGTGCTTTACATTGTTGATCCATTAGTCATTCGTTCTCACATTCTCACTCTGGTGGTGGTAAACTACGTCTGTAGTCACAGCTGCCCTGGGGCAGGCTGATGGAAGCATGGCTTCCAACTGACACCTAACGGACCATCTGACCACCAGTCATTCATATGCACCACATGTGAGTGACACTGGAGGCAAGGAGGGTGAAGTGTCTTGCCCAAGGACACAACGGCACATGACTAGAACAGAGTGGGAATGGAACTGCCAAGCCTTCAGTTAGTGGATGCCCTACTCTACCTCCTGAGCCCCATTTTTAGGTGGGCTTCACTTTTGCCGTGCCAGGATACTGGTGCCTGTGGGCTTCAATCACCTGTAGCAGGTATTACCACTGTTCTCCCTGTTTAGTGAGGACAGGGTTGAAATCCTGAATCAGCTTTACAGCCCTCTCTGCCTTGACTTTAACTTTGAGATTCTGAACAACGTTTTTGGCAGCTACAAACACCTCTCCATCAGACTAGTCTTTTGGATTCATGTCAAACAAAGCTTGAGATATGTTGTAGAAAGTAACAGATGAAGGCTGTTGTTACTGATGATACTCTTCTAGTAATAAAAGAACAAACAACATCCATTGCGCACACAAATATACACATAACCAAAATAACATCCAATTGTGGCACCATTAAATATAGTGGAAATGGCATAAAATTTTATGTAGTAGGTTTTTTTGTCAAAAGGAACACACAGTCGTGGAAAAAAATATTAGACCACCCCTAGTTTTTGTCAATTTCTTGTTCATTTTCATGCCTGGTACAACTAAAGGTGCGTTTGGTTGGACAAATATAATGATAACAACAAAAATAGCTCATAAGAGTTTAATTTCAGAGCTGATATCTTGACATTTTCCATGGTTTTCCTGATAATAACCAAAATCACTTTAGCTCTTACATCAATAGCTATGGGATTGTACTGCCCAAAACAGTGCTTTTAGGCATTCTATGTTTTCTTTTCTCTCTGTTTTAGTCACATGATACACACAGGAGTTAGTACTTGATTGCATAACCATTGTTTCTGATGACTTTTGATGGTCTAATAATTTTTTCCGCAGCTGTAATTACAGCCTGGCCCCTTTAAATAAAATTGTTTATTTTTTAACACGCCCTACAGCACATACATAAATACTCCTATTTTGTATGCCATATTCTTAAATATTCTACTGTGACATCCACATTCATGCTCATTTGCATTAGGAGGAAATCATCCATCACTGCTCTAACTGTACAGAGTACTGTATGCTCACAAGGATACCATCTCTATATATGACCTAAATGTGCGCTGTCAGCAAAATATTACCACAAAATCAGTCAAACTTAAATTCTCACATTGATATTCTACTATGGAGGCCTCTGCTGCCTGCTGCTGCAGTATTCAGCTTTCCCCACAGTGATTATTAACCTTTCATATGATCGCAATGTGTCCAATAACTGAACCGAATGCTATTCATTTAAACTTCATGAACTAAGTCACAACGCTTTAAAAACTTGATAAAGATAATCCGAGATCTGAGGCAAGACCAAGAAACAGACAGATACTGATGGGAGTATCAGGAGATGCCAAGAGACAAAGCCTCTCTAGTGACAACTCATTCACTGTGTTCCCACGGTAACCAGTAAAGTATTCACTCAGAACTATGGCAATATCACTAGTCTGTAATTTCACTGTAGTGGAGCTGTGTCTGTGTATGCTGCATTATTACATGTCTTGTGACAAACTTACATGTTGATTATTAAGTGATATGATCATTATGTTTTGCGCACTAAGGAAACAAAGTGACATGTCACTGAAACAATGAACATGTTCACTCAAATAGTTGTATAGATCTGAATGTTGACAATGTTGATGTGCGTACCTGTGAGAGGCTGGAGAAGCCCAGGTTGTGGCAGCCATTGCATGGGGTCAGGGCCTCCCAGAATCCAGTGGGGCCGCAAATCTTGTCAGCCTCATCCTCCTCCTGAGCTGGAGCGAGAGGCGGTGTCGGTCGCTGAGAAAGAAAATACAAACAAAAGATGAAATTACTAGATTACTTATCATGTTGACTCTTAAAACCAAAACAAAAAAAGAAACATCTGGGTAATTGCCAGTTCTTTTAGTTAGTATCATTTATTGCACATCATATGATTCAGGGGATCCTACCCTTTCTTTTTGATGCAGTGTTATGTGTATGTTATCTGTTGAGTGTTGTGATGGTAACTGTTTTTAGCCAATTTTAGAGGCACTAAACACTTTTAGTAACCTTTTTACAGAAATTCTATTTTATGCTTGTTTGCAGTGATAGGACTGCATACTGCATTTCGTTGCATGTGTACAATGACAATAAAGACCTTCCTTCCTACCTTCTTTCATTTATTCATTATCTTTAAATATATTATCTTTGCATGAGTATACCATATTTTACATTAAAAAAAATCCAGCCAGTGAAATCCAGTGACAGGGACTTCTTTATTATGACACTAGGAGGCATACTTTAGCACAGTGAACTAAACACACATTTAATAGCAAATCATGTACAATTAGTTAATATAATTATTATTTTCATATTAATATTAAAATAACTTTCATTCATAGATGGTTACATATAAAATAAAAAAACCTCTCTGTCAACAGAATAAATGCAATAATATAACAAATACTGTCCATATTTTATTTCTTGGGAATTCTGCACTCCTACCAACTACGAATAAAATGTGCTCCACTGTCAATAAGGTTCTGTTCTGTATCACATGATTGCATTTTTAATCATTGTGAATACACCATTCTACTCTGAAAACTTGGAATCTCTTGGTTTAGATGCAATTTAAAGATTATCTCTATTAGCAATGGTTCAAGTGTTACATAATGTCTGGTCAAGGATATGCAAGTATAGCATCGGTTCTTCTCAGGCTTCAAGAGAATTATTTTCCCTGATAAAAACTGAGACAAATGTGCCAAATGTTTGGAGAAAGTTTTTAGTACAAGTGCAAATTCAAACAACTACTGCTCTGTGAACCACACAGAGTTAACAAAAACAGGAGGGTGCAGGAAGAGAATAGTGACTTTAATGAACACTGTGTTCTTTCCTGGAGCTGTTTGTCTCCCAGGCGGCAGGTGTGTGAATGATTCCCATGGCATGAGGTGTTAGAGGGCAGGTACAGCCCACCTGATATCTCAGTGAACCATGTGAAGCTGCAGATGATGCAGGTCAGACAGCGGATTTCACCCACATATTTATATGACTTTGATGTATTTACAGGCAGCAATATATAAGAGCTAGAAGGGGGAGAAACGAGAGAGGGAGCTAAGAAAGGTCTGATGGGAAAGCAGAAAAATTATTCAAGAACCAAGGTCTGAGAAACAGTCGCTCTGGTTGGCAATGAAGCAGAGGACACAAACATAACAAGGAAAAGGAGAAAGGGAAATAAAAGGAAGGGGATGGGAAAGACAAAGTAAAAGCATAAGTAGTAAATAATATGAAAAGTGTGAAAGAGAAGTTGTAAACTGGAAGGACAGATGGGAAGAGCAAAAGAGCAGCAGTCAAACTGGAGATAGAAGCACAAAATGAGGCTGAAACCAAAAGGTCATCGTTGTCTGCAGACTGCAAAGGACCATCTGCAACACTGGAATATTGATCGATGAAAAATGGACCGCAGTGCTCACATATACATATTGCGCCATATGCATGAACAATAGACAGATACTGTATTTCCTTTCATTAAAAGGCATTTATCAGCCAGTGGAGCTCATCGTCAAAGGACAATATTAATTATTCATTACAGAGAAATGCAAAACTGATCAATATTACATTACTTGTCCATGGGAAACCTTTAAAGGAGTATCACTATTTTTGGAACCTGTATTTAAGCACACGCACAAGGAATGCAGCCGAAGATAACACAAGCAGCTTTATGTGAAATTAACGAGTAATCACATAAAAACTTGTGTTTTCTTTGAATGCGTATTTGAATTTTATATGCTGCTTTAGATGCATTTTAACCCAGAAAAGCCTGAATTGAACAGAAAACTAATTTTCAAAAAACTGATGACTGACTAAAAATAGAAATTACTTGTAAGGTATAAACATCCAATATTGATCATTTCATTTTCTCTGGATGTCTGAAATCATTGCTTTTTTCTACTAAATTCAAGTGAAATTTGACTGCGTTTGTGTTTAAAGTATGAAAACATTTCATAACCTTTTACAAATTGAATCATCAAGATTATAATGTGATGATCATTATTATTTATCTGTACATTAATTATTAATAAAGACAATAAAGATACAGGTAATCTGTCGACATTGGACTGTCTTTTTCATCATATTGAATACTCCCATACTCATATACTGCACTGTGTACATTGGCTGCAGCATTAAGCACACAACACACACACATGTATATTTCCTTCATTGCTACAGTAGGTTAATGTACAACAGGTAATATAAGAAGCCTGCATTCTTCATCTGTGTGCTGTTGCGGGTTTCTGCATGTTTTATTCATGTGTGACACCCTGAATCGCATACTAATGACTGTGGCCACATGTATAGACAGTAGCCTGGGGGCAGATAAACATGCGTACACACAAAGAGTGTCGGTAATAGAATACAAATTGGTACTTATAGAGAGAGTGAGGGGGACACAAGATGGATAGAGATAATTAAAGCCTAACAGAGCAGAGGGTGTGTGTGTGTGCCATGCATACGTGCACACGTGTGTGAGCCTTGGCGGGTCTGAACGCCTGCTGTAACTGTATGTAAACATGCTCCCAATTGCTTTCAAACTGAGCTTATGACATATCACAGGGATGGAAAAGATGATGAGCTTTTGTTCAGTGTCATGACAATTTTCACATTAAGGTGTGTGCAGGAATGTGTGTTGTTACTGGGGAGCAAAGAAAAGAAAAATAGAAGCAGACATGCCATAATAAGCAAGGAAGAAGCACAGATGCACACTGTCAGACTTCTGTGAATGTCTGTGTGAGTTCATGTGTGTGTGCAGTGTCTAAAGGCTCAGGTGGGGGTCAGTGATGGATGACCTCTGTGTCCTGCAGTGCATTTGACTTCATGGATGCTGGAATTGGAAAAAAGCTCACAGCAGTGTTGTCATGCTGTGGCGTCTGCTAGAAATAAACTGCAGCTGGTCAGCTAATCCTCACAGAAGTCAGTCAGCAATTTGCCATAAACGTGCGCTATCAACCAATATGTTTTAATCAGCTTTCTTTTCTGAGAGGAAAAAAAGTCAGAATGAGAACGAATGAAGAAAAGACATGAACAAGGAAAAGGCAAGGTAGAGAAAAAAAATATCTGCAGGCTGAACAACTGTTTGAGTACAAATAAGAATAATAATTCTCAACAAATTCAAGCAAACACCAAACAGTGAGGTGTTGAAGTAAACAGTCAGTTCAAAGAATCACTCTGTCAGACACTGCCCTCTATTGTCCAGATAGACAAAGTACAAGCACAGTGCACATCTGGACCCTTTGTTATTAAACTTTAACATGACAAAAAAAATATTAGCCATAAAGAGAAAGGCATTAATATGGTATATGACTTAAATTTGCACTTCACAGCAGAAAAACAGGTTTGTGGGTTTTCTGTCGTCAAAGCAGCTAGAAGAAATGCAACAGTGCATGAAATTGCGAACATCTATACTCAGTCTACACTGTATTGAGCAAAAATAAATTAGGAAGTTTAATATATCAAAAAGTATGCAGCTCTCTCCAAATTCATGTTGACCTTTCTTCTGGTGCTTCCACACATTTTAAACGGCGTTTGTATTTTCTTGAATACAGTGAAACACATACTCACTTCATCTTCTGTTTCTTGTTTATTATATGCATCATGTCCAAAAAGAGAGAAAATGTCTGATACAAGAATTTAAAATGAACCTAAAATATGTTTATTCAGCATGCAGTAGCAAGATATCCTCATATACATGAAGAAAATGGTGCTTTGCAAGCGTTCACACAGGCACAGGCTCCTTTTCATCATTTGCTCATGACTCCATTCTGTCTGATCCCAGTTGGTATGTTTTATAACTGAGGCTGTGTTTATTCATCCAGTCTGCTCTGCACCATGCACACCACTTTACACATCCATGAAAAGTCATCTCCTCCACCTTCCCAACCTTCTCTTGAATTAAACAAAACATTAGTTTTTGTGCTTCAACATGTATTCATGTATGTATTTCATACATACATTTTTAGTCACTGAAACTTGTGAATCTGACGCAGGCTTTTCTTGACTTCAGACTGTGTCACTAGAGCAGACACTGTCAAATACAAATTATGTCATTCTGTATAAATAGTTAAAACAGATGAAATGAAGTGTCCTTGCTGAAAAACCTTATCAACGAAACAAGGAAATAGCTGATTGAGAAACACTGTTGTAGATCTTTTGATCCTTTTTCTAATTCAAACACATATGTAAACTGATTATTGTTTTAAGTGTAAAGATGAAATACATGAATACATGAACTGAGCTGTGACTTCCCTACCCACAAATGTAATTGCAACCCAGGTTAAAAACAATGATATGTACAGCCTAATTTCCCCAAACTCTTGTCATAAGTAAGTGCTGTACCTTGCCACCTCGAGTCAGAGTGCCATTAGGTCGGTCTGGACGCTCCTCATCGGAGAGCCGGCCACTGCCGAAGCTGTCCATGGAGTGAGAAGAGATGGTCTGACAGAGCTCCTCAAAGGAGTAGTCCCTGTCCCGACACTTCTTGATCTCATGGAGCAGTTTGGACAGCTCACTCGTCACAGCGTCATCTAGAGAGATACAGGAAGAAGAGGGGATAGAAAATACACACACAGCACATAGTGTACAGTAAAGTAACCTTATGACACTGACAAAAGTCTGCTCCTAACTTTTCAAAGTGACCCCATATGGTTTGTACTCCATGCTCCCTAGCTTTGTCAGTATTTTAAGTATGCAGTGCATGTCATGAACAGACGGTGGAAAAAAAATCACTGTATGAAAGAAACTAGAGGTCTTTTTTGTCTTTTCCTTATTTTTCCTTATTTTCCACCCACTACCCAAACCTTCTTTTCGGGACATTGGCTGAGGATATTTGATTTCCTGTTTGCTTGATTTATTACCAGAATCTAGCTTTGGCAAAGCATAGGAGCAGAACTAATGGCTCCAAAACACCTACTCTTCTGCATTGCTGATATGTTCGAACAGTCATTCAGGCACGTGTTGAGGAGCAAACTGAGCTAATCACTTTGTCTCACTTCCCTGCATGAGTCTCCAAGGTAATCAAGGTAATTATGGTTTGTGCTGACAGTCACTGAGAAAGGAGGAGAGTGGATCAGCAGGAATTCAGCCTGTTGCAATGTTGTGCTTATAACACAGGGGGCATTCCTGCACAACGTAAATGCAGACTGTTCATAAAGGCAGTGTCTATTTGTGACCACTAAAGGAGCTGTTCTCCATGACTGGATATATACTGTGTGTCATTTTTCAATCAGTAATACCTCAGATTATAATTAGAGGTATACTTATACTACAGAGCTTCAAAATGCAATATATATATAGTGCACAAAAAGATGAATTTGTCCTCTGGCTGCTGAGCTGGCTTGACTTGAATCTGTTTCTACTATCTGTATTTTTATGATAATTCTTGAGGCATATCTTAAAGAAAATTCTGACCTCAGTGTAAAATCTATTTTTTGTAGTCTGTAGCATCCCCGCTGCTGGTTTCTGCTCCTTTCTCAAAGGAAATCTAAAGCAAATCTTGTTTTCAAGCTCCCACTCTTTGGTTTACCTGGGAGGAAAATAATCAATATGTCTCCTGGAGAACCTTTTGACTCATTTCCATTTTATTGTGGTTGCGGGATCCATGTGAATGTATGTGTACTCACTCTTGTGCCTGAGGGAGGGTGAGGCCGAGGGTGAGGGGACAGAGGTTCGAGGTGCAGGGATGGGACACTTGCGAACCGGCTCCTCCATGATAGTCTTCCTCTCCATCTCATCCATCATGTACTCTATAGGAACGTCAAGAGAGGGACAGGGATCAAAGACGAGAATCGAGGAATGAGCGAGGAATGAGATGTTGGCGAACAAAGAGGAAGAAGAGTGAGGATGTTCAGGAAAATAGGAGCAAAGAATGGAGATACGAGTCAGAAGAAGAAGAAGAGAGGAGGATGATGTGAGGGTGGAGGAAGGGAGGTTGAGGGGAAGCATTTCAGAGGCATTTACTGGATCAATATAATAGCACGACCATCACATCGGCATGGTAAACAGCTTGTGCTGCATTCAATTCACACTTCTCCGCACTGAGAATTCCTTTCACAGCATCTGCTAATAGAGCACTCTACTGTTCATAAAGGTAAAAGAGGTAGAATTGTGTGGAGGAAAATAAATTGGACAAGGGCATAAGACAGAGCAGGTTCAGGTGTGTGGGGTGAAAAAAAGTCAAACACTGCAGATAATAAACTTAAAAGACACACTAGCAGCTGAAAACACATGAACACACTTACACAGGGAATCCACTTGTCAGATTTCTAGTTAAGCCCTAATGAGGAACACTGTTAATGTTGAAAAGTCATCTCAAGAAAATGAATCCAGGCACTGGGCTCAATATGTATGATGCACAACCACATTTGCATACAATTATAATGAGTATAGGAATATGCATCAAGAGTCAGAAAGCAAGGATTAAAATAACTGACAGTTTTATTCGCCTGTACTGATTCATCAGCAGCTTCTACCAAACAAAGCAGAAGACATCCAGGCAGGTATTACAGCTTAAATACTGCTCTGCACTGTAGCGTACACCCAGCTGCTCCTGGACTGCACCACACAAACAGTTAATAAATGCAAACAGTAGAATGAATTTTGCCCTGTAAATCAAATGAGACTCTATTCATAATGAGATGCCTGTGGCCACTGAAAAGCCCCTCAACTGGTACAATTGAGTAAATGACAGGTCTTTTGCTCTTTGTGCGTCTGTGTGTGTGTGTGTGTCCTTTCCCATCTCCCACTGCCACAACAGGAAATGGCATGCAGCTGATCTTTTCACCAAGTCACAGCTGTGTCCTTCTCTCCCTCATTCTCCCTCTTCATTTTCTCTCAAACAACCAAATTCACTTTCTTTTTCATGATGAAGTCCAAATCTCTCCAATTCCAGTTCTGGTTTATTGAGATGAGGCTGCTATTTCTGACTGATATTTGAAATGGTGTAGATTTTTTTTTTTTTAAACATGTGGCCTGTTTATTTCACTTACATTTAAGGATGATTTACATGATCATATTTCTTATGCAGATTTATGAATATATGAGTCACAGAGAAATTTTGATTTCACTGCTCAGGATTTAAGCAACAGAGCTCAAATCACGATTTTCCAAAGATTTCATGCAGCACCACAGTTACATTTTATTCATTTTTTCACTTTCTGGACCTGCTTTATCCTCACTAGGGTCACAGGGGTTGCTTGGAGCCTATCCAATCTACTTATGGGCGAAGGCGGGGTACACCCTGGACATGCCGCCAGTTCATTGTAGGGCTGACATATAGAGACAACCAGTTACTCTCACATTCACACTTATGGCAATTTTTTGATTAACCAATTAACCTATCAGCGCATGTGTTTGGATGGTGGGAGGAAGCAGGAGTACATGGAGAGAACCCACGCAGACATGGAGAGAAAATGCAAACTCCACACAGAAAAGCATAGTTAAATTTTATAAAATGATAAATAAAAAGAGGTGGGTATTGCCAGTTGCTAAAGCAGTGAAGCCAAAGTCATAGGTTTTCTTTCATTTCATTGCTCTAATGTAATGCACACATAGATAATGTTGTGTCTTTTGTATGTAATTTATTTGATATCATCAGATATCAGATATGTTTAATGAACACTTCAATTTACAAAACTCCCCTACATGACATTTTTGTGCCTTTTGTGGCCAATGTAATGACCTTTACAAAATATTTTAAATGCACAGAAGGAAGAATGTTAAAAAACTGCATCCTACATTCAATCCCTAGGTTGAATAAAAAATGCTGGTAATAAAAAAAGGATTTGCTTCAGAGAAGGAAAGAGATGCATCAAAACCTACATTCAGGATACTGTTTTTTTTACTGTGCAAATGTCTTGTTTTTGCAGGGTTAAAATGAGCGTACTTATTTATTTTTCATTTTCTTTTCAGAAAATGTATACAATAAATCTCAGAAATCTCATATTGTCTGAATAAATTGGATAAAGTCATAAAGTGCAAAGGGAGGTCACACTAAATAACTCCACTTTTTTCCCTCTGGATTTTTTTCTTTTACTATTTAGCTACATACTTTCCAATAACCAGACTGTATCTTAATACTGAGACTAACAAATGCATATGTGTGGTCATTAGAAATTTATTAAACCAACAAATCTAATATTTTGTATAGTACTGTATGTTGCAAGAAAAACAATTTAAAAATTTTAATGAATGACTCATTTTCTAGATGTTGAGTGTGAAGGCTTTTCAGGATACCAAAGAAGAACCATCTGTCATGGACATAGTTTTGCTAGTTTTGCATGTGGTATCTCATAAAGGGATACATCAAAAATACACTGAATATAACTGTGTTCTGTGGTCTGTCTTCCAGCGTTTGAAGCAGTGTTCAGAGGGTGAGGACACAGTAAAATAACAGCAATTTTAACTATTGTTATTGTAATGTTATCACTTAATGCAGTTTTATTTCAAGGTTAAGGGAAAAGAAAGAGAACATGCTAAATCAGCAGATGCAGATGGTCACTATTTTTCTACTACACACAGATCATATCAGATTCTTCAATAATGAGCAAAATGAAATGAGAAACTAGAATCACTAATTATGGCTACAACAGCCTTTGCATCACTGTATTTTCCCTGGTTTAATGTCAGCCTCATGTGGCCAATTTGTAACATTCCTGGGATTTGGTGTGTGTTCCCCTTTCTGACTGTGCCTCTTAGTTACGACCAATTTGCTGTTAATTTTGGCTCTGACATATTTTCTTCATCCCGTTTTTGCCTCCATCTTTGCCCGTCTTCATCTCTTGTGCTTTAAATCATGTGTAACTACGTGCTTTACATACACCCACAGATTATGCAAGCAGAGATAGTGAAAGCCTTTCGGCCTCAGATTATAGCATTCATACCCAGCCTCATAATCACCCAAGGACAACTCTGTCTTTGGAAGGTGCAATCTGGAGAATCTTTGGGGTTTTTGGAGACTGTGGTACAGACTCACACTAACAATCACTGGTTCCACACAAAACACACTGGAGTATACGTGAGAACAACAACAGGCCTTTTAATGATAGGCAAAAGATAAAGAAGAATGGAGGGCAGTAAAGTGAAACACTACTAATTATACTGGGTTTTTTTTGTTTGTTTTGTTTTGTTTTTTTGCTACAAGACCTGGTACTGTACAGGGTGGGGACACATTAAAAGAACAGACACTACTCACTACTACACTATCTTACTTCCTCCAGAACTGTGTCATTGCACCTTGACATTGGTTATATACGTCTGTGAGCTGAACTGAAGGAATAAACATTTTTCCAGAAGATATTTCTTTGTTTGTTGTTGGTAGTGGAATGTGCTATCTAACACTTCAGACTCCCATAGGTGTCCAGTGAGGAAATAGGGTGACCATGAATATATGATTCACACCATTTGTCATCAAATCACTCAGTGAGCCCCAGTGACTTACTGATACTGTCATCCGGAAGAAATCACACCACACCTCTACTATTATTGTTACTATTATTATTATTATTATTATTATTATTATTATTAATAATAATAATAATAATAATAATAATAATAATAATAATAATAATAATAATGATAATAATAATAATAAATCAATGATTGGTCAATTGGATAGGTCAAATCTCAGTTGCCCATAAGTGTGAATGTGAGAGTGATTGTTTGTCTCTATATGTCAGCCCCATGATGAACTGGCGACTCGTACAGGGTGTACCCCACCTTCGCCCATAAGTAGGTGGGATAAGCTCCAGTGATCCCCGTGACCCCAGTGAGGATAAAGCAGGTTCAGATAATGTATGAATGAATGAATAAATAAAAATAAAGCAGAAAATTAGACTTGACGTGTGAAAAAAAAATTAATCTGCTGAGATGCTGCCTACCGTCTAAAACATCTAAAACACCTGCAGAAAACAACTAAAAGAAGCACAACCTTGCATTTACAGTGGGTTCTGCTAAAACTGTCATACAATCCTAGGCAGCGATTATTTTTGCAATGTTTACAGCACTGCAGCAGTTTTGTAAATAGCGAATGATTAACATGTCAATGTTATTCTTTAAAGGGTTGGTTTTGTTTGTTTTATTTCTACTTTCAAATATAAAAACAATTAAAGCGCCATGAAGTTAGGCGAGAGAAGCTGATGTATTGGATTGTAGAGCTATGTACTGGATATATTCACACTGATGAGCTGACAGATTTATGTGACCACTAGAGGGGGGAATGTGAGTCATTCTGCCATGGCGAGGAAAACAAATACCATGGGGTCTTTGACTACATTGTCAGAATTTGACAAGCTGTGAAGAGAACCAATAAGAAACAATTTTTGACTGATAAAGGGTAGAAGGACTGTTGTTGTTTTCATCACTGGACACATCTCTAAATTAAAATAATGGAGTTAGATAATGAAATCACAGCATTTCTTGTACATGTGTGAGTTTGATTATGAGGTTTATAAAGGTATAAAGTTGTTATGTGATGTAATTATGTTGGCTGTTTGTTAATCCATGGTTCAAACTAAACTGTGGCAGTTCTGACTTTGTTTGGATGATTCAAAGTGGATCTTTAGTTCAGCTATAGACACCAAAAACTGTATGGAAAACTGACGTAATTTGTGGTTTTATTGTGTCTGTTTTCTGTCTAAAAACAGAACTAAACTAACAGAGGTATAATGTAAACTATCAGCAAATGAAGCACACAGAGATTATAGAATGGTGTTATTTTGCCCAACTGTCAAAATAATAGGCTGAGAGTTTTTGTTTGAGGGGGAAAACTTGATGATACCATAATACAGATGTGTAGAAACAATGAGTTTTAGAATTTATTCAGTGAGTGATACAGTCTGTGGATAGACAGCATTAACTCATTGGTGGTTTTTGTAATCCTACATGTGCTACTGTCTGGTACGTGACCTCCCTCTGCTGTTGAGAGTTTGGAATACATAGCTGCATCAGTCTGAAAAAAGTATATATCATTCTGTCTAGATTCAAAGCACACTATTTAAAGTTTTATTACAAGGCAGTGTATTTATTTATCCATGAAGAAATAAATATTTCAAATTTTTTTTGCATTATTTTTTTTTAACCCAAGTAAGGCAGTGAGATGAAGGCAGACCAACAACAGCAAGAGTAACAGTTGTGTAACAGTCAAACAATGGATGAAAAATTCAACCACTTGAGATGTTGAAGCCAGTGAAAGTCTCAAAATGGATATGATTATACAAATTGCTATTTAGTTTTGACAGCTGCTGGGTACCTAGTTGCAATTGTAAAAACAACAAGAAAAGCACTCGGAGAGCGCAGACCTCCGCCAAGACAGATCTGTCCCCCCCAATCACCGCCAAAATTTAATAGTTTCTTCCTTCTGCCAGTATCAACATTTCCTGAAAATTTCCTGAAAATCTGTCCATAACTTTTTGAGTTATCTTGCTAACAAACAAACAAACAAACAAGTACGCACACACAAAGCAAAGCGATCAAATATCTCCTGGCGGAGGTAATAAAAGCAAGTAGTTTGGGTAGTATAGGCAATGTAAAGACACATTATTACCCAAGACACAAAATGTTCCATTAAAGGTAGATACTTTAACAAAGCAATAGAAATAAACAAACTCCAAAAGATCCACAATTTTTGAGAAGTAACACCCACTTCGACAAAGAAGGCCAATCTGAAGACCTCTAAACTGCTGTGTGTATCAAGAACACAATTATCAAAAGCCTTGGTTTGTTAACAGTGCATTTTCCCACTGTAACAACTGCTTCTCTTGTGTCCCAAGAAAAGATAAACTTCCTTGAAAACAAAATAGCTCCACTGGATCACATCCGCTCTCAACAACAGTCACAGTATCATACTGTACATCAACATACCAAAAATATCAGCATGTCAGCGCGCCTCATGAAGTTCAGCCCTAAATGTCATCCACATCCACTAAAGCGAACATCAGTAACCTCTGGGAGAAGTCTACGTTTCTATTTTTACAAATCGGGGAAGGGAAGTGGATGTGTAAAAAGTGTGAATATTCTTGCTTTAATTATGTTCTACGACACTTACTGTACATGAATGCTCCATTTTTTGTTTGCTGAATGACCCAATTGGAAATACATTCAGTGTGTGTGTGTGTGTGTGTGTGAGTGTGTGTCTTACCTTGGATAAGAGCTGTGATCTGCTGGGATTTTGGTGCTGGATGTTCTCTCAGGATCTCCAGAGCTGTTCTCCCTTGGCTGTCTCTCAGATTGGTGTCGATCCCTGAACCACAAACACACATATAGACATATACAGTATCAGCACTGACGCATAAATATTGATTAAGACCTAAGCCCAGCTGCCGAAAATATACCCAGACATAATAAACTATCCACAAGTACTGTTAAAAGTACACACAGAGAATAAGACACAGATCTGCTGACCCACCCACTTAGTCACAAAAATCTACTCAGCACAAGAATGAGATGCTGTCGCCAGAGGACAAATGTGGGATTTGAATAATTTGTCAAGAGTCTTTATTAACAGCTTTGTATCGCATTTTAGACTACAATTTCCCCCGGATAAATAAGCACTTATTCAAACACACATGTGGACAATAGTGAATCACAGTCCCAGGCAATAACCCACTGAATACTCAAGAAGCAACACACACCCACGAGGACAAGACATGATACACAACAGAGGCACTGTGATGTGATGTACACACTCACTCAAAAGGGAGATACAGTCAATTTTTTAGTATTGAATGATTAAATTGAACAAGATGAGACTGTTTTCTGCTTTCATGGTTCACATTCAGTGGTAAATCTAAAGGGATTCTGAAGGAGACCTGTTGTAATGTGGTGTATTTATACTTTGCTTTACTCCTCAATATATGTTTAAGTAACTCCATTCTTATTTTTAGAGCTTTTATGCTTTGCTGTACATTAAAAATGGTGTATTAATGAAAGATAAGCCCTGTTTGCTGATATAAGCTCCCAAAAAAATTATAATGGAAACTGCATAATTAAAAAAAAAAATGTATCTTTACTAAGGACAGGTTCTCATCTTTATAATGAACTCCAATGCTTAATGCAGCAAATAACAGGATATTTTTGGCACCCTCTAAATGTCAACATCCTCATCTGTTTCCCTGGATAGCACATGACTGACAATAAAAGGCCCGTTGCCCATTTTGCATCCCTACAGCCTCCACAGCCTACCATCACATAGACAACAATGCACAAAGTGTGTGAGATACTGTAGGTTAAAGTTCAGTGAATCAGACCAGTGCAGCCATGTGTGGATGCAGGATGTTCATAAAATCAAGGCCAAAAGAACAGTGCCACATGGAGGAAGTCCTCCAGGAAACAGGAAGTGCTAAAAGGAAGTGGGTGGGAGGTAGCGGGCCTAACAAAGGAAGACAGTGTCCAGATTTGACCTGCATGGAATATGAAACCTGCAAATGTCCAAGATGCAACTTTTTACTGTTGGTATGGATGGGAGCAGTGAATTACAACTGCTTGATATTTGTTATTGTAATAAGGTGTTTTTGTTTATATTCTTCAGTGTAATTTTCCTTTTACTTAGATGTGCTTATTTAAAGTATTCACTTTAAATTTGATGGAAAAAATAATCATTTTCATGGACAACACAACAGGAAACAACACAATCTTGTATATAAAGACAACAAGCCAGTTGCCATTAAATGCAAACTAAATAAATCTGAATCCCAGGCATTCATTATAGGACCAGTTCAACTTCAATCATTCATCATTAATCAACCATAAAAACTGACAATCTGCACTAAATGTGATGTTTAAATATGTTAGCTGAAAGTATTATGGTACTGTACTCATTAAAATGTTGTGTTAATGTAAATGTGGCAGCCTGTCAAAAGATAACCCTCTAGTTTTGCTGTAAAAGCAACTTCTACACAAACAATTTACTTTGATATTATTACTTTTAATGAGTAGATTTTTACACAAGTGATTTCACTTCTAAGTACAGGTTCACCTTAGTAAATGTATTTCTACTTTAGTAAAACAATTAAAAACTAGTCTTTAACACTACTGCTAAATTAACCATGTGCTATTGATTTTATGTAAAGTTACATTTTCATATTTTGTTTATATTTAAATATGTTGAATACAATAATAAATGAGTTGCTGTTTGTTGTCTATTTGTCACCATTACCTCTGACCTCATTATAAAATCAAATGACATCAACAAAATAAGACACTGGACATTACTGACAGAGTGTTGTACCGCCTCCTAAAAAACAGACACTGCAGGACTATATATATAATGTCCAGAGTTTCATAATGTTGTAAGCAATGCAGCAGACAAGTGCCTTAAGTTCGCCTGAGGGCAAAATCCAGCCAAAATTTGCTGAAAAATAAAACCTGTGGAGGATCTAACTGCAGGTTAAAATAAGAAGGGAAAACAGGGAAAGCAGGCGCACAAAGCAAACACACAGCTAGCTCACTGTGTTTGTGTTTTGCCAAGGTACATTTATAGACCCACCTGAGTCAAGCAGAAGGCGAACTACATCCATCTTCCCAAAGAGAGCTGCCTCATGGAGGGCACTGCCATTCTCAGTCTGAAAAAGAGAGACAGAGTCAGTGTGTGTGTGTTACTGTGTCACCACTTTAACAATTGAAAACAGAGACAAAAATAGCTGTCAAGAAAAGTGCACAGGGAATGCGAAAGGCACCACAAAAAAAAGCACAGGGATTAAATGGTAGCAAAAAGGACAATGCTTTGATTTGAGACAATCTTTTGACAAACTAAAGACATTCAGAGATTAAAAAAAAAAAAGCCACAGTCCCTCACAAACAGCACGAGTCCGAAATGATTTCAAACCATTACACAAGCCGTAGGAGCCTGTGTGGAAATGTCCCAATTTCCCTCAACATACACTGGCCTGCATCAGCCTCCGGTGCTTCTAATGGGCATATTACAGATATGATGCAACACATGGAAATAGGGAGGGGGAGGCGCTGATAAGTATCTCATCTTGGATCAGCTGTGATGAGAGAGACGATTAATCTGACAAGACCACGTTTAACTGTGTGATCATGAAGAGGCACAACACAAAAACCTGTTTAATCACACAGCAAGCAGACATTACAGCAACACCATCTAGACTTATCCACTGTTTCTTATGAATATAACTAAACTTTGCTTTCAGAAGTGAAATTGGACAGGTCAACTTGAGACAGTCAAAAGCATGAGCAAATATGCAGACCTATAAGTAAGAAAAAAATTGGCAAAAATAGGTTTAAAGCTCCATTAAAATGATCCAGTGGAGAGACAGATCTATGTAGGATGAAAGTCATTTCATTCATTTTTATTACAGAAGTATAGCTGCTTTTATTATATCCCCAAATTTGAGTTTCGGAGATATAATGGTTTTACCCCAACAACCGCCACCGGATATCCTTTGTGTGAACATGACAACTAGGACAGATTTGGTTAGATTTCTTATCCCTTGATAACCAACACAGGGGACCCTGGTGGAAGAACCCTATCGATTTCCGCTTCTCTATGAGTATTATAAGTCATCCAAATAAGTGCGCTTTAGTTGAAAATCAGTTTTTTGGACATAAATCAAGCAATAATAGGTCAAGATAAAATTTGGTTCATATTGATTGTCTTACAAATGTTCACTTTCTCGCTACCATCCAGAGTTCATACAGAGTCATTTTCATTCAATAGGTGGAGTTTTGTGGGAAGAATTTGTTCTGTAACCATTATTCTGCCACTATCATGTTGATGAGCAGAGAACTGGGGGGATATACCCTTGCTGTCAGCCCCTGACAGTGTAAGCATTGTTTTTATGTATTTTTATTTATTGATTTATTTGGAAGGGACATTGCACATTAATGAACATAGCTTATGATACCAATGTAAATATGCCAGAGTTAGCATAACTGCTAAATCACATCTGTAGTCCTTTGGTAGGTTAATTCATGTCAACACAAACACAGTATAAGATCAAAGACAGTACAGTGCACTCACAATAAATATCAATATCAATGTAATGCTTTTATTTCAGCGGTTCCAGAAACATTAGTTGAACAAACCATTTTATTACCCTGTCACCCTGCTATTACAGTTATTCTGATGGGAGATTCTAGGAGGTGTTTGTTGAACATGTTTAAACTGTATGTGAGTGGTTGTATGTGATTATATTTGGGAGTTGGGGGGGGGCATATTTGATCTCAGAAATTTTAGCTTTTATTTTGGATATGTGGATATTTTGTATTTGTCCTCAGCTACCCATGGACCACAGATGGAAATTAGCTGTTATTAAAATCTGGTGCAACACATCTTTGTCTTTTCTCTCTAAGACTGCTGTTGTTTGTACATGATTTCTGTTAAGGTAAGGTAAGGTAAGGTAAGGTAAGGAAAGGAAAGGAAAGGAAAGGAAAGGAAAGGAAAGGAAAGGAAAGGAAAGGAAAGGAAAGGAAAGGAAAGGAAAGGAAAGGAAAGGAAAGGAAAGGAAAGGAAAGGAAAGGAAAGGAAAGGAATCTACAACTTAACTAAAGTCAGTTTCTGTATAGAAAGCAGTACACATATATCTCCACATTATATCAGATGTATTGGTAAAAAAGGTGGGCATATTCATCTTGCAGTCAAGGCAGGTGAGTATCAGCCATCACACTTCACAGTCTGATGTAGAGTTTATTTAACTGACGAAATGCAAACCCTAGCGATGAGTTATGAGTGCTGAGTTGAAAACTTTGATGCAGAAAAGAAAATCTGCAGTTGCACTCATATAGACAAACTAACGTCTGTATTACTAATACCACCTGAGTCCCATTAAGGCTGGGTCCAAATTCATTCACATTTAATTTCCACCACATAAGGAATTGTATACATAGAGCTAAAACATTTCTCTTATGTACCCTTTTCTAAGACTAAAGCAGTCTGACATAATAAATCATCTACATGTGAAGCAAAGGTAAAAGTATGGATGTCAAAATACTAGTTTCACATTAAAACCTCTCAGAGTCAGTATAATGCAAAACAACCAGGGCCATAATGTACAGCTTTCAAAATGACCAAAAGGCTACGTCAGCGTCATTCTGAAACAAGGTTTTATGAACTCTCGTCAAATACTGAGGCATGACAGGCAGAACAGAATGCTCAATAGAAGTGACAGCTAACAGTAAAAGCTGATGTTCAGAGGATTTACTTGAAGGTTGAAGAGGAGTGAGGCTGTTTTGAGTGAATGTACAGAAGAAATACAGTGGATTCCATGAACATCTGCTCCCTCTGTCAATAGAAACGACTCATTCTCAGTTAACCAAAGCACAACAGTCTTGTTTTTACATGATCATAATCAGACATAATCATGAATATTCTATTTCATTTTTGTAATTAGATTCTCCTAAATCTTCGACAGGAGGTTTAAATGAAGCAAAATTAGTGTTATACTAATACTAATGCATTATTATAATCCAGTACAATTTATTTCTATAGCTCTTGCCAGAAGCAAACATTCTCACCAGCAAATCTAAAGACCTGACCTTGAATATAGCTATACCATCACACATGCGGAAACATACATTGTCTATGTCATATCTTTCATGGTTGATTTCCGACTAAAACTAGGCTGAACCAAACCATCAGCCTTAATGAAGACGATTTATGTGGACAGCAGCCAGGTCTGCTGATGCAGCGTCCAGGAAGTCCAGCATGACACTGCACCAGGTCAACAGGCTCATCCTCTGGAGGAAGAACCAAACTTACTGTACTGTCTGTCTTCAGCACAAAGCAGGTATTGTTGGAGAGAGGAGGTAACACAGTAGACACTGCCACTCCTGCACCATCACAAGTTCAAAAGTCAATGGTACAGGTATTTTAAGAGAGTCCTGCCAGCGTAAATCCCAAATGAAAAGGATGAGTAGTTGCCTTTGCAGCTTAACCGACTGCATCAAACTGTGAAAATGTGGCCTGAGGCGCTGGTCTTTTACCCGCACGTGAGTGAGAGGAGGTGGGAGCGCAGGAAATGATCCACCCCCTTCTCCTTGCACATATGCATACATAAAAACAGGCGTACACACACACACACACACACACACACACACACATACAATGCTTGCCCTCCTAACCTTGCCCCCCCACTGTCATCTCTATACCACTTCCTGTCCTGTTTCCCATGACGATTATGCAGCGATGTCATAAGGAAACAGGGAAGGCGATTCTCACTCAAAGAGTTTCCGGGAATTGAAAGCAAAGATGACTTTCTGTTTCAAAACTGCAAACAGAAACTAGAGAAGCAGGTCAAGTCTGTTCACATGTGTATGTTTATGGTGAACTTATGGCTCTGTGTTGGATACCTGCCCACAGAGCAGCAGGATTCTCCTCTATGGGGATTTCTTCTCATCATTATGGAAACAGAGGGAGAGAGGTATAGAAAGAGAGAGTGGGAATGAAGAGAGAGAGAGAGTGACTGACTTCCATAAATTATTCATTCACATTCAGACCACTGTGGCTTGACTCCAATTACTGACCTGAACCCATACATTCAAATACACACACACAGTAATATCCACTTGTGACAATTCACAAGGTGGCCATCTGTGACCTGACCACTGCACCCACTCTGCACTGTCAAAAGTACGGCTCTGAAACCGCAGCCTTGGAGATAATAAAGAAAAAGAGGCAGGAACACAGAAAAAGATGTAGGTAAAAGGGAGAGTGTACACGTTTCACAAAAAAGACACCTATATTACCTTCGAGTGCAGACTCCATTTACAATCTGCAGCTGAGCCTGTTCATTCGGTCAGTCATCACTGAGCATGTCCCCTCTTCTACATTCATGCAGTTGTTGCTTTTTCATCTAATTGTCAGCAATTGTCAAAAAAAAAAGCATCAGTAAAAGTGGAAATCATAGCCTACCATTCTTCAAACCTGTTAAGTAAATAAGCAGTTTTTTTCAGTGATGACACCAGTTTAATGTATTTAAAATAAACAGTGATATAGAGGTGATTTACACTACCGGTCAAAAGTTTTAGAACACCCCAATTTTTCCAGTTTTGTATTGAAATTCAAGCAGTTCAAGTCCAATGAACAGCTTGAAATGGTGCAAAGGTAAGCGGTGAACTGCCAGAAGTTTAAAAAAAAAAAAAAAAAAAAAAAAAGGGAAGGTTAAACAAAACTGAAAAATAATGTACATTTCAGAATTATACAGAAAGGTAACACACTACTTTCTGCGGTACAATACTGTTCAAATAATGCTCACAACGGTATGGTACCAAAGTGTGTTCCAACACTACTTTTATGCAGACAGAGGGGGTTGGAAGGAATTCAGAAACGTTGGGACACCTGTAGGAATTGGCAGCACCAACTTTCGAGGCTTGATCAACCTCCATTGCTGCAGAACTGCTTTAAGTTGTTAACCCATTTCTTGTTTGCCTTTTTGTATAATTCTGAAATGTACATTATTTTTCAGTTTTTATTAACCTTACCTTTTTTTTTTTTTTTTTTACCTCTGGCAGTTCACCGCTTGCCTTTGTATCATTTCAAGCTCTTCGTTGGACTTGAACTGCTTGAATTTCAAAACAAAACTGGAAAAATTGGGGTGTTCTAAAACTTTTGACCGGTAGTGTATGTCAACAGTAAGTAGTGACTCTTCCTGTTTTGAACTGCTGTAATCATCTTAATAGAGGACCAGGCCTGCACACTGTTTTTAGGCATAATAGCTGAACAACCACCTATCAGCAACATGGTTACCACATCAGGGTTGTTTCTATTGTTGTTCATAAACATACTAAACAAGTCTTTTCATCAGCAGTTAAAAAGAAAATGGAATATCTTTCTTTGAAGATGAAGATGAAGAACTCTGAGCACTGATCTGTCTCTGTTCTTTTTTTCATCTCTTTTCTCTACTGTCATGTATCTAAATAGCACAAGAATGCCTCAATGTAAAGAAGGAACTGCTGCATGCACTACTTTTCATCCATTTAGACAGGGAGAATTACATAAATGAAGCGTCAATTGCAGAGATGATTGGCGGAATCAGAGGTAAGCAATATTCATTAACATAGAGACAAAGAGAGAGGAGACAGGAGAAAGAGAGAGATGTGCAGCAGTGAAGTGGAGTGGAGAAGAAGAGGCAAATCAAAGGAGTGTAGTGTTCATCTTCACTAGACACATGCAGCCTGAGGCCAAATCCCTGCAGAGAATCATAGCCTTCCTCTTCAGATCAGAGCATGCATGTGCACACACACTCACCCTGTAACAAGCACATAAGGCAGGGATGACTGGGTTCTTTGCCGCTGAGTCATGCATCTCTTCTCTTTGAGAGCACCAATATGACAAGGAATATCATACTGGTCAAGTTGCACAAATGTATACAGTATAAACACAGTCTGAATTCTGTAAAGCCCTGTGAGGCGACCTTGGTGTGATATTGGGCTCTACAAATAAAACTGAACTGAACTGAATTGAAGTGTAGCTGCTGTATCTTTATGACAGATATTTTTCAAATGCCTGGGCACAGATTTGTCTTATTTCACATCAAGCTGAGTGATATGGACAACTTATGATTTTAATTCATGGTTTTCTAGCTATGTGAAATGAAGAAGAAATCTGACTCAACAGCATCCTTTATTTACTAAAACTATACGCCACATGATTATATGACTGGAAAAATACATTCCCAATGAACATATTACAAGGAATAAACAAAAACAAATTGCTGTTACTTTGCATTTTTTATGATTTTCAGAAAGTAAACCATGATTTATCAAATGAATTCAATATACTGCACAGTCTTATTCTCACATTCTTCTCAGGATTAATTGTATTGAGAAGGCTGGTTTACTTGCTTCCCATCCTGTATAGAAACTACTCATATACTGAGGGAAAGGAAGAATACAACATCTGTTAAGCCACATGTTATTGTTGTGTTACATCAAATAAACAATGAAGTATATCATATTCTGCCAACAGCAGCGGTAAACCAAAGGTCACTCAGCACAGTACTGACTACACACTCAGACTGCTGAAACTTTTAGTGTAGACTAGACTCTTCTTTGTAAAAGACTGTAAGGGTGTATTGATTGGTGCCTGCTTCTGCAGCTCCTCTTCAGTCTGAACTGTCTTGTTTCTTGATTCAGTGTCAGCAAATTGTCAAGACTTTGAATCTGACTGAGCCTCAAACCCTTAAAGCTAGTCTTCCTCCAGTCTTTTATGATCACCTAACAGAACTGAGCCACATATCCCAGGATCAAACAAAACCCTACTAGAAACATCTAAGTGTGGCCAATGGCCACACATGCATCTGGGCTCAAAACACCTCCCACTGAATACAAGCATGTGGGATCCACAGCTTTATGTTGTTTACTGTGTTGGAAAATACACACAGCTCATACAGGTTTATCTCCACCATTTAACATCTACCAACAAATACGTTAAACACAACGCATTTGAATAAAAGGATTTTTAAGCATCAAAGATGCTACTGACTTTACAACACACTAATAACTGATTTATATGTTGTTTTAAGGCTGTTGTCTATGATGATGCTGCAAAAATAATTCAGCAAATGTCCCATATATTCACCTACTAATATTTTTGTATGAATTGTTAAACTCAAAAACAGAACAACATCAAACTAATAATATGTAGAAAGACATCATTCTGAATACAGCCTGAGATTGGGATATCTTCCCTTAGCCCACCAGTTAACAGGAAGACCTGCAGTTGTGGACATGCTCTGACCCCCTCATCACCGTTACAGTATGGACCTGGTCAAAGTCACTCAGTTCCTTATGTTGATCATTTTGCCGTTTCTAACACAACAGTTTCAAGGATTTGTGGCTTAATATATCCAACCTTGTGAAAGGTGTGATTGTCATGAAATAATCCATATTATCACACCTCTCCTGTCAGTGGTCAGAATGTTGTGGATTATCAGTGAATTAATAATGTTATTTGATGAACATGAAAAATAAGAACAGACAAATAGTAAAGTCAATGACAACTACACTTGAGCTCTTAACCTCAGTACATTTGACTTTACCTGTTTAAAAACATTTCCAGTTCCTTTCATATGATCTGTTTGATCAATGTATGTCAAACTTAAATCTAGGGCAACAACAGGACTTTTGGGACTCTACATTATTTACACTTTTGAAACAAAATAACTGAATAACTGTAACCTTCCACTTCGCCTTTCACAACAAGTAGTTTCATTTCTTTTATTTCAGACGTTTTGAGACATGTATTGACCTCCTCACAAGCTGTCTTGAACGCTACATTTCACATACACTTGAAGTCTAAATCTTAAGAGACTGCTATGAACAGTAAAGGAGTATGTTTTCCACACTTAGAACACTTACAAGTGAGTAAAGTCAAATAGTTTGGCGGAGATAGTTTGGTCTCTAGAGGAAGAAAACAGAGTATAAGAAAGCAGCAAAGCATGGCTGCTTCTGACAAGGCTTTGCAAAGAAATAAATGGCCCAGAAAGAGTTGGGACAAAGCTGTGTTTGAATCTTCCACACATACGAATACAAAAAAAGACAAAATGCAAATGAATCCAGAGTAGAGAAATCCAAACAGTGTGTCAGAAAACAGCAGAGATGAAACGCTGCATACTGTGACACAGCTCTGTATTTGTGTTACCTTAACCGTTGATGTGGTGTGCAGTTGATGAAGAAGAACAGAAAAAAAAGACTGTGAACTCTGTTGACCTCTCAGGGACACCCTGTCCTTACCCTCATCCTCCTCTCAGTCTTTTCTCCCAATCAATTATTCATCCCTCTCTAACACCACACAATGGGCGGCATGTACTGCATACGTGCAGTCTAAAAGTCCTAATGTGTGAAAACTATACATACTTCCAAAGGAAACTTCTGTATTCTCTTTTATTAAAGTAAAGACAGCAGCTCTTAAAATATTCACATACAGCAGAGATGAAAGAGGACAGATATATACAGCAAGAGACTTTCAAAGATTTATTCAAACAAAAGGATAAAGAAATGACATTCTTCTCCACTTGCAGTAAAATCCAATTTTTTAAGATGATAAAGTCACATCCCATGTCATTACTCGATGCTGTAAATAACTCTCCACAAACCAACCAAACACAACACACTGCATCTGTAGACAATTCACCCTAAAACTGGCTACATAACTACTGGATTAATTATATATTGTTTAAGTGGTTTTTTTACATATTAGCCTAATCATTTGTCAGTACTTCCATGAAATGTGCAAAACTGCAAAGAAAAGCATCTTTCCAAACGTGAAAAATTACATTTACCTCTAAGTACTGAAGCATGTAGTCTTTAGTATTATGTTACTTCACAAATCCATATATACATGCCAAAACAGATTATTTAGTATGTCCAAAACTCAAGAAAAAAAAAAGGTACATAAATTGCACTACTTCCAAGAAAATATTACAATGTGAAAGTGCTGGACACCACAGCAGTATAAATATCCCACAATCCAATGCAGCACTAATGACAGCATACCAAACCTAACAACAAATGTGTTCCTAATGGTATTTTAGATGTAGTAGATACTGATATGAAAAACACAATCAATCAAAGGGAGTTGTTGACCTATGACTATTGGATTAGATTGTTCTATCTGGAAGATGGTGACAAGGGGTCACATTTTTCATGAGTCAAAAAGACACACTCATCATGCTTTTCCAAATTTGACAGACCAGTAGAGATAGTGTTAGGTCTTTCCATGGTTGTATACCTCCAACTCGCAACGAGGCTCCCTGGAAGTGACAATATTTACACCATAAGCAGACCATTCGCAAAGATACATGTTATCACTGACTCCAAAGTATGTTGAACAATAATACCTGTAATGCAAAGTATGATGCTGTATTTCAGAAGCAGCAGTGTTCTAGGTTTTTGTCATAAGTAAGTTTTGCCGCAAGCAAAACTTAGATTATCTTTCACCTTTTGCATATCAAATGCCATCACACCGTTTTATCATATTTTACATTTGTGTAAAATTTTGACCTTATTAGTGTATGAAATCTGGAGTTATGGACTCATTCCTGTTTTGTGAGTGACCTTGTGAAAAACCTTTCCAATCAGCTCATCCTTGAGTCCAAGTGAACATTTGTCCCAAATTTGAAGGCATTCCCTCAAGATGTCCCCAAGACATCCTTCCTCTGAAAATAGGACCAGTGGATAAAGGGACAAGTGGACAACCCGAAAACAAAATGCATCCAGGCCACCACAGAGACATAATAGAGGACAATCAAAGTCAGATTTTTAATGATTCTTACCACACAGTTGACGTCCATGCCAGCCTCGAGCAGGGTCTGGACGGTGCTGTGATGTCCATTGCGTGCAGCCAGGTGAAGCGGAGTGTGTCGGCGAGTGTGGCTGGTCATGAGGTTGGGGTGAGCACTCACCAACATGCACACCACCTGCGCATAAAACAAGATAGTCACATGTCAGCAACAACACAGTAGACTGATAGGAAAGAGGGAAATGTTGGGGAATGGGGAATATCACTGTTTTAGAGGAGTTATATATAGCATTTCTACTTTAAAATACTCATCTTTGACAAAACTTCATAACTCTTTATTATTCTTAACACTATTACATTGTCAATGTATTGGAAGGTAGAGATATGCACTTTCAGAAAGCGACAAGCAGGGATGAGAACCACTAATAAACAACTTTTACACTATGTTGACACTCCAAGACTTCATGCTCCATTCACATTTTTTGTTGAAATCTGCTTTTTTTGCGTGTTTTTTCACATTTTAATTTAAATGAAGCTGCCATCAGGCTCATGAGTGAACAGACTACAGTCCTGAAGTGATCCACATACGCAGAAGAAGATGTTTTGTCACACAGCACACAAAGTATCTGGATCTTGTCTAGTTCCATCTCCTCTGGTGCAGAGACGTGATGATGTTGCATTTCAATGACGTAAAAGTCAGATTGAATGCAACATGACCATTCAGACTAAGGTCATATTGCAAAACATTAGATATGTGTCTGATTTAGGACTACATATGAAAGTGACCTGGGTCTTATTTGAAAAAACTGGATTTGTGCTGTTCAGACTGACATAAAAAAATCAGATATAAGTCATATATGGGCAAAAAAAGTTAGACCTAGAAGTTTTATTGTTGTTTTCACCACTGAACATAGCTCTAAATTAAAGAAATGGAGTTTGATGCTGAAATTGTAGCGTTTTTTTCTACATGGGTGAGTTTCATTACGAAAGTATGAAGGTATTATCATTATGTTTAATAAGTTCACTGTTTGTTTATTCATAGTTCAGACTAAACTGTCACAGATGCGACCTTGTCTGTCGTTCCAAACAAACCAAATCATATGGAAAACAGAGATTTGGGGTCTTATTGCGGCTGTGTTCTGTTTAAAAACAGAGCTAAGCAAACACAGATATAATGTAAATTCTTGGTTAATGCAGTAACCTATGTGAAGCTTGTAAGACACTGTGTTACTTTTGACATTATAACACCGTGATACAGACGTGTATAGCATTAAACAATGAGCTTTATACTTTATTCAGTGATTATTAAAGCCTGTGGATACACAACGTTGATTCATTGACAATTTTTGTAGTTGTAAGTGTGTTTTGACACGCGACTCCCCTGCTGTTGAGGGTTTTCAATATCAGTTTTACATATAACCCCTCTAAGGTATTGTTCAACATTAATAATGATTCCCTCAGTTGTTTTCTTGTATAACTTGTTGTATTAAAAGACCTGTCAATCAGTGCAAGCGCAACTGGAGGGTCCAATCATTTGTTTTGACCGTTGTCGCAGAACTCGCTCATTGTTTGAGCATAGATGATGTCTTAAATAAATCAGCTCAGCAGTCAGTTCCCTCAAAAGCCTCTCCTCTAATGTATGTCTTTGTGCATGCGTCTACTGTACGTGTACAGTAAACTTTTGCCCTGTGTTAGTTACAGCTCCACACAGCAGTAGCTTCCACCATAGGGATTTCCCTTCATTATTATGCAGAGAAAGTGAGAGTGAAATACCGTGCTGTTATAAATTATTCATTCACACTCAGGCAAACCTGTACGGCTTGACTGCAATTACTGGCTACCTTAGCAAGGAGAAAATGTGACTGCATTTGAACATCAGCAACCATTTGTACTTTATGTGGCACTTCATGTGTGTAGTTCGTCACATTTTTGGCACAGAGTTTTTAAAAAATGTTGATTTGTCTGCATGTGGGGCATAAAAAAACATTGTATGTGTGGGATATATTTCTCCATGTATACAACGGCAGCCATTCCTGATTTGGAAGGGCTGATCCCTGTGCACAGTGGCCCTTGTCACCGCTAACTCCCACTGTTGTCCTGGGGAAAGTGCAGATGGAGTCACCAGCTGGTTCTTCTCACCTGCCAGCCCAGCAAGGAGCTTTTTCAGAGACTCCATGCATGTAGAGGTATTAAATCCCCCTGAAAATCCTTCCCTCCGTAGAAACAGACGTACAATCCCACACAGGCCTCCACCCTGTACTACTAATCACTCATTCAGTAATTTTTTTTTTTGTTTTACAATGATAAGTACAAATAAAATGATCCAAAATAGAGGATACCATGGAGCAACCGAAAGCACAAATCAATGTCTGTCTTTCTCTTACGGAGGTTTGGGTTTCTCCCCTCTAGAGAGACATTTGAAGTAAAAGCCTAAGATACTTTTTTCTCTCTGCCACCCACAAATCAAATGTTAAATGCTCACTACGATCCGGTCTATAAAAGTTGTATGACTTATGGTCAGTGGCGGTTGATGGTGATTATTCTGTAACTGTTGATGATTGATAGATGGAATGGTGATGGCAGGAAGCACTTAGGCTTTAATGTAATATGCTGACATTTTATGTACACTAAATGCCCGCTCATCTAATTGTAAGAAGTATCTGGTTTACATATGTACACTGCATGCTTTAGTCTCTATTTTATGTTTTTCAACTCTTTCTTTTGAACACTTAGTTTTTATGTTATTTATCATTTTGTCATACAGAACATAACAAACAACCGGCAACAGATAATAGTCCCAATCTAATAGTAATGATAATTTAGGTTACAGTTATAAAATAGCAATCAAGTTACCTAATTAATTCCATTTTTAGAGCAGCAGTTTATATAGCATTTTATAGGACTATGAGACAAACCACACATTAACTGTATTTAAAGAAACTAATCCATTTGCTCCTTTTTAGTATGTAAAGTTCAGCTTGCAGCCTCAGCATAAATGTTAATCTCTTCATTTTGTGAATTTCATCAACAATTTTCAACCAGTCCTTCAGCACCGGTGGATCAAGTTGTTTTTCATCTCTTTTATATGGATGTCCATGTGTGTTTGTTTTTCACTGTGATGCAAAAAATAACTGTTAAGACTTTTCGTAACAAATGGGCTTGGCAGCACTGTAACAAACTAATATTATGAAAATGTTAAAAAGGTGTATGCTCTAACACTACATTGTACTTTTTTTGGTAACCCTTTTTCAACAGATTACCAATTACATCCTAAATAATACTTTGACAAATGAACTGGGATCAATGTCCACATCTGATCTGGGATAAAACTACTTTTTGTAAATGATTAAAGCAAGTATAACCTTCAACATAACACGAAAGTCTTTTTGAAGCTATAAATTTGACACATGAGTACTGTAAAATGACCACACTCAGCTAATGAGTTTCTTGAAGAAATACTGTCTACACACACAAAAATTATTTTAAAAATGACCAAATTCATTATTATTAACCTGATGACAGAAAATGCATTATTTTAATTAACTAGTGAGAGCAAAATTATATAAGAATCATATTTAATGGTCTGGAGGGACCGCTGTAGCAGTTATTAAAGGTGAAAATGTGCAAAAACAAGTACACTTTGCTTTGGTAGTATTTGTGCTCTTGTTGTATTTTCTTATTGTTTTATATGTACTATATGTATCTTTGATTCAACTATGAGAATTATTTGTATTTATTCATTCATTGACTCATTTATTGATTTTTTTTTTTGTCCCTTTTGGTTCTAGTTTGCTTTCATAGTTTGTTGTAATAAAACAAATCAAATAAACACATTTATTGAATTGAATGTTTCCTTAAAACATTTTTAGACAATATTAAGCTGTTTAAGTGGTAAATGAAAATGAATCTTCCAGATGGCAGTTATTTATTTGCTCACATTCAAAAACTTGTTGACAAATAGGTTTGTTTATCCTTCTGTCCAGAAATGTGGACTAAGAGGACATTTATTTCTTCATCAGCTGAGTGTAATGGGGGCAGATTGTAACAAACCCATAAATGAGACACATATTATAAAGAATCCTCATAAAATCAGAATAATAGTCATATCTTACATCATGCCTTGGTCTGACAATGTTCCACTTAGAAAAAAGACTAAACTGAGAATATCCTAATGGAATATAGTGTTTAGTGGAGTATTAGTGGGATCATTATGTCTCATTATAACTCTCTTCCTAACCTGTAATCGTCCATACAGTGCTGCCAGGTCCAGAGGCGTCTCCTGTCTGCTGTTCCGCATGGTAGGGTCGGTCAGCTCCTGAAGAAGCACTGAAACCACATCAGAGTGTCCATACTGGGCTGCACAGTGGAGAGCTGTTTCCCTCTCATGGTTCTGTGAAAGAGAGTGAAAGGAAGAGAAAGAGGGATATGAGATATGATAGTGTAGGGGGAATAATGCAAAGGATGAGGAGAGGGCAGAGGGGAAGAGGGGAGGAGATTAAGATGGATGGATGCAAACAATGTCAGATGTGAAGGAAATGGGTCAGTGACAGAACACATGAGCCAGTTTGAGGGGTAAAAGTCAAAGCAAATGAGAAGAACAGAAGGTTTCAACAAAGTAATATGAGAGAAAATGGTGAAAAATAAGAGGGGCACATGTGGGTGAAAGAAGAGAAGAAAAGAGGAGACATGGAGGAAACGGCAGGTTAGGTTTATTTATTGAGGCACTAAAACACAGTGAAATTCAAGATGGAAAGCTTGATTCTCTGTTACACATGCTGCATGAAACCAGCGTCATGGTCAGTATATCATTCAACAAGTTCAAATTCCAAAAGTATGTCAGGTTGGTGAGGGTTGTCAGGGGAAATCTATGGCTTCCTGTCTGCATAACACAGGCAATGGTTAAAACCAGAATGTTTCCCTAAATCCCTTTTGGTTCACCACTATTGTCTATGCTCCTAGCATTTACATGATGCACATTCACTTGTATCCTGCATAGGCTACTTGACTTTAAAGAGCTGCAGCAAATCAGACAAAATAAAGAAATGCACCCCTGCAATGACATCAAAGAAAGTAATGAAACATGTATAACTGTGTCTTCTTGACCTTTACAATGAAGTATGCAGGTCCATTCAGTTACAGTATATTGTGGCCACTACTAAATGAGAGCATTTTAAAGGTTATTTTGAACTTGGGAGGCTCTCATGTTCACAGGACCTTTAGCCGTTTTCTGTTCCTTCAGGGGCCCCTGTCAGAACATTGTTGGTGTTCCCTGGGGACCTGCAGCCCCGGGTGAAAACAGCGCTGTAATGAGTGTAAAACTGGGCAGAGGGACATACACATGAAGGAGAGAGATATGATGGACATCTAATGCCGGGAGAGGAGAGAAGAAGAGAGAAGACGAAAGAATGGGCCCTATAGGGACTGAATACTGCATGTGTTCATACACACTTGAAAAAATAATCATCTGGCCACTATTATATACACACACACACACTCACACACACACACACACACACCATTTATACTGCAGAAACAAGTATGTGCATTTACATTCTGCTTCTGTGGATATCATTGTATCACCACGGAGGAAATTGTGAGTTGCTGGTATTTGTCCAAGGGAAAAACCTAAATTTTGAGTGAGTAAGTGGCTGATATTTAACACTAGATGATGTAACAGAGGGAACAAGGGAAAAAAATGAAGGAATAAACAAGACAGAGGCGAAACAGGAGAAGAGGAAGAAGAGAGAGAAGGAACTACAGCTTTTATTTAGGCTTTACCACAATAATCTTGGATCAATCTTGGACAAGTAACAGTCTGAGAGTTTTATTTACTTTCAATTGTTTAATCCATACATTCTGTGGCCAGGGAGTTCTGTCTTTTCAGTACAACGGTGATAAAATCTGTGAGGTTGTCCTGTACTACTCCAGCAAAAGTGCAATGTCAAATTCACACCCATCTGGGAAACCGCCTCCCTGTTAAGCAATAGAATAACTGATTGAACATGTAGAGGTGTTTCTGGAACGTAAACTGAGATTAAATGGATATTAAAAATAGGAGCAGTCATCATTTGGTTTGAAGGTTGAAACAGGCTTTTAAAGGTTCTTTGTGTGATATTTAGTAACATTTAGCTGTAGTATTGCAGACTATAACAAAGAGCGGGCATATCCCTCCTTAGAGTCAGCCATTGTTTGGTTCATCTCTTCTGGGAATTTTAGCTCCAGTGCTTGAAAGAGATTTTGGCTACTCGCAGGCATTCTCAGACAGGTAGAAGGATTAAATACATGATTGAGAACTGTAATTGCTGACCAGATTCTATCAGATGCAACCTGGAGGTGAATATAGCTCGACTCAGTGTCTCTATGTGGAAGCTTAGAAAAATGGGTTTGCTTTCCCATAACGGCATTAAACGGTATCAGGCCATCTGTGTTTATATTTACTATGTTGATGTGGACTGAGAGAAGAGAGAGCTGCAGAAGTAAGGTGTGTATTTTCAGTTGTTTGATTCCCTGACTTTAGTTCCTATATTTGTAAGGGTGTATTAACTGTGATGCACACCTGAGCATGTTGGGTGATAATAAAGTATCTGAATGATGCTGGATATTACCTGCTGTAAAATGAAAAAATAGACAAGAATACCACTCCTTCTATAGATATAAACCTTGTAAGATTTTTTTTTTTTGCATGCATAACAAACTAAACATAATTACCAATAGTATATACCTTTCTCTGTAATGACATCATCCTAAATCCCCTTGAATGTTACACACTGCACCTTTACAGCAACTGTACAACACATTGCTTGAACATAAACAAAGAACAATTTTCAGCTTTAAAGAATATTCAGTGTCCTTTAAATGCATAATGACATATTTTGCAGGTTCACCTTTTCATTTTCTTCCTCCTTTCCATTCCTTTATCATCACTTCTCATATTTCCTACCTTGAAATCATCTCTTCAACTTCCATGATAAAAAAACCATGACCACACTCTGACTCTGCTGCTCATATCTCATCTCATGCCTTTTCTTACTCTTTTTCTCCCCAGAGCCACAGCTCGCCCTCCCTTTCTCCCTCACTCCCTCCCTCCCTCTCCTGCTTACTTTCATTTACCCCTCTGAGCAGTGAGGAGGACAGATGAAGAGATAGCGTACATACAAATCACAGAGGAGAAGAGCCCCTATATGAAGATACACGTGATCCAGCTGCAAAAACACCACAACGTGCTCAAGAGCTTTGCCTCTGCAGCCAATCAGATCCGTTGGTTCTCCTCCAGGACTACACACCCCTTCATTCATAACAGAGTGGAACCTTCCAGAGCAGGTCTGATTGCAGGTCCACTCTACTGTAAGCACAATAATCACACACTTATGCACAGCGTAATCCACATCCATCACAGTTATGTGCTGTAATTGTCGGTTACATTATGTTTAATAAGGCGTATTTACTCCGGTTCCTGTGGGGATATTCTACTATATTACTATTTTTACATGGAATGAGGCAATTTGCCTGAGGGGCCTTTGGGGTTCAACTTATTTAATTCACTGTATATATTCTATTCTTCGTGTTATAGGGTACATCCGCAAAAATAAAACTAATGCACCAAACATCATCAATAATCATGTAGTGACCCTATCATGTCTAACATAATAATGTCATTTCTATAGAATGTGTCATTAATCTATGACAGGTTAAATATATATTATCACCTCTGGGTAGGAATAGAAAATTCGTCATTTTGTATCTTCAGAGACCCCGATGTTTATCTTTTCACTGCTGCAGTTATTACAGAAGTGAACGTAGCTTCTCATTCAGCTTCTTACTGTCCACATCAACAAACACTAAATTCACTTCCGATGATATAACAGCTATTTTAATTGAGATTTCTGTCTGTTTTCACATCAAACATGTTAATCAGATTATGATGATGGTTGATTGGCCTGGGGAGATTCCACTCACAGTTAAATCTGATCACACGACCTACACACACTTCCTATGAAGCAAATAAGACATTTGTAGGGTTAAACTCTTTTTGGTTAATGTTAAGAGTCTCACCGTTTTGTTTAACCACCACTTTTTCCTTGATGGGTAGATGAGTCCTTCATCTAAACTAAATCCCTTTGTCTTCCTTTATTCTGTCAGTGGAGCAATATTAATGACAACACAGGCAGACCAACAGAAATTAAGTGTTGTTTTCCAGCTGTTCCACAGCAGTTATGTTTTAAAGCACAAATATGGCCACACTTTTGTACAACAATAAGGGAAGTTTCTGAGTGAATCTAGTCAAACCACAAGCTTCATCCTGAGGTGTTTATATCTCAGTCCTGCATTCACTCTGAGACAAGCAAACCCAGAGACAAATACACCCACACAGCAATGCAACTGCAGGAAAATACACCACCACACACCTATTATGGGCTAGAAATCAAACAAAATGGTATTATTTTACTAGTCTATATATAATTTTTTTTTCTTTTGTTCTTTTGTTTTTTGTTTTTTTTTAAGGAAAATCTTACATCTGTTATGAGAAAGTTCCCTGCTGCTCCTTTAAAACCAGTTTAGAAGGCGGAAGGCAGCATACTATTCCTTAAACAATTTCACACAAAACAGGAAGACAAAAATGAAAGAAGCAACTAATTATACAATAAAATTCTGAACGGTGACCACAGTCGTGGGCTGCAGTCATTGGTGGTGCTGCTGACCCGTTCTGTATCTGTATCCTTTAGGCTTCCTCAGTCAAATCTGCTACTCCTCGCATAGGAAAAACGCAATACCCTGACAGAAGGGAGAGTCACACAGAGATGAAGAGAGGGACGAACAAGACGAAGGAGACAGAGCAGAGTAGAGAGAAAACCCTCCTCCATATTCTGAACGAGGGCTATATATTTCCATTACGCTCCGTCTGACAGCTTTCCGATTTCATCTAGCATGCGGTGTATTGTTGCTGATTGGGCTCTGAGCAACTGCCATCCACTAATGCCACACCAACAGGCGTAGCCGCATATTATTGACATATCCATACGAATGGGACATCTGCGCTTCTTCCAGCATATGGTGCTCATACACACTTAATGGTCATACATACAAGGAGGCTACATAATAAAAAGTATCAGCTTGTCCTTGATGTTTTCATCCATGCACGCATGCTGGTATTAGTACAGTACACTTATGTGCACTTGTACATGTACATGTTTCTCCCATGATAAAAAATATCAGTGCTATCTAAGTTTATCTGCATCAGACCAAACAATGACAACATCCAGGTAAACAAGTGAGCATTATCAAACAGGCTGGGGCTAAAATGAAACCAGAGGGAGTGAAGCGCAGAGCTATTTGTTTGAACGCACACTGTGTTAATGCTGATGGACTGATATGCAGGATGAGCTCCGGCTACACAACAGCATCTCATAATCCAGGCAGCTCAGGCCAGTGTCTGGGGAGAGCTCAGTAAATATAGTAAATCAAGAATGAAACAGACGAGACGTACAAGGTATAACAGTCTCAATGTCTCTGAAAAGGAAAGGGATTCATCGCTCTATTTGGTTTTCTGTAGCTTATTATGTTCTCTATAGAAAACTAAAAAAACCTAACTATATATGGTATTAGAAAAAAGAGGCTCTCTACATTTCACAGCCATATCCAATCTGAAAAAGGTTAGGTCCACCAAGCACATACTCAAACTGGAGGGTTTCCAGTGGGAGCACAGGTCAGATACAGCAGCTCCAAGACAACAATGATATTTAAAAATTCCTTAAAACCTTGGTCTAAGCTTTTTTTTTTTTAAATTCTTTCTACAATATGTGCAAAAAACATTGACATTAAAGTATATCCATGAAAAAAAAATACAAAAAAAGAATTAGCAGATACAGTTTTAAATATATTCAATATATGCTCAATTTCACTTTCAAACATTAAATGAGATGCTTGAATAAGTCGCAGTAAATGTACTTTTTTTCATTTAAAGCCCAACATGATTCTTATTCATCTAAACAGTATTTACCAAATATGTTTTGAAACTTTAACATCTTTAGGATTTATAATTTTAGCCTTGACCACAGATGTTTTATATAACTATTCATTATGGCTGAATGTGACATTTATGAATAAAGACATAAGTTTGACTCAAATCCCAATTAGATTAATGGTTTGCTGTGAGTTTAAGTGTTTAATCAGTGCAGCACTTTGACAGACTGATATTTGATGATTTAAGTTACACCACAAGAGAAAAATGCTGCGCTTATTCTTTCCTATGTCTTCCTATTACACCCTGATTAACAGATTTATGTACAATCTACTCTCGGTTTACATTAATGCTTCAAAACTATCAGTTGTTTTGATTCATCATGAGCCAAATGGCTTTTCTTTTGCTAAACTTTAATTAGGAAGCCCACTGTCGACAGCAGGTCAGGCTGCAGAAAACATATGACATAATGTTTTTAACAGACTACTCCTAAGAAAACATCCTATGGCTCAGTGTGACTGTGTTTTGGCAGCAGTGGGAATGGTGGTAGGTGATATTTGAGTAAGGACTTTCCCAGGGCAGATTGTAGTAGTTCTCACAGAGGCCATGTTCATATGATGACCATCAGGAAACATATGGTTTCATTTTCAAGTGTGGTAGCGATGTGTGTGCAACTACAAGCACTGTAAAATGAAAACGCAGGGAGACATTCGTGCAAACACTCACAGCAAACCGGTGACCTCCTGACCATTTAATTTTCCTTTAGTTCACACTGCTTTTTAGCTACCAGGCCTTTCTGCACCTGGAGGAAGTATTTCACGCATCTAAGTGTCCATATATACGTCAAAGAAAAATATGACACATCTGAAGGCATTTACTCAAAAACACACACTCTCGCTTGTGCAACTTTCTCCTGCTGAACAACTTCCTCCTCCTTTGGGGAGAAAATTAGAAAGGGAGAGAAGGACTGAGAAATAGAAATGAACAGTGCAACCCTCCTTCTGCTGTTGTTAAAGAAAACATTCCTGAGATGTATCAGCAGCACAGGGGGACATACTTGACCGAGTCAGTCACCCACATACACACAAACATAAAACCCTTGGATTGACTTGTCCACAGGCCCCATGCAAACAGGGAACAGAGGATCTGGTCAATGTTAGTCACACAACTGTCCCTCACACCACCACACAGGCAACACAAATCAAAAGCTAAATGTGTAACTTATCACTCAACATATTGCTCGGATATATGGCATTCTATTCTGTTCTATTCTATTCTATTCTATTCTATTCTATTCTATTCTATTCTATTCTATTCTGATATATGTTATATTATTCTATTCTATTCTGTTCTATTCTATTCTGATATATGGTATATTATTCTATTCTATTCTGATATATTCTATTCTATTCTATTCTATTCTATTCTGATATATGGTATCCTATTATATTCTGTTCTATTCTATACTGCAAAAATAAACCATCATTGAACTAGAAGCACTCGGAGAGCGCAGACCTCCGCCAAGGCTGATCAGTGGCCCCCCCGTGGACCCCCCCACCCCCGATCACCACCAAAATTTAATCATTTCTTCCTTATCCCATTTCCAACAAACCCTGAAAATTTCATCCAAATCTGTCCATAACTTTTGAGTTATGTTGCACACTAACGGACAGACAAACAAACAAACAAACAAACCCTGGCAAAAACATAACCTCCTTGGCGGAGGTAATTAGGCTTGTATTTATCAGAGTTTGTGCATGTAGAGATTTTAATAAAGATCCTTGTGATGACTGAATGAACAGTGGAAGGCAGGGCAGGTGGTCCTCCACGCTTTAACTGCACACACAGTCACATTACAGGATGTTGCGCCACTCAGCAACTTGTTCATTATATCTGAAAATGCTGATGTAGCTTCATGAAAGCCGTTATCTCATTATTACTCTTGTCTTTATCTGCACTGCTGTGGTGAAGAGAGCTGATAACATTAGCAGTCCCAGGCCTTTAAACTAGCTGCTGCAACTGTGTCATCTTAGTTGAGATGTAGCGTATTTAAGGTGCTCAGTCACTCCATCACGCTAATCATTTCAGTTCATTACAGTTCAATACAGGCAAGAAATGTCAAGGGACATTAGGGCCCCTGAATAAGCAATAAAGATCTAACTTACTCGTAAGAGGTGCCATAACTGCAGCTGCCCTCTCACTATAGGTTAAAATATGAAAAACAAACACATATTTTGATTGCTCTTACAATCTGAATTTCCTATGATTGAAGATAAAATGTCAATAGTAAGTTTAATAAATGGCAATGGCTACTGCCACAGTACTGTGGCACGAAATATCGGTTTGTCTATTGCCACAGAGCCAATCAAATGTTAGCATCTGTACTAGAGCCAATCATGGATACTGTTACATGAACTCATTAGCCTCTTGTTGCAACAGTACTGTGGTGATATATGGCGTATACCTCAGTGCATTCTTTTGTGCATTTTGCTACCACAGTACTGTGGCAATTGATAGAAGAAACAACAAATTAGTGATAATATATAGTAAAAAATAGGAATTATTGTTGAAATGCTCTATATGTTGTTTTATGGTGTTCTTTGCTCTGTGCAGTCAGTGAATTGAGGCTAGAGAAGGTGGGCGGAGCTACATGTTAGATGCAGCAGTGGGCCGTGTTACTTCTCAGTTCTGTGTCAGTTCTGTGTATTGAGTGCTGTACTCCAAATTCTGCACTGTGAATGTTGCCCCAGTGGCTGATTTATATTAGTGTTGGATTTACCTACCGGAGCCCTTGGGAATCGGACCAGAAACTTCTGAGATGCTGTCCAAAGCCTTACCTATAGAACTAAACCTCCTCTGTCTTCAGGTCCGACCTATTTGTTATCTGATTGCCTTGGTACTTTTCGAGATATGACGTTTACATTTAAGCTTCAGGGTTAATTAAGATTAAAGTGTATATTGTGTTGTGAAGTATGACCGTAATGCACAGTATGTTTTGTAAACAAAGGAAGCAGTCCTGCTGAGCAGGAATATGATCAATTCGGAGAAGGATATGTATGTATACGTATGAATACTATTCATCAAAACCTGGGCAAATTGCTCATATGAGGAAATACAGTCACCACGTTTCATGTTGTTTGCCTGCATGTTGAAACTGAAAGTGTGAATAGGCATACAAACCAGCGTTACTGCCACAGTACTGTGGCAGAGGCACAAGTTACCAGTCTGTGGCAATAGCCACTTCGTTACTAAGTATATATAAAAATCCAAAAGCTAAAAAACGAAATCCTTATAGATGCCTTTGAAGTGATGACGTGAATTGAAGTAGCACTTCATGAGTCAATCTGAGTGGGAAAGAGTGATCACAACAACTCCTGCGTTCTGAAAACATGCTTTTGACCTTGGAAGTTTAGTGCAAGTCTTGAGTAAACAAGCAATCTTTCACTATCCATCACTGTCTTTTTCACTCACACATACACATACAAACACACACAGTTTGTATAGCCATCTTATTCAGTGAGACAGCCTCCACTTCTCTCATACACACTCTTGCCTGTTTCTATAATAAACAAAAACAGCTCTGAATAGAAGCTACAGGGACCAATTAGGCAGTCAACAGTGGGCTGGAACTGGTTTACAGCCAACTAATAATATCCACTAACCTCCAATAATCCTCCGCTGGATGCGATGTAGATCTGGCCCACCTACACACTTCCATAATCTCTCCTTCTGTCAATCTCTGCCTGTTTCTGCTCTCAGGACCTTTCAGACTCATTATAGTTTCCTCCAGCATCCTATTCCACCCTCTCCTGTCACCATTTGCTACCTTCAGTACAAAGGTGACCAAAAATGTTTTGTTTTGTTGCCTTATGATCTCCCAGGTGCAACAAAAGAGCAAAATTGAAACAAAGAATGTGTCCCAATAAAAGTCAGCTGCACACCCAGATATACAGATATGCACACACTCGACCTCTGACACGAGTAATGGTGTGTGTGGGCAGGGTAATATCATTGAGTATGGGTTAACGTGCAGCCAGTGGCTTGCTACTATAAGTCTCCATGATGGGTGTGCACTTGTGTGCAACTCAGTATATCACCCTGACTAATGCTGGGCCTGGTCTCTACAGCAGGCAGACGGACAGCTGGAAAATATGGAGCTTAGGCATCGTAAACACACAAACACTTCATAAATTCTGCTCTCAGCGTTATGCCTGCAATTTGATATGTGATAAGTGTACCTTAAAGCTGCGGTGCCTGATAGTTCTTTGGCATTGCTGAACAAAAAATTCCATCGTTACCTTTCAGTGTATGGTAACCTACCTGGTCTGAGAGGCAACAAGAATTCTACCAACTTCTGTGGAGCCTGTTTTTGAGGTGTACCCCATGATTTTGGATAGTCACAAGTGTGGATACGTCACAACTACAAACAGATGTGACTCAGAGGCTTAGAAAAGTGTTTGGGAAGGTGTGTATTTCATTTTCCCCCTTATTTCAGCTCCTGTAGCTTTAATACTGACAACAAAAGCTGCTGTACAAGTACAGTTCTGTAAAACATGAAGGCATAGGCTTCACAATTTCAAAGTGTGACTATACCAGTATTCTGTAAAGTTATGAGGTAAATGAAAATATAGCAAAATTTCAAGCAGCAAAAATAGAGACTGCACCTTTAAAAATGTCAAAGAGCAGCAGTGTTGACTGAGGCGTCTTTCAGAGTTGCTGTGTTTGTGTGCAACAGTGTGACAGAAAGCTATGGTATGCTAATGGTGAGTTCTGTAGCCCAGTATAGGCAACAATATTTACTATGCAGGAAGGAAACCTCTGAAAACAGAAGATCTAAAAACAGTCATCACCAGACTGTTGATAAACAAGGCTCACAGAAAGACCAAGGAGGATGAGCAGTATAATTAGACGATGTACAACTTAGGTGTTTACAAAGAGTTCACTGTATAAAGTGTATAAGTATAACGTGTTAGAGGTTCATTTTTCCATTTGCTTCACAGACACCACTGTGAGTCTATAGAGGATTCTAAAATATCAGAATATTAAAGTCTTATATAATATAATGTCCTCAATCCCCAAATGTAAACACTTCATCAAAATTACTGCGAGGATTAATTGCATTTTTTAACTCAAGTAACATTTTTCCCCTTTCATAATCAATCACTGCTAAAGGTGGCTTAATTAATGAATGCATGTTTTAGCATAATACATTTTTTCATTTCATTTCCCAAGAACTATAATAAACTAGTTGGATATTTGCAACAAAATGCTGAATAGGAGCTTAACTTGTCTGTCCTCCAACACATTAACACAGGTAAGAAACTATTTTTCTGTGGGATTGCTGGAAGTTATTCTGGGAAATCATTAAAAAAAAATTATAGAAAACACAAATACCAAAAATGAAACACTTGACCGGTAGCATTTTTATTATTCTTTGGAGAAATACAATAAAAGTTCAGGAGCCCACACACACACAGACACATTGACTTTGCTCTGAAGTCAGCATATACTGTAGTTTCTTCTCCATCAGCACCTTCTCCTCAGTTTGTGTCCACGCTCACTGCACTTCAGCCCGCTCAGCTCTACTAATCATTGATGAGTTAAAAAAAAAAAGAAAATGACTTGTGCTCAGTTGCTGACAAACCTCTTCATTGCAGGGGCAAGGGACACCATTTATCACAGCAAACAATTAGGCTCTAACAACTCTCAGAGGAAAACGATTTGGCTAATGGTGACATGGGGAAATGTGCTTATTAAGCAGAGTAGATAACGCTCCAATAGCCTCCATGGATGGGGGGCGTGACCACACTGCCATCAGGAATATAAAATTTTAAAAATTAAAAGGGAATCTTGGCCATCAACACTTGGTGTGCATTAATACTTAAATGCAGAGCATCACCGAGCCGTGACATCATCGATATGCTGCAAGCACAGAGAGAAAGCAGAGGAGCGAGGGAGAAGAAGAAGGTCATTTTTGTTGATGAGAAATGACAGCAGTGGCAGGCTGGATGCTCCCAGAGCTAAAACGCTCACCCTGCTGTCAGCGAGGGAACGATGAAAACTGTGAAAGATCTGCTATGTTGGAAAGGTGCCATAATGAAACAACCTGTGGCAGTGCTGGTTTACATGCCCCAGGACGTACAAATCTACTTCAATTCAGAAGAGAGGTAAGGCCTTTATGGAACACTTCTAATGTTTATTCTGACACAATTAAAACTAGCTGTTATGTTGGTGAGGTCCTGGACTTTTGAGGGGGGACTTATAGGTCTTGTTCTTTTTCTACATGTTTGAAAAACTGGCAAAATGATTATTTCCTGATCAGACTGAAGCAGAAAGTGTCATTCCTTTAAACTACTTAAAAAATATGGCCTGTGAGATACTTAAATTAGGCAAAATTTCCACAATTACCATCCAGAATATTGTATTTCTTGAAATTTCTTCATCTACTCCTGGGTATGTTTTTGAGCAGCAGAAACTCTAACCTATGACACAAGGCTTTGGCCAATTACAGGTGTTTTCAGACAGGTAGAGGGGTCGAACACATGGTGTGAAAAGGTGTAAAAACTGAACACTGTTCACATTCAGTCAGATGCAACACTGCTGTTCTACTCTGTGACTCAACACAGAAGCTTAGGAGAGTGTCTTTCCTATTCCACAGACATTATGTCATCTCTATTTATATTTAGCTATTTAACTAGGACCGAGGGCAGAAAGCTGCAGAATGGAAGGAGGCATTTGTAGCATTTCCACACTTGATTTCTTGATGAAATGAACATTTGCCTTCTTGACTAAAGATGAGCCTCCTGTATTGCAAAGCTTATCTGTAACTGTGGAGTATTTATCAGAAAGACTGTTTACCAAAAGAGGATAAAAGTTGGTTTAAGAAGAGACATTATTTAGGTCTAATATCATGTCAAATTCAGCTTTCACCTATAAGGTTTTTTTAAGTACAGTTCATAAGGGGATCGTGATGGTGGGTTTACTATGCTTACCTGTTGGTTGACTCGACAGTGCGAGGGGCCATGGTGAATGAGGATGCGAACAATGTCCACATCTCCCCGCCAGGCGGCAAGGTGGAGCGGGAAGCAACCTTTGCTGTCAGCCACATTTGTGGACGCCTCAAACTGGAGAAGCTTCAGTACCACCTCCCTAAGAGACAGACATAGAGTACACATACAGATCCATAAACCAGCAGTTAGAAACAGGGGAAAGGGAGGAAACAAGGAGAGCTGAAATAAATCCATATTATAGCATGCTCTTCATTTTTAACCACTTACAACAAAATACATTTGGTGTGCAGTTTTTCTGTTTGCACAATTAATAATTTGTCTTTTAACTGAAGAACAACCTGAAATGTTAATGTAATGCAAATGCCTGAACAGGTAATTTCCTCTGGAATCCACACTCTGAATTTTGCAGCATTTTATCTTTGTTAAACATAATGTTTTCATATAGTATGGGTTTAAAATCACCTTATAGACCAGCTGTGCAAAATGCAGGAGTGTAATTTATTCTATTAATTTATTTTTTTCTTGCATTATACTATGGTGTTTTTACTGAAGAATAAAGACCACAGAGAGTGGATGTAATTTAACCAGACAGAAACCTCACACAATATAATCTGCACATGTACAAGTAGAAAAGTCCAAATAAATCAAGTTTAGTCTGCTTCAATAACTGCTTTCAAATCGTCTTTCCAGTGACTATTTATTTACATCACAGACATATGTGTTATTTAGTGCACACTGACTTTACTTACCTGTACTGGTTATTTTTCTGACTACTTTATTTTCCTTCCATAACTATGTAACAAGACCTGCAGCCTTAATGAGAGCATGCAGCCACATGATCTGACTGGCAACAAGTTTGTGGTTACTAGAAACACCTCTTGTATTCTGAGGCAGATTTGGGGCACTGAGGGATTTAAAGTCTTGCTGTTGTTAATGATCATACACAAGGCCGAGGCAGGGGAAAACAGGGAACTCAACTGGTGAAGATCAAGAGCTCAGACAATTCAGACTTTTCCAGTGAAGTATTACCCATTACACAACAAGATGAAGAGATATATGACAGAGCAGCAGCTTGAATTAAAAATCAATTTAGCTGCTGCTGAGAAGTGATGTCAGTGATACCATTTAATATTGCGAATCTCCAGCTGAAGTTGTCACCTTTGACTAAAGAGTAAAGGTGAAGTGATTTATTAGCATGCAAAATGTCAGGGGGGAACACAGAGGCAAGAGAAGGGCAAACCCTCTCCTAGGAGAAATGTAAGAACTGCACTGAGATGCTTAATGAATTACTTTGTTAATATTTAATAATGTATAGGCAGCTGTGTAGCAAAATCACACTGGGAGTATCTCAGGGTCAAATATGAAGTCATTTAACTTAATAATTGGCTTCATCAGCAGCCATCACCTCAAGGACTTATAATAGTAAAAATAATTTCATGATGAGGAAAAACTGGACATAAAACCAACCAAAAAAAGAATTCAAGGTGAGCCAACAGGTTTCTGAATAGATGTTCTTCAATATATTTTACCTGCTGTTGTGACAGTATTGACAGTGGGAAACAACAATTATAAAGACTAGCCACATCACAACAGTACAGGCAACACAAGACAAGTCACAGATAGTGAACAAAAACCCAGATATTTATGTGTATGTGTGCATATATAGACATCTGTTGGACATATATTAGGTCAATATAAATCGCAGACAGAATGTGGAAGTGAATGGTTGTTCATCTGTATACATTAGCCATACGATGAACTGGAGACACATTCAGGGATAGGCTCCAGCATCCCCACAATTGTTCTGCAGGTAATCAGTTCAGAAAATGAATGAATAAATAATATTCAACAATGATAAAGGAAAGGAAAAAAGACAGATGTTGGGTTATGGGTCATAGTAAGGGACACTGGGAGAGTGAAAGGGTGAAATTTGCATGTATGTGCCTGTTGAATGTGTCTGTTTATTTAACCAGGTAAGTTAGTCGAGAACTGATTCTCATTTTCAATAACGACCTGGACATATAGAGACTAACAACCAAATTAACCTACTCGTGCATGTCTTTGGATGGTGGAAGCCGGAGTACCCAAAAAGAAGCCACACAAACACAGGGAGAACATGCAAACTCCACACAGAACGGTTGGAATTGAACTCAGGACCTTCTTGCTGTGAGATAACAGTGCTAACCACTGCCCCACTGTGCTGCCCCCTACCCATCTGTTGGGTTGGTCCTCGGTTAAAGAGGAAAAGAAAAAAAGAATGGCTGCTTCTCTACTTTCCCACCTCATGTTAATTCAGTCCTCTGCAGCTTTTTGTTGTCGGCCTAATTTTCATACTGAGACTATGTTTTTCTCTCTCCCCTCTCCTGTCCAATTGAGCTAAAGAAGGAAATCCACATAATTGCCCCCAAAACACAGTACTAATCCTTCAGTTCCGCCAAACTGGGATAGCGGTCAGGCTTGCAGCTAATCCACACAGTGTAACGGATTTCTCTGCAGGCCCAGGTGAAGAAAAAGGGCTGCATTTCAGTTCTATGCAGATACAGACACATAAAACATGCACACTATTATTACTACATTACTGTAACTATTATTTACAGCTTTGTTCACAGTAATGTGGTATAACCCTGGAACCATGCTAACATGAATGGGTAAAAGACCAGTTTTAATGGTTTGGCTTGTCATTTTATCTTAAAATGACATGATGTGAATAAGCCAATGACCTTTGGTTCAATTAAACTTAAAAAAAAAAAAAAAATCATCAATTTCATGTCTCCTGAGGATCCAAATTTGCAAATTAATAACATGAATTACCATAACAGCTATATTTTTCACTCTTTAATCATAAGAACTACATAAGTACATCAACATTTTCATCTTGTTGCATCTTTGATGTTTTTGTCTTGTTAGTTCTTTTATTTCTGGCTTTGTCTGTACAACTGGAGCCTCTCATCTAAATCTGTTCTAAACTTGTTCAGAGAACACTGTTCCTCTATTTCATTCCTGAAAATGAATTCACATATCATAGGCCTGTTATGTATTTTTTCTGACAAATCGTGACCCAATAAAACATACATAGTTCTGCAACACATTTTGGGTCTCAGCCCTTAAGTTTAAGAAAGGCAACATTATATTACTCAGTCTATAGCATCAAGAAGGAGGAGGTGGAGAAAAACAAGATGGGAAAGATAATTCCAATGCCACCTTGCTGGAAATAGCCAGACTGCTAACAAGCAAACATGCTGCCAAATAATACCAAGTAAAATCAGTTGCTTACTAAATGTTACCACTTTCTATAGCGTGTCAAGCCAGTATGAGCAGGTTAGCGGTCAAACCATTTAATCCCATATTAATTAAGCCATAAAGACCCAGTGCTACTTCTGGCAGTTTTCAAATGAATTTTTATCAATATTTAACCTTTCTTAAGTGATTTATCACAAATCATTGTAATATTATCCTCTCTACTTCGCATTTTTTTCAGTGAAAATTATGTATTGTCCTATATTTAATTTACTGAACATGCAGATGTTCATCAATGCTAAGATTAAAGTTGAGGGTTATTATATCAGAGAACAGAGAAAACTGAAGAAAAAGTTACTTTTTTAACAAAATATATCATTAACTGAACATAAGACACATGTGTCCATCCACTGTCATTGATTCAACTCCATTGGATTTACTGATGATCAATGTTTTAGAAGATGGCAGTGTTTCCACATTCACTACAAAGCCTCTGAATGTCCAAATGGGTCATATCTGATGACTATGAAAACTGCATTTTACATCAATTATTTACATGCATTGATAGGATTAGTGGATCAACAGGTATTAAACATTTTATAACAGTTAATGGTTTTGGTTGCCAGTGGCTGCTTGGGTCTTTATGGGTTAAAGCTAACAAGAGCTCCACCAGAGAAATCCTTTCAGAGAGTTGTTAGTTCTTTCCTAAATCCTCCCTATTGTAGAGTTGTCTGTCAAGACAATATCCTTTCTATTCCATAAACAGCTGAAAAATGTCCAAGTGTTCAAGTCTGCAGTTGAGTGAGCTGTCCATCACTCCTGTCCATCGGTTCCCAGACAGCAGGCATCACATTGTTCTATAAGGCCTAAAATCTTATTGACCAAGAAGAACCACTAGAACACTTATTAGAGGGTCTAAATAAACTAACTGACTCCTTGAAAACATGTGTTGCAATCATTGAACCTTGTTTTGGACTTAAGGTATCTGGCATGGAAGCCCTTTCACTTTAGTGTTGTATAAGAGTAAGTCAATAGAGTCAATAGAAAATCTTAATAAATGATAGGCATTTTGGTAAGTGAGTGTTATGTATCAACATTCTTTTCTGCGATGTTATCCAGTAGATTAAATAATTTGTTGATTAATTGAATTAATCCAAAAGCATCAGTAATGAAACAGATCACTGGATTCAGCTCTGCCAAGACGTACAAATAAACAAAAAAATTCCCAGGGGAATATGCAGTTCATAGTACTGGCCACTAGCAGGACATTGTATGAAATCTCTGATAAAAGCACCCATTTATGAAACAAAAAAGTCATAAATGCAGGTACTAGGCAGGCAAAATAAAACAATCTTATGTAAAAACAACCTCAGACACAAACTATTGGGTTCTCCTACCTGTGTCCATTGAGCGAGGCATGATGTAACGGTGTGTATCCTGAGCTGTCTGTGCAGTTGACATTCAGGCCCTTCCACATGCTGGGGAGAAACACAGATACATCACGATTAACCCTCAGAGTCACATGCTTCAGTACACATTTCATCCCTTCAGACTGCAAGCAAAAGAGGCCCAAATCTGAATTTTTCTTTTTGCTGAGATGCAGATTAGATCTTTTCTCTGTATGAACTGCACAAATCATACAGAAGCTGATAGTTGTACGTCTGATTTGGACCACTTCCATCTGTGATCCAAAGGCAGATACACATGCCTGATCTTTATCTAATCCAACTTTAGTTTAAAAACTGTCAATTCAGAGCTGATGTGAGTTCAAATATTCATTCAGTTCACTCAAACACTATAAAGAAGTTCAGATCTACAGCAGCAAAATGCAACATACACATAAACACAGGAGTAATATTAAGAGGTTAAAAAGGTTAAGGGTTAACTTATTAACTTATTATCTCTGTGGGGAAACTCAGTCTCTGCATTTTAATTGTCTAAATACACACACAGTGCCTAGTATTAGCATTAGCAATTAGCATATTAGGAGCAGTGAGCTGTCATGGATGGTGCTTGAGGACCAACTCCAAATCTTCATAAGTACCATGGTCCGAGGCACCGACATTAGAATGAACCTATATGTACGTTTTTAATCATAATTTATATTAATAAAAATCATATGCAGTAAAATATCTCATTTAATATGAAACACTCACAGGTACCAGATCATCAATATATGTCAACCCTGTGATGAAGTGGTGAGACATCAAGGATGTACCCTGCCTTCACCCGATGGCAGTGGGGACAGACTCCAACCTCCCCGTGCCCCTCTTAAGGACTATGCAGTTCAAAAAATGAATGAATGAATGACAGGGACCACTTTACTGTACAATGACTAATTTTCTTTGAGTACTCCAAGTGCATTTGAGTGATATAACCTGAATAACTTTTGTTTGTAGTAGATAGGTATCCAAAGTGTGTTTTTGTGCTTTTACTGAAGTAAACATTATCAATACTTTTTCCACCAGTGCGTTAATGTTTAACTTTCAGACTGAGACCACTTCATAATGGAATCTGATACTGGCCACATTTTAAAAAGCAATGTAAACAGTCAAACAAAAACAGATTTGAATCATAAATCTGAGCTGAGCATTACAGCTGGCAGTGTGAACAGCCAAAACCACATCTATCTGGAATGAGATGTGTACAGTTTGGTAACACCAGATTCTGATACTCAACACATGATCTGCTGTGTTTAAGTGTTTGTGAATTGTCACTGGCAGAGCAATACAAACACACACAGACTGATACAGTTTAATATATTAATTCGATCCCTTTATGGGTGTATTCACACCTGAAAAGTTCTTTGGTCCACTTATTTGATTCCGATCGAATGCGGACTTTATTTTGTTCATTTGGGTCGGATCACATTCTCATTACACTTTTTGCTAGTGGATCAAAATGTGTAAATAGAAGCACGCATGTGATGAACTGCGCTGGCATTGGACAGAAAAGTCAGGGGCGGGGTGAATCAGAGGCAGCCAGTGTTGATGAAAACAAACATGGAGTTATCAGTTTCTGAATATGTATTCTATTTTTACAGACACAAATTTACAAAAATAATGTTAACTGTTAAGAAAAGCTCATTCGGAGCCAGTTTTGTAATATGGGCTTCTGACCAAATGTCAATGAGACATTCAATTTCCTCATTGCTCCACATCTGTCCACGGCTCATGGCTGCTGCTATTAGCTCTGACTACCCGTGGACCTCGAGTATTTCCAGTGGCTACGGTGGCTCATCAAGCAAAAAAAGGCTAAAGATTCCTTGGTTTATTTCAGCTCGAGGCAGGTTATTTTCTCACCAGAAGTGAACTTGCCCAGAGTCAGTTTGGAAGACCGAGACCACCTCCTCTAGGAGGTCTCGGTCTGCTTATTTAATTCGAATCAAAGTTTGCATGTTTTTATTCACACCTAAAAAAAACTCTGGACTTTCCAGGGAAACGAACTCTGGTCCGTTTTAAACGGACCAAACGAAGTAGGTGTGAATACACCCTAAGAGTCCATTACCTCTCCCCAGCATTGCACCTGCTCTGTTTCAGATCCAGCTACTGACGCACAACATTCAGCCAATCAGGACGGAAGGAGAAAGGTGCCAATTGTGCACAGGTCGAGGGGGAGTGTGGTGACTTCATGGAAAAAAAGCTGGCAAAGACCAAACTCATTCAGTTTAATAAGATTTGCTCACTAGGATGTAAATATATTAATCTACTGACACAAAAATCAATCGCTGCTGTAAATTAATTGATTTGTTAATTGGTCCCTCTAACAGTAGGAGATAAGGCTGTAAACCGGAATGTACAGGTTTACTGAGGAGATTAAAGAGGCCAGAATTGCTATTTCCTGCAGCGGGCTGCTCACTTTGTGTAAAATGCTCATTTTTGTTTCATCAGTTGTTTCTCCACAAAGAGGAATCTGGTTATAATGCATTTAGCTCCCAAGGCAAGACGCAAAATGTCTCATTCGGGGTGAGAGTCTGCAGAGTTTAAGTCCTATTTCATCATATTGGCAAATAAAGAAAGTGAGTGAGGTCAACGCTTGCACCAGTAAAAGGCTGAGCATGCAAATAAAACCACAAAATCTGAATCTCATCAGCGCAGACAGCTACGCACATATTCACACACAATATACACATAGAGGGAAATGTGCATACAGTGTATTACACTCATAGAGCCCAGGGTTTTCCCAGGGCTGTAATTATATGACCTCTCCTTTTCACATGAACTCCTCCAAGCATGTCAGGGAGAAGTACTAATTAGATGAATTCCAGCTCTGGGCCAAAAAGCTGAAGACGTAAGTGACTGTGTTACCTTTTTATATTATTTAAGATGATGCTGTGCAGTAGTTTCAAACATTTCCTCAGAGTACTGTATCTGAACCATTTCCTTCTGCTAAGTTACATTAGTCATTTGTATTTGTTTATGTTTCCATTAGTATGAAAATTAAAAAGAAAAAATAAATGCTGTTTCATTATAACTTTTACATATTTCTTTTATTACACGCATTGAGTCTGTTGGAGAATTTATATTTCTAAATAAATTATGTCTATATTTATGTTAATAACTGAATTCCAGTTTGACTTTTCTGCTCTTTACTGCTGTGTCCTGAGGTAATCTTTTCCTTTGGAGACAAAAGCCGCTGGCTAAATTCTGCGTTTATGGAGGCAGCAGAACACTCATTGGCTTTGACAAACGTCAACACAATGATCAAGGTCAGTGCTATTATATACTGGAATTGAACTGAATTAGAATTAACAGTAATATCACACACATACTCTATACCCATTCAACTAAGAGTATGTCAATAAAGAAAATGAGGTCCACTGCAGAAATAAAAAAAACAATGCACATCTTATTATTGTGATTTAAAAATCAACTTAATGATGACAGTAAAACTAGCAAAAACCAGGTTCATAAAATTACCCAAAGGGAATCACTGTAAGCCTGCTGTAGCTGTCTCATCAAACACCACTCAGAAATGAAAACAGAAAAAGTGCACACAATTGCACCGAGGGCAGAGAGGCGCCACAAGCTGACTCTATTGGGTCAGCTGATCTGTGTGAGTGTGTGTGTGTGTCCATATCGATCGTACTGACCCCTTTCACTGCTAACCTACAGAGCCAGAGGGATGGCTTGATAAAAAGAGCAGATTGATAGAGAATGAGGCCAGAGATGGAGTGAATGGAGGAACCTGACAGAAAAATAAAATGTGTCAGCTGCTCTAGAAATCTACTAGTCAACTCCAAAAAATGAACATTTCCTTAAACTATTTATATCTTATGCTATTGTTACTTCACACATTCTCTTTTGTATTACAGCATTATTGTAAAAAAAAAAAAAAAAAAAAAAAACTTGAGTAGAACAGAAACAAATTCGAGGATTGGGTGAATCAAGCCTGTAATTATGGTCTTAACTGTGGTGTTTGAGTGTGTAAGTGAAATATTCTGTCAACAATCTTCTGCTAACTATGTGATGGCAGATGAAATTTTTATAAATCATGTGGTTTCAGTTACTCCACCCAGACAGCATGCTAAATGAAGAGATCCTTTATTATGTTGACCCTTTATCACTCTGTAAAAAATGTTATTATTACAATTAGGATTGCACAATTTTGGCCAAAAATAAAATCCAGATTTTTTTCCTGTAAAAACTCGATTTTCGATTTTGATTTCAGGCTGGTGGTGGCGTTTCAGCCGGCATGTTGTTTTTGTGTGCAGCCCGCAATGCAACGCACTGCTCCCACTCTGGCGTGTGATGAAGTTTGAGGTGCTGAAATAAGTTGATTGTGCTGCTGTCTTTGACTGATACCGCCTTCAGGTTGAGTTTGCAGTGAGGAATGGTTTGGTCTTCATCAGAAACTTAGAAGCCCTACCAATTCCACACAACCAACTTGCTTTTGCTATTTTTAGCCACACACTTCTCACTCTCCTTGGCAAACTGCATTTTTGTACTGGTGTGTGGAGACCAAAGACTGTGGAGACCACTCTCACAGATAAGGCCCCCACAGAGTCAGGCGTACTTGACTCTGCATACTCGCAGACCCAAAGCGGACGTTCGCCGGACACGTCTACACAAAGCTCAATTTTTACGACCATGCGGACTCCGTGTACACGTACTCGGTGTCACACAATATAATTTTTATATAATTATATAAATAAAATTTGATTGATTGAGTGATTTAATTGGTTTTCCCCTGTAAGTCGCTTTGGAAAAAAGCGTCTGCCAAATGCGTAAACATAAACATAAACATAAACAATAGACTGCTTGGCGGGGAGTCTTCATATTGACCTGTTTTAAATGTGACACCGAGCTGATACGACTTGATTGGTACGCTTGACTACTATCAAACGTCCACGGACAGTGTTCGCAGAGTCATCGCCGCTCACAGTACATGCACACAGTACACCCAACTCTGTGGGAGCTTTTAGGAGGAGCCTACAGTAGCGCAGAGGTGCGTGGCCTGTAGACACAAGAGAGATGAAATTTGATTTGACAATTACCCTTATTTCAATTTAAAATCGATTAATCATGCAGCCCTAATTACAATATAAAAGACAGATCGAATGCTTCATTTCTACTCTGTGTCTCTTATTGAAGGCCTCATTATTATCATTGCACTATATGGATGGAGACACGACTAATGTTCCATAAACTCCCCTAAGCTGTTTTCTATACCTAACAGCTGAATAACAGTGACCTTGAACACACACACACACACACACACACACACACACACACACACACACACACACACACTTATACACTAGTGCTGTTGCCTTCAACAGCTGATCTGTTCACAGATTCATTAAATCCTGCCATACAAAGAGTCTTTCATGTGAGCAGCTCTTTGCACAATCTAAGCAATCCACCTCTCCCACACACCAATAAACACACCGCATTAATGCACAAATACAGCTGCTATGCCCCAACGCACATAGCCTTCATAAAAAAAAAACCCTGCACAAACAAATATCTATGACCACTCTTTAGGGGATTGTGGAAATGTTCACAGTGTGTCTGAGCTCAACTATGACAGCCTGAGGTGTTGTGTTTTCTCTAAACACTCCATGACACTGTTGCACATTCTGGAGTTACGTATGTGTGTTGAGTGACACCAGAAATGAGTGTCACAAGTGAGAACTTTAACACATAGAAAAAATATTTTGCATGGATACTTGTCTCTATATATAAAAGACAAATAAAATGGCTTAACCCTCTAAGGCCTACACAGCATCTACTGACCTAAGATGTTTAATACCTTCTGAACCACTGAGCCTGTCAATACCTTTAAAAGATTTACATAAAATGCCGTTTCTCAGCTTTTCAATGGCATTAGATATTTCTTGCTTGGGCATTCAGAGACTCTATAGTGAACATGGAAACTGTCATCTTCTGCAGCTAACCAGAGCTAAAACTGACATAGCTAATGGGAAGTTCAGCAGCTTAACACACAGCAGGAAGACATAGAGATATTCTCCTTTTGCCCTTCGAGTACATTTCAGAGCTTATACTTTTACTTTTACTTCAGTAAAAAAAAATGTCAAGTGATCACTGAAGACACAGAGCAAGTCCTCTCAACATGAGATAAAACTTGAACTTATTGAATCCACCTAATAAGACCCGTTTTCTTATCACAGCTGTTCAGTCACTCTGTTCAGCATATTCTCAGTCCTCCATTGTTTTATGTGCTCTCTGAAAGAGGGTAGAGCCAGTCAGTAGAGTTTAAATAGAATTAGTGGGTAACCTGAGATTAGATAATGGAGGAGAGGTGCTGCTGCAGGAATGCAGTGTCTTGGCCGATTAGTCACATATGCAGACGACATACTACTCAATTAACCTCAGGATCAGCAGCAGAGGAAAGGAAAACTCTGGTTAGAGATGCTGTCTCAGCCTCTTTGTGAATGTGTGTTTTCTTTAACTTTGTCTTTTTGTTCAGCAACACTAAGTACTAATAAAATCAAACTTTCTGCCAGTGTGTCAGAGATGTCCATATTAGATCCTCAACAGTTACTTTCTCTCTTATTGTCTTAACAACTGAAAGCCTATGGTAAGATCCCACAGCCTTATTTCTTTAATGAAGAACTTAAAGGTAAAGGGGTCAAACACCATGAAAGGCCTCGCAGCAGGCAAAGCATTGCTGCCCTCTGTTTGAACCCTTCTTCAGTTACAGTCTGACAGCTTTTCTTTAACTCTAAATCACTCAAAACAGCAGCACAGCATATTGAGGACTGTCCTGACATTATATAACATTGCTAAAAATAAAACCTGCTTCAACTGTATTCAAAATATACATCACAACTTGCATTTCATTTTATTTCTATAGATGGCAGCAGGTATCATTTTGTGTCAGTATGGTGCTCAAATTTTTTTTATCTGTGAACCTTATCGGCAACATTTCATGAGAGCAGCTCAAAGAGGATGTGGTGAGAGCAAAATTAGTCTGTACACTCACATTCAAGTACACCTATGAGCACAACTACACATGCATGTATTTTTCATTGACACAACATGAGATTAATGCCAAAGCTGTACTGTATGCATTCCATCTACAAGAGCATTACCTCAAGTGATTTAAAAGTGAATTAAAATAAAGTGTTGCTCATTAAACAGGTGCAAAATTATTTCCTAGCTCTTTAGAAGTGTCATTTCCGATCAGTCACACCAAAGGAAGACAAGTAATGTCTTTCAAGTAGTAAAAGAATCTCATTTTAGATGCAAACTTTTCATTTGGCTCATTCAGTATAAAAGCCTACGTTTGCTGGTTCTTGCCATGGATATTAATGGTAGTGTCATGTTGCAGGGAAATTCAGGGCACATCAAAGCAGAGCATTGTCTTCAAAGGAACAGGAATGGAGGAAATTGGGAAAACCTTTGTAGTCCTGGATTCATTTTAGATGAAACTTTTGTTGTGGGGGTCTGAGTCAACTCCAGCCTGTTGAAATTCATGCCACCTTGTGAAGTGAAAATCAAAGGCCTGTTGACAGAACTCAACAACAGTAATAACTTCAGGGGAAATCAAAAAGGGAAGCAATATGATGTGAGGTGTGTTCGCTATCAGAGAGGACATCGACAGACAGGAAGTGCACTTGGTTCATATCCTGTTTTGAGCAAGAAGCAGAAGAGATACCACTGATTAAGTGGAGAGCTCTCCTAACTGATATGACCTATAACAACACTAGAACACACAGACACACACACACTCTCTCCAGAGTCTTTGATGTTTAAGCCCCAACTCCTTTTCCATCGACACAGTCCATCCTCCATGATCCCCTTTACACTCTAATGCCTCAAGGAGGTGTGTAGGTATGGATAAGGTTTATACCGCAGCTATGTGTGTTTGTTTGTGTCATTGGTGCGATAGGTGAACTCAGCTGAACTGCAGACAATTATGGAGTTCAGAGTGTTGGGAGTCTCAAAAGGCCAATTACATATCTACAGTGAGAAGAGAGAGCCAATCACCCCCCCCCCCCCCCTCTGACTTTCACTTTTTTCCTCCTTTTTGTTTTTAACCTCTGCTGAGCCTCTTTGGTCCCATAATCTGCAAACAATATGTTGCATGCATTTGTAGATATATATGTAGTAGTCTTGAACAAACTGCAAATACAGATAGAGGGAGAGAGCAGCAGGAAGCGACTACTTCAAAGACCACCACAGAAACAACTGACTGTGTGCTCATGTATGACAAACCAGCCACTTCAAAGAGTGCTCATGCTATAAATGTGCCTGAGGCACATACATAATGCACACAAGTACATCTTTCCCTGTATGCATCCTGCCATGGTATGAACTAAAACCTGCTGCTGATGTTGGATTTTTAAGACCAGTGCAGGTACTGTTTATGGTTTAAAAAAGAGGAAAAGGAAGAGGGTTGCTTTGCATGTACCCATGATCTTATGTTGTATTCTACAAAGAAAAACCTCCTTTACTCTGTTAGTAACACAAATAGCAAAACACAAATTATCTTTTAAAGAATGACAGACATACACCAGAAATTAACTGTAAAATGTAAATCAAATGCATCTTTCTATGAGGCTCACCCCCTATGGAAAGTTTTGTCAGCTGATGACACATTATATATTATTATATTATTTATTAAATATAAGTAGTATAAATTATATTGTATATTCATCTGTACTGTTCACACTACATACATATGTATATTGCCTACAGAGTTTCATTACTTACTATTATTATCTTTATTATACTAGCCAAGTGGCCTCTGTGTGCGTACATACATGTGTGTCCAGGGATTCACGCAAAATCCGGAAAGAGCTGACTGCTGCAGTTTGTCATACTTATGTATTTTTGGTCAAGGAACAGGCTAGCAAAAACAGCAAGTTGATAAGACCAATATTTTGGTAAATATTAGTAATTTTTTTATACAGTAACCTTACAATCACATTACTATACCCACAACGCTTTAGTGTTGACTGCTGGAAAAACGTGGTACAGTATACACAAATACACAACAGCATAAAAACTACCACATCTAGAACCCGTGGATCCCCATGGGTCAACGCTCTAGTTACTGTTGTTATTATTATTTTTACTATCTATATGTATGCACATTTCTTCTTTATTCTGTTGCTGCCTTGGCCAGTGAATTTCCCCGTTGCGGTATCAATAAAGTCTAATCTAATCTAATATAGTCAATACAACAATCAGGCTTTTTACACACACACACCAATGTATACTGATGAATATGTAATTAGTATCTGTTTTTGTCTTGTCGTGTTGTCATATCTTTCACATGTTTGGTTATGTTTTCAACAGCAACCACTTGTCTGCCTTGTCCCACTGGCTTGTTTTATGTCTGTTTTGTCCCTCTGTCTTGTCTCGTCCTGTCCCTGTACACTTTGGGCTATATGAGCCCTCCCTCTATGTATATGTATACAAGCAAATAATGGATGAAGATATGAACATAAAGTTGGAGATTGTTACTTAAACACAATCTGTAATTAAAAATAAAGTTGTCCTCCGAAGAGGGGTGGTGGTGGCAAGTTTAGGAAAAAAAACAAAAAAACAAAAAAACAATCAGGCTTTATTGTGAACAGAGTATTTCAGTTACACATATGAACATGCTTGAGGATTTTTTCAGGTTACCCTGGGACTTCCACCATAGCAGAGATCTTATTTTCACCTCAAACTCCCATGACATCATGAAAAGAAAATCCCATTCACACAACTCAAGTACACAGCTCGACAGGCAACCCTGCTCTGAGGCATTTTCTCTGTCTCCACTTCACCTTCCTTACAGATCTGCCACTACTCTACTCTACTGCTCCTTTTTAGACAAATTACAGTAACAAGTAAATCAAAATGTTCCTCTTGTAACACTTAAAGTCAATATGTAACAATATGTATTAATTTTATGCACAGAAAGGAGCTATTATTACAGCATCAGAAAAAACTACAGAAGGCTTCAATATTTAAAATAATCAATGGGCAACAGATTCCTTTCATTTTCCTAGTTTTGCAAAACACACAACAGTGCAATTAATTATGAGACTTAAAAGCTGCAGTCCTGTCTCTGATCCTTTGCCTCCTCATCAGCTTATGGCAAATCCCTACTTTGCTGAATTCATTCTAGCAAAATTGTCTCATATGTTTTTGCATATTTTGCAAACAGCTCTTGTCTACAAAACTCCTCGTTAGCAATTTTGTTCATTTGAATAAGCTGTAGTATTCCCCAGTGTGGCACTCCGTCCAGCTTGCAAATTAGGCCAATTGCTGCCAAAAAACATAAACAGCAAAAGAAAAAAGGGAAGTTTTAGGTGGTGTTTTCCCATTAGTGGGCTATTGATTACATATAATAACCATTGGTATCCATGAAAGGCCCTGCTTGTACAGGTTATGCTGTTGTGGATGTAAAGTTGAGGAGGCTGTAGATGGAAACAAAAAGTGAAGAGACATGTGAGCAACAATTTGGGAGCATCATCATGACTCAAAGAAAAGCAGCGTTAATGTAGGACATGTAGCAAAGAATCATTAGATATGCAGAGAGGCCACTCATGCTCTCAGCATAAATGCATGATAAATACTCAGGGTGTTTTTATATAAATATGCAGGAAGTCCAGTCAGGCCGACAGTCAGTGAAAAATGCCCTCAAAGGAACAAACATCAGCTGACATGCTCAATAGGTCAAGAGGCCATGAATCCATCACAGGAAGTAATTTGCCAGTGGGTCAAAGTGACCTCTGATCTGCAGCAGAACATGGAGGTTTTCTGTTGAGGGGGCAGTGGGTGAAGCTGACCCCACTCTTTTACCCCCACTCACCAATAATTAAAACAAGGCACATGCAATCGATGGTTGTGACACACCCCTCTGGGATTTAGCAAGTCCATTGATGAAGTCTGATCATTGATCATTTGTCCTGGGGGGTTGCTTTCTGAGTAGGGCAGAGGGAACCTCAGGGAATACACAAGTACGTACAATGAGCCAAAGTCAAATACTAAAATGTAAAAATACATTTTTGCTTTTTGTTATGGGCTGTGAGTTTAAGATTGGTTCATGTAAAGGAATTCAACAATTTAAGGCCCACTGTTGAATCCAGATCCAGGTCAGTGTGATCAGGAGTGCCTGCAGTAATAAATGAGTGAGTCAGGCCTCCACATGGTAGAGTAGAAAACCATCAGATGTACGTGTTTCAAACCCATTTGTTATTGGACTGAACACACATGCTTTACTGTGGCATCAAGATAAACAGAGACAGAGCTAGACAATACTGCAAACGCCTTTACATTAAACCTGCAGGAGGTGGAAGTCAGAGAAAAATCTGTCATTTCTGCCCAAAACAAAAAATGTATGATGCTGATGTTGTATGATGGAGTTAAATCTGATGATATCTCTAGCGCCATCACATGTTTAACCCATAACAGCCTACAACTATTTTTGTATCAACTACCAAATGACTTTTTCCTCCACATTTAACTTTTCTTAAACTATTTATCACCATTTATCATAATATTACCCTCCACATTCTACATTTCTCAGTGAAAATCAGATGTTTTCATTTATTTAATGTACTGATCATGTAACTGTGGATAAATGGTCAGAATTAATCCAAAGGTTATTATATTAAAACAAAAAAAAGGAGAAATAATGACCCACGGCAAAGTAGATCATTAATTGGACTTAAAAATGAGCATCTACACCACATCTGATGATGCTGCTGAGAAAAGCTGTGAAACTGCATGCCAACTGAATTATTACAGTGCAATGATAGTGTTAGTGTTTCAAAACTTATTAAATATTTTAGGTCAGTATTATGGTTTTATCTAATTAGGTGTTTGAGGGTCTCATTAATTCACAGTTCACTTGAATTATAGTCAGCGACAGCAAAAAATTTGAAACTCCTCAAACATATTTGACATTTTTCTTACATTTCAGAGACAACACAAACCCACTGTCCTCCAGGCCTAAACAGTTGATCACCACATCACAATAATGAACAACAGCATTCAACACTTAATTCTGTATCGCAACACAGTTCTGATCATAGACTCAGGTTAATTTTTTTAAGATCATAATGTGGTTTCAAATGATTGAATTATTTTGCCAAATTGAATTAATGTACAGTGAGGCAGTAATTTTATCGATATAAACCCCTTTAGGCTGACCTTCATTCACAAGGTTTCTCACATTATCCCTTATTTATCGAGGTCAAATTAGGAACAAATGTAATATGAAAATCACAGGAGATGCAACTTTTCAATAAAGGTAAAATGTGTCACAACCATCATCATCATCACCAGGAAAAATTCCCATTCCCATTAAAAAGCTAATTTTACAGTATTTGTCAAAATAATCACATGATTTTTCCCATTTCAGTCAGCCTGAATCTGAACTAATTCAGTAGAAGAAATACAAAATTCCTGTCACGCAGCAAGATGAAGAGAAGAGGAAGAGAATATAAAAACTGCATTAAGATAGTCAGACAGCCAGATGATACAAACATCTGAAGGCAGCTGAACACACTTTCCACTTACTAGCACGCAGCTTCATCAGAGCAGGCCTTTTATTTCCAAGTTTTAAACAATCAGGCACTTTGTCTCTCAGCCCACCTCCTTAAATAGAGATGGAAACATCCCTCCTCTGTCCTGAGCTGACTCTTCATACTTTATCTGAATATAGATTCACATCAGACTGGCAGCCTAGTCTTAAAAAGAAGCAGTGATTTTATATAGAAAACACCCCGCTGACCTCTCCAGAATTAGATTTTTGGAGTTTGGCTGGACATCTATAAACCCAGGGAGACCTCCGGGCTTAATCCCAACCTTAAAAGAAAGTTCACTTTTGATGAGACAGTGTAAAAGGAATCCTAATGCCAGCATCTTCACATTAAAACCTGCAAAAGTTGAAATACTTTTTTACTCTTTGAAACATCTACCATCAGGTTAGACAGCAGGGAAAATAATACCTCCTTTATTCTAGCATCATATACACAGATCAGCCATAACATTATGACCACAGACAGGAGTAAGTAGTAATAACATCAATTATTTCATTACAGTGGTACCTTTCACTGGGTTGGATATATTAGGAAGCAAGTGAATATTTAGTCCTTGAAGTTGATGTGTTAGAAAAAACAAAATGAGCAACATAAGGAACTGAGTGACTTTGACCAGGTCCATATTGTAACGGTGATGACTGGGTCAGAGCATCTCCACAACTGCAGGTCTTGTTGACTGTTCCTGGTCTGCAGTGGTTAGTATCGACCAAAAATGGACTAAGGAAGGACATCCAAATCTCAGGACCATTGATCATCTGTGGGAGGTGTTGGAAAAATAAATCTGATCCATGGAGGTCCACCTCTACTTCCAGGACTTCAGGGATTTTCTGCTAACGTTTTGGTCCAGATACATGTTCAGAGGTTTGGTGGAGTCTGGGTCTCGGGTCAGAGCTGGTTTTGTGGAAAAAGGGGAACCTACACAATATTAGACAGGTGGTAATAATGTTCAGCTCTCATTGATGTTCGATTGGTTGCAGTCTGGTTGTTGTTCTTTGGATACTTCTGGTCGGTACTAACAACTTTACACTGGGAATGAACAATGAGATCTGGAGATGCACTGACCCTGTGATCTGAGCATCAAAATTTCTCCAGTGTCAATGTTGCTCAGATTCCTACTCTTGTCCATTTTTCTGTTTCTTACACATCAGCTTCGAGGGCTAAATGTTCACTTGCTGCCCAATATATCTACCCACTGGCAGGTCCCATTGTAATGAGATAATCAACATTAATATCACTTTATCTGTTAGTGGTCATGATATTATGGCTGATCCGTTTGCACAACATGGACAAAAGTATAGGGACACACTGAAATCATGTATTTCATGGTGTTTCACCAAACTATAATGACAAATATTATAATTTAATTTTACATAGCAAAAAATATTGCCCTCCAGCTTCCTCCCACTGTCCAAAGACATGCACTGATAGGTTAATTGATTAATCTCAATTGCTCATAGGTGTGAATGTGAGAGTGATTGTTTGTCTCTATATGTCAGCCCTGCGATGAATTGGTGACTTGTCCAGGGTGTACCCCGCCTTCGCCCCTACGTAGCTGGGATAGGCTCCAAGTGACCCCCGTGACCCTAGTGAGGATAAAGCGGGTTCAGATAATGAATGAATGAATATTTCAAGTCAGTGGGAATGGGAAATCCTATAAGTTGTGGGCAATATTATTCTCCATATTGTGTATCTGTAAATGTGTGACGTTTAGAGCTAATAGATCAGCTCATATTAAAATGTATGGCAATAAATAAATATTAGCTTGTGTCATTTCATGGATGTGATTTTATTTCCAGGAATATACAGTGGTAGTATAGTCTTATCATGTTTAATTTCACATAGAAAAGATGTAAAATGTGTAATAGCATAAATCAAACACTCAGAAGAGCACAAAGTACATTTTAGACATAAGCATCAGGACTGGCAAACAGAACCCTGCTTCTCTAAAGAACAAAGCGAATACAAGAGGACAGAGAGAGAGAAAAGACAGATGATACCGAGTTCTCCTTTTCTCTTTAATCTATCAGAGAGAGGTGGAGGTGAAGAAATAGCCACAGTCTGCTTCACCGCTGCCGCTATTGATTTACACTGCAGCCTTCCCAATCAGTCACAATCAGAAGGGCTACAAACAATCTCCCAGTGTGTGTATGGACTGTATGTGTGGTGTGTGTGTGTGTGTGTGTGTGTGTTTGTGTCTTCCTAAGGCAATTCTCCTTACACTAAGTAAGTGACAGAAAGTCTTAGATCTCCACTTACCAACAGCCAGCCACAAATCCATCTGACCAGGCATCGATTTACCACAGATCTGCATTGCTATGAACGGGAAACATGGGCCCTGGGTCTCTATTTAAAAGGGATGACTAATCCATAAAAAGGACTGACACTGTCGATGAATATATACTGTAGATCTAGAGAACTCAACTGAAGACCTTAATTGTCTTGAACTCAGATGACTTGTTAGGTGGCAACAAACTGGATAAATAAACAACATATTACATAGTACTGTATTACACAGGTGTTTTCAAATAATATAAGTAAAGTATGAAGTGAGATTACTATTGAAACGTTTATTAGAAAATAAATCAAGTGTGTGAGGATCTCTATTAGATATCATCAATCTATCAACTACTCTCCGTTACTTACAACAACCAAAAATCGTTAAAAAAAACATAAATAAAACAAAATGTTCAAACATTTCCTTATTGACAATAACCAATAATAAATAATCTAACATGACAGTGGAATATTTAGTTCATACACAATTTAGTAATATATCTAAACAAGCCTATCAACAACATCACTAAAATAAATCAATGACAGTGACACTAGTTTACTCAGTAAAATTACTTTTCCATCATGACCATATGTAGCCTAAATGGACTTATTTCTGAAAAGCAGGGGTTTTTTGGGGGGTTTTTTTTACAGTTTTTTTTTTCACTAATTTGAGGTAAGTATAGTGGTATGATGTTCCAAGTTAGCTAAGTTAGCCAAGTTAGTTGGTTTTGGTAGCAGTAACATGAATTATTAATGAACTATTATGTCAATATGCTATTATTATTATTATTATTATTATTATTATTATTATTATTATTATTATTTGTAGTAGTAGTAGTATTAATGCACTATAGAAGCATATCTCAGTAATAGTTTCACTCGTATATCATAACTGTGTCTATCATTTGTGTGTATTAACTGAGGATATAAGTTTGTTGGTTTTCTCAAGACACAAATTTTCCTCAAACTGAACCAGACTACACTGATGTAGCTTAGTTACAAAAAAGTCCAGCAAGGCCTGTATATGTAAGAGCACATTTCCAGTAGGTGATTTTAAGGTGATTGTTTCTTCAAGGTTTGTCTCATACAGATCAGGGAGGTGTAAAGTGCAGTCATTTCTTGCCTTGTTAATACTGAACAGCACCTTGGGACATATATATAATACCAGATTCCCCCAGACACTTTTAGGATTTGTACCTTCACTTAACACCACCAAAAACTGCACAGAAGAGACTGATTCTGACACGTGTGAAGCCTTAAAGTATCTGCATCTATTATTAAATCTTTTTATCCTATTCATGGTAATTTAGTGCAAGAAGTGAGATCAGTTCCAGTTGGCTGATATTTTTTTGCACCAGGCTTGCTTTCTGCAATCCACAGAACACAAAGAGCGGTGCATTGATTTTGCAAGTCAATTCAGGCTAAATATCATCTGGCAACTCATCAGGTTAGTTACAGCCATGGCAAGTCCATCTTCATTATACTCTCTGCCACAAGGAAGAAATTAGCCATGCAGACGCAGTGGAAATCATGATAAAACGATATCATCTGGATAGTCATTATGGTTTAAAAAAACAGGAGAGGCGCTGAAAGGAGTGTTTAATCAGAACCGTACTTAGCAGTGGACACAAACAACAAAGAAACAAGTCAGCTCGGATGGAAACTAAATATTTATGTTGCTGTTCAGTGTGCGTGTTAAACTGAAACATTGTTAGAGATCTACTGTGTGACAAGAAGGAGAAGCGTGTGTGTGTGTGTGTGTGTGTACAGCATGAGGGCAGTAGCAGAAAGCCTTGTCTATATATGGTCTGACAGAAAGCTGTGGTTTACACACACAGACATCTTCTCTATCCTGCTCAGTCGTCCAGATTTCTAAACAATGAGTCCAAGCCTTCATTAACTCACATGACAGTTTATTTATCAGCATATTTATATGATGATTAACGTAAATGCTGAATTTTTAAAAAGTACAGTCGCGTAAAAAATTATAAGACCACCTTTGTTTTCTTCAATTTCTTGTTCATTTTAATGCCTGCTACAGCTAAAGCTACATTTGTTTGGATAAATATAATGGTAACAACAAAAATAACTAATAAGAGTTGAATTTCAGAGCTGATATCTAGCCATTTTCTATGGTTTTCTTGATAATAACCAAAATCACTCAAGTTCTTACATCAATAGCTATGGCAGAGTACTGACAAAAACAGTGCTTTTAGGCATTCCATGTTTTCTTTTCTGTCCGTTTTAGTCACATGATACACACAGGAGTTAGTACTTGATTGCATAACCATTGTTTTTGATGACTTTTGATGGTCAAATAATTTTTTACGCGACTGTCATTTGTCAGATTTGTTCAATGTTATTAAATCACACCTGCAAAAAATATGTGAAGAAAAAAGCTGAGAAATGGCCACACCTATCCCTACTGTTTTCCCATCAAAGCCGTCATGCAAATGTCCTGGGATGAATTACTGACAACTGCTACTGTGACCCACACATGTTCAATTTACTGAATATTTGTACTGTGTTTTTTTTTTTTTTCATGATTTCTGTAGGTCTTATGTGGCTAAGCAATGCACTGTGTTTGTGTTCTGTACAGCTGTGTGTCTGTGTCTGTCTGTGTGAAGAAAGCTGTGGTTTTTTTTCCCCACTAAAAGTGTAATAGGCCTGTCGGCAGGACTGCCGCATCCCATTTAAACTGCTCAACCGCAGGATCACACATCTGCTGCAGGTAAACACCGCTTCAACAGACACTGCAATGAACACAGACTGCATCTGGGTCAACGATGTAAATGCTCACAGTGGATCTGCGTGCAATTAACTTTAACTGGGGGTAGTATGAATGTTTATAGAACATATCTTAAGATTCCAAAAATGTGGTTAATGTAGGTTTAAACCACTGAGCACAAACAGAAAATTGTAAATAATTTTCCATGTAGATGAAACATTATACTGGACTTTGAGTTTAGCTGCAAATTAACACAAAGCAAGTGCAGAGCAGAAATAAAATCCTAATGTAAAGTAGAGTGCAAAAGTCACAGTCCAACATTAGGTTTGTTGGTTTAATAAAGTTCTAATGTCCACACATATGCATTTCTCAGTCTCTGTATTAAGATCAAATCTGGATATATGTGAAGTATGAACAGAAGTAAAGACAAACATTTCTGGGAAAAAACAACTTCTATAAACCAAAGTGGTTGTATTTAGTGTGACCTCCCTTTGCACTTAACATGTCTTTAATCCTTCAGACAATATGAGATTTACTGAATTAATTTTCTGATATTTTACGCCAGGTTTCATTCAACACGTCAGATGTTTGTGCTGCTTCTTGACATGGTGACAATAGTGACTTTAACCTTTAGAACTCAGTTTTCTGTGTCTTTTAAGACTGTGTACATAGTACTAGTATTTTCTTGTATCTGAAGAAAAGAGAATGACAAATAAATATGGATGCTCATGTCAACCCTACAAAAACAACAAAACTAAAGGTAGAATAAGGCTTTTGCACAGTAATGTATGTATGCTGACTCCAAACACATGAAAAATCCCTATCTGATAATCATACTGTCATTGTGTTGGTGAAAACAGCCACAGCACAGTATTCTTTGTAAAGTATATCCAAACGTGCTGCTAAGTGGCAGCTGCTCAGTCACCAGGCATCAGTCCAACTGCTGTGATAAGAGGTTAAAGGAAACAGCTTGAAGTATTACATACTGTATATCTGGCACAATTAATGTTTTTCTGATTTTATTCCACAAAACTTGGAAAAATAGCCCTGTTCTGCTTGAGAACAAATAGCTTTGTAGGTTCATTAATGTAATATGTGACATTTTGATCCATTTCAGTTTAGAACACAATAACTTACAGATAATGTAAATGCAACAAAATATGCATTTATTTTTAGGAAAGAAGAAAATATAGAAGTTAATAAAAGTGAACATGCTATATTTCAGTGAAGCTATAAAATTACTTTGTAAACACTTGTTTACATAACAAACTGAAACGTCACTCTGGCCTTTTCAGGAATTTTGTCGTGATGTACACCATGGGAATGGGAATTCCATGCAGCCGCAGCAGCAACAAAGATGGTGACCAAGCAAAAGCAGTTTCTCACAGATTTGGAAAGAAAACGAGCCAGATCGCTACATCATAAAATTTTTTACTCCACCAGGGTTATTTTAAAGAATGAGTACAGTCGGTGGATGGAGGTAAAGGCCACATTTGGGTTCAGCACTCACAAAGAGACAGCAAAATTGCTGCTGCGTGGAATTCCCATTCCCTCAATGCACTTTGAGACAAAATTTCCAAAAAGGCCCGAGGGACGTTTTGGTTTATTATGTAAACAAGAGGACTGTGTTTATGATGAAGTCATCCTCAAAGTTGTTCAGTGATTCAGATGCGTAAGCACAGAAAGACTAATGGATTGATGATAATTAGGCTATCACTGGGGTTTTACAAATTTGAAAAAAAATTTGTGGTGAAAGTCATACGCTGCTTTAAGAGCTCCATTAATTGCTAATTAATACAGCATATTCTGTTCTTTATGCTTTGAGAAAGTAGATACTTTAAGGATGTTATCATCTCATCTCAGATGGTATTTTGTTGCATTTAAAGCTTGCTAATCTGTTTTCGCTGTGCTGTTTTTTCTCAGCGTGAAAGGGGTACAAAAACAAAAGAGTTTGAGTCCTACAGATTTTCTTTAGTGCTGATCCCACATAATGAGGTGGAATGAAACTTAGGAGGAACTGGGAGGTAAACAGCCAATACAAAGGTGCTTTGTGTTGTATTAAGAGTAAGCACCATTTTAAAGGCAGAGAATGTAATTTTTAGCTTGTTTTGGGAACTATGAAGAACTGGCTAATGCTTACAACAATGCTCGACAAACCACAACAGTCCTGCAATCAGGAGACGTAAACACACAACAGCAACATGTGGACTTAGTTTCTGTTTTCACACACGATGTAGAAATTCATATTCTGTTGCTCCGAATATGACGAGTCATTTGTTTGTCATCATGTTGCCTCTAAGAAGTAAAGTCCCACGGAGAAGGTGCACATGACGTTACCATCCATCATTCCAAGTGCCTTCGCTGATTGCGACAACTCATTACTTGAACCTTATTTCCATGTAAATACCTTTGTGTCCTTTGGAGACTCACTGTTAATGCATCTGTCCTGATGTGTCTGTTTTCATCTCACTCACTTTCTTGCTCTCCATCTGTTGCCTTTTTACCCACTTTTACATTCTCGTTCACAAGTTTCATTTCCATCCATGTTGCCATTCTTCCTCTGCTTGCCAATCACACATGCAGCATTCCAAAAACAGCACACACACAAGTATAGTTGTGGTGTCTCACAGCTGCATGCAATTATCCACCACAAGGAGGTATTTAAAACATGAGATTTTCTGGCCTGGGTTATTTATCAGATCTATCAAAATAGCTCTTCTATGAATGTCTACAAACTGTGTGTGTGTGTGTGTGTGTGTGTGTGTGTGTGTGTGTGCGTGCGTGCGTGCGTGCGTGTGTGTATAAATACAGCTGTCTCAGTTCAGGGAAAAGACTGTTTGTTTTTCATCTATATCAATCTCACACGTTTCCTGTCTGTCCTGAATTTTTAAGAGCATCCTCATCACCTACAAATGTGTAAGCTGCTCTTAATTTATTTTTTTTATTTTTCAGGCATAAAGTCTGACACAGGTATCTACTTTCTCTGCAGTGGCTTGTCTGGGGAATGGATAAAGAGTCACTACTTCAATTACAAGTAGAAGAAGCACAAATCAACCTAATATCAACACTTCTGTGGTTCACAATTTATTACAGCCTCAAATTATCTAGACTCTATGGGAAGACATTTGAAATAATTTAAGGTAGAAGGAATAGAGAAACCTGTTTTGCTTTCAATAATGAATTGCAGAGAGAGAAGCTTACTAAATCTAGCAGGTTATTGCATTAGCAGCAATTAATTTACCCCCAATTATGCCTACAGTGAATAAACATCCAGCAGCTTTCAAGACCTGGGCTTTCATCATCACAGCTCAGCGGCGGTTTCATTATGGTCTGTACAAATAAATCAAGCCTTTACAGCTACATCATACGACCTGCATGGACATAACTGAGACACTGTCTGCTGTCATCTAGAACACTGAAACACATGATTTCTTGCACCGGTTTGAACCAAAGCACTGTTCTCTCCACTTTGTCCTTGAAAACAAACACACACCAAAAGGCAGAATCATCTGTGAATCTGCACTGCACCTCGGGCGATTCCCCAGGCAATAACTGTTGCTGAGAGGGTCCTCGCACACAACAAGCCCACTCTATTGTTGTCCATCGCACTATGACAATGATTCAACTGATATTAGTGCATAAAACCTGCTGATAAAAACCTGTTCTACCTTTGCATAAAGTGGACACTGTTACCCATTCACATTTGAGTACTGTAATAAAGTGTCCACTGAAGCCTCGAGAAAGAGGATATATTTTCACACAAAAAAACAACAACAGAAAAGCAATCCATATATGGTATATGGTCTCATCGATTAGCTATTGTTCACAATGACCTAAAATAGAGGGAAACAGATATATATCGACCCTCATGAAGACATCAGCCAATCGAGATGGTGCTGGACCGATGACAATGGCCAATGTTTACCTGTTGTATTTTATTAAAAGCTGTTTCATAACATTGTATACTTGAAAGAACTGTTAATTTACATACTAACAAATCCTTTTGCTCCTCGGAAGAAAGAGCATATCTAAAAAATAAAAAATAAAAAAGATTGGCACATGCTTAAGGGGTCATTACCTTAGAATAAAAGTATGTTAAAATCTGACTGTCTGATCTTTTCATTCTTTAAATCCAAATGAGACAGTATGAAAATGCAAATTAAATTTTTCCCCAATATTCAGGCTGCAACACATCTGGCAAAGTTGGAACAGGGACAATTTAGGGCTAACAAGTGAAAAAGTAAATGGAGCTTAATAATACCCCCGCCCCGGTCGCACAACACTTTGCCACCCCTGCTCACGGATACCCTGCCTAACCAGGGATTAGTTTTGTCTTAGTTTTCAATCTTTTGAAAAACTTTTCAAAAATTTGAAAAAAATAAAAATAAATAAAAATAAATAAATAAATGTAAACATTGAGAGAAAGGCACACTTAAAGAACGTGTGCATCAAATTTCAAAAGAATCAGTTGAATAGTGTCCAAGAAGTCGGTTGGACAGATGGACGGATGGATGGAATTCCTGGTTTATCTATATACACCGCCTGCCCTAGAGGGTGGGGTATATAGATATACAGATTATAGAGATATAATAAAGACTTAAAATAATAATTTAAAAAAACAATGTGATTTAAAACAGGTGATGTGAACAGGTGAACCATGATCTAGACCTTTAGGGGCAAAGAGGAGCCAAGGACCACCAGTTTGTCAACAAATGTGTGAGGAAGTGTACTAAAATGTTCAGACAGGAGGAGAACTGGATATTTTAGCCTCTATGGTGAAGAACAGAATTAAATGATTAGAAGAACTGGAATGTATCTCAGTTTGTAAAGAGCAAGGACACAAGCCTGAGCTGAACAGTGTAATTTTTTTAGTTCTATCAGTTATAGAAGAAGGACCGGTGCGGATGTGCTGTTGCCTGAGGGACTTGTTCAGTTTAGGCTTAACGGCCTTTATATTACCTTTACTTTACTGCTTAATGGCCTTTACATTACCTTTACATTACCACTTAACGGCTTTTACATTACCTTTACATACTGAAATACATTCAGGTTCCTTGAATCATTCAATTGTGCTTTGTTATTTTTCATGTCATTGGGTTTCTATTATAATGTGGGTGTAGTTATTAGGACAAATCCATGACATGAGGGAAGAGGGGATGATGCAGTGTATGAGAAGCCACAGGTGTGATGTGGGGGACATTTATTTTGTGACTGCATAACTCCAATATACAGTTATGTGCGGTCTTATTTCATAAAGTTCAGCGCAGCTACAACACCTGCAAATGGAGAAGACTGACATACCTGGTACAGAGCAAACAAATGGCTCTGGCCTGATTCACACAGAGCTACTTGTAATCCCACAGTCGCTCTCCAGGGCACAATGGTGGAACAGAGCACAGTGTAATTTAGAGTGTGCAGGGTCGTTTAAAGAGAAAAACAAGGACACAGCCCAGTCATAATGATCACTTCAGTCACGCACAAACACGCACGCACATAGACAAACTACTAACACACACTTAAATCTCACCGCCTGCCTGCTCCGTCATTACAAATCCCCTCACTTACAGGGAGAAGGATGCCTCTGAAAAAAGGTGCAGACAAACGACGGCCAATTAAAGACCAACATATAAATCTGAGGCGAGCCACGTCGAGGCAGAGTGGAGACAGTCATGCAGAGCACACACACACTGTGAGCATGCTGTGTTATTATATATGCAAACAGCGCTGCAGTTTTTACACATACTATAAATACATAGAACACCACTGTAGATGCAGCAACGTGTGCCCTGTAAAACACTAATCATCCAGAACTCATAAACAACAGAATAAAGGACCTAAATGGGTCGTTTCTACTGTTGTTAAGGACACAACAAGACCACATCCTTATGGAAAAATGCACACAAACTAAGCACAACTTAAACCCTTTACTAACACACATCTCACATTGTGCATTTTGAATGTGTGTACTTATCTAAGGAGGAAGGGGAGACAAAAAGAAACAGCAAGTGGAGTCATGTTACTCCATGAATTAAGCCATTATCAGTCCCCAAGCTTCAGTAAATCCTGGTAAGGGGAGAGGTGTACAGGGCCTAAAAGGTATTTATGAAGCACTCTGAATCAAAGAGAGCTGGCTGTTACTGTCTTTAATGTGCTCTTGTGGTAAAAGACATTTAAATACTCTTAGGGAGACGCCTCTTAAGTGCCCACAAACACAAGACAGTGAAATAAACCACATATGTAGAGGGAAAAAATACACTTTGGCTCATTTTCAGTCATTCCAGGCAAATTTGGCTAATTTGCATGCAGTGCTCTTTTTCTCTCAGAGTGCAGAAACAGACATGACCACAGCGTGGGAAATGCCCACTTGGCCTGGGTTACAAGGGGCAAAAGACAGAGAAGGGGAGTATGGGAAATTCCCACAGTGATACTGATCGGAAATGATGTGTGATCACAGTTTCTTAAATGATACAAGATGTACTACTCTAAAGTAACTATGCATTTACTACAATCGAGTTAATAACACCCCAACAGGAACTAGACACTGGAAAATTGAGTCTGATTATATTAAGCATCACTTCCTCTTCTCATATTTACATAGTATTAGTTTGACAGTAAAGGTCTTGTCTGACTTAACCCAGTATGAGTTGCTTCTTATTACCTCATTTGCTTATTATTGTACAACCTGCCTGTCAACAGTCAACTGATCTTTGAATGTTACACTTGTTTCTCAGGATATAAACAGTATGTTTTATTTTTATCTTAGCTGAATATTTCTATTTCTGTCTATTTCTATTCAGATCTATAACAATAATAATAATAATAATAATAATAATAATAATAATAATAATAATAATAATAATAATAATAGTAATAATAAAAACAGACAAATGCAAAAGCTTGGTCACATCTGGATTTAAAACAGGAACATGGAACACTAAGAATATGATTTTGTACTAAATTCTGTACTTGATAAGAAGCCAATGGAGGGTGGTAAGAACTGGTGTGATATGGGGGTGATGACTTGATTTACTTAGGAGTCTGGCAGATGCATTCAATGGAAGATGAGCCTAACAAAATGATGCCTGTGAATAAACAATGACAGTAGTATATGGTATGGTCTGACACCCAGAGCCGTCTGATACGCTGGTAGAGGTGTATCAGTACTAGACATAGGTCTGGCACCATCCACCGTCATTCTGGAAAAGGCAATATGTTGTTGGGTTGTTTGGCTAAGTGCAAGATGCAACAACATTGCTTTGGTACAAAAAAATAAGTTGTATAGGTGGAATATTTGCAAAATTTTGGTATTAACAACATGAAACACACACAAAAAAAACAAAAAAAAATGTCACTTTTGGGATGTCGTTGTACCTCAGAGGTTCTGGCTGTTTTTCATATAGTAAAGGAGACTCTAAAAAGGATTGCATGCACATACTGGAGGACTCAATGCTGATTGAAATAGTCATCCAATCATAGGATTGTTACAGAGTGTGAGGTTCCCAACCTCAGCACAGCCCCTGCAAGGAGTCACAAACTACAATTCAAAAATCAAGCTAAAAAGGTTTTTAATATTTGTCTTAACTGGTCATAATTTATATAAAGAAAATCTGAAATCATTCTTCAGTCGTAACTATCATAAAATGCAGACATACAGTAGTATTCACATGACAATCATTTATGTAGGTGATAGGTTTAGTGTCTGTACCTCCATGTATGCACATTCATGTACGGAAAAGTGCTGGATCAACTATAAAATGTCAAACCTCATATATATCTATCAAATGACATCAAATGAAAGGTGTCCGTGGCCAGTGGTGTTATAGCACTACCAACACTACTATTACTATTATGAGACCTAGTACACTTGTCTAATAAATTACTGTTATGTGTCATTGAAAGTATGAAAGTACAAAGGTAATATCTGACCAAGGCCACAGGAGCACAGGGGAGGGGATCAATAGATGCATACAATATGAGGCTATTATAATTCACCTTTGAAGACCGAGCAAATTATGAGTCATTATATGAGTATTATGCGATTCCATTCATCGTTTTGTTCTCGTTCATGCGTAGCATTGACAATGATATTTATAAAACCCGCTTTTGAAAAAACCACAACAAATTAATAGTCTAGAGGAAGCTGTTTGTGGTTGGCTCTGATTAACCTCCCCTCACAGCGTCACTCTGTGCTGAGACGACCTACTCAGTCATGTGGCTGTGTTTATGCCTGTAGGAATGCTGCAAATCAAATAAACAGGCTGATTTCAGCCTAAATATACCAAGAGACAAAGGTCCATTTGAGTCACCAATATGACCCCCCCCACTCCTCTCCAGGATTACAACAAGATCCCTAGCATTTAAAGGTTATGGCACCCAGACTAACACTGTGAAAACACTTTTAATGAAGGGTGTACATGGGGCATATGTCTCTGTGTGCTCTGTTTTACTAGATTTTACCATCCTCAGCTTCTGAAACTTAAAATGTCCTTCAGTGCCTGCAGATATAAATCTTAATATGCCACTTAGTGCTATGAGGAAGCTGCTCCAGGTTCCCAGATGGCCTGATGCCAGTCATCTGTTTGTGTTCTCTGATGGCCCTGCATGTAAAACTACAACGATAACGTAAAACACTACGATACCTGAAGTACAATTTTATGTTGATTGAATGACTCAGTGAACAGTATCATAGATGCTTTATGAATGGATATTTTCTGTTCTCATCTGGGCCCAGAAACAATGACGAAATATACCTCACGCATGAACTGCTTTAAAATTAAATATTTAATTACCGTGGCTTTATCTTTTATGCTTTTTTTTATAGCATAGAATTTATTTGTTACCTCAATATCTGTCAACATAACATATTGTATGCATATATCTACTTATAATTTGTCATAATTACTGATGCATTATGTATATTACATGCTGTTCTATAGTATATTTTTATGACATGCATTTTTTTTCTCTGCAGCTTCCCTGCCCCACTTTCCCCACATGAATCATTTTCGGCTCATCAGCTACTTTGTACAATTTCATTTTTGTGAAATGCCTTCATAATACATCTTTGTCCTTAATTGGTCAAAATATAGCTTTGCACCTGTTTTGTCCCAGTGCGACGCTGTCCATCAGCTACATTGTGACTGATGCAGCACCAGATATATGAAACCCAGGTTGTGAACTGTCCATCATTAGTATTCTCATCATCAATTTGCCAAACTGTAGTTACAGTGTAGATAAAATGTGTGTGAATTCTCTTTTCATGGGGACTTCCCTTCATCTCCATGAATCTTCTTCTCTCTGTACCTCCAGCTCCTGTGTTCTCACTTCCCCACTCATTTACCTCTCCCATCCTCTCTATGGGTTTATGAACAGCCCTGCAGGCTCCTCAACACTTCTCCATTCATTTTCTTCTCTCACTGCCTTACTAATTAACAACAGATGAACAGAGACACAGACATATTTCTAAGGAAGACACCACTCCTTAGCTCCAAGACGGGCAAACGCTGAAGCACAAGACCAGTCGCACGAAGGAAGACTCATGAAAAATGCATGCATGCACACATAGCCCCATACTGTACCTCAGCACATACAGTATGACCTACTTCATGCAACACAGGAGCAGACAAGCAAGGAAAAATGAACTTTGCAGTGGACTATGCTCTATTCTAAAGGGAATATGACTTAAACTGGCATGATCATTGAACAGTATAGATCTAAGTGTGAGAGAATTCTGTTATTTCAGAGGAAGATGGACTCATTTAGGAGCCGTTTAGCTGTTGTTTACCGCTCAAGCCAACAGATCCATATTGGTGATTGATGCACAACAGCTAAGTCAAATATAAAGCAAAAAAAAAAAAAAAATCAATCATAGCCTTGGCTACAGATCATTTATGAACCACTCTCGCTATAAGACAGTGACAGTTGTTGATATTAGGTCTGTTGAGGCTGCGAAGAGGACAAAAAAGTGCTTTAATGTATCAGATCACTAACCCGGTCACAAGAAAGGTGAATCTTTTCACAGCCGCAGTGTATATTAGCTAATAGACCAAACTGAAGAGCCCCCAACTGATGTCTTTGTTTCTGACAAAAAAGGGTAATGAAAGAACACCACATGGTATTACAGAAGCTGCAACTGAGCTGGAACTGGAAAGGATGTGAAAGAGTGACTCTGCTCCTCCTGATGAGGAGCTACAGTGAAATACAAAATATGAAACTGAGCTACAGGACTTCTGGCCTCCACCCAAACCTCTCATACCTATTATATTGGATCAGGAGGAAGCAAAGAACCTGGGAAAATAAATAAGAAGAAATAATAAACCACATATTAACCACAGTCACTGAAACTGTAAAAACATTAGAGTGTAAACCTGCAATTCAACATTAAATACAAGGACACAGGAGTAGAGCTTTATACTTGTGTCTTCAATATATTTTCCAATCCAGAATTACCTATATCGGGTAATTCAATGCCTTAAAATGAAGTGTCAGTGCAGGAAGAGGCATGTTCCTTAAGAAAAAAGGGAGAAAGACAAATGTATGTGGTGGTTACCATGTGTAACAGAATTTCAATACATTTATTTAATGTTGAGCTAACAAGGTTCCAATACATATCGGATATCCTGCAAATACGAATTGAACTACTGCAGTTGGTGTTCTACATACAAATTTACAAATCTAAATCCATAAAACCTAAAGTACACTACAAATACATACATACAATGAAATACCTAGCCTAGATCAAACTACGAAGCACATAGTATATACATGGTATGATGCTATAGTGTGAAAGCCACAATCTTTGCTCAGTAATAAAAAAGACAGTAGATGTGAACCTAGTTTCCAGCCTTGAGAAAATATGGACCAATTGTGTGTGAGTTTTAAATGGGTCTGCAATGTATCCAAAATGTTTACGGAGAGTATAGGAAGATTTGATCCACCGCTGACGCTTGGATATAATATCATCCGGATTTGGTACCTGCAGCATATCTGCTTTCATGTCTGATAATGGGCTGTGTTCATTTTCATACATACATCAAATAACTACTCTGTTCACAGTTTATCAGAATAGTTTACGGAAAATAGGCAGATAGTTTTTCTGGAGAATTTTTCATCATGTCATGTATATTGTTAAAAAAAAAAACAGATTGAAACATGTTGCAAAATTATAACATATTTATGGTATAAACATTATTTTCCTAATCCAATATTGTTTTATCATCCAGTTTACATGTTGGCTGTGGTTTGAGAGAGAGTGAATCAACACATAATAATCACATTTTAAAGCATTTTAAATCTCAATTACAGTAAATACTACAGGCAGTCAGCCAACATTTTTAAGCACTTACACTGATGGCAACTACTACATCAAATCAGTGTGTAATTGTTCTGAGAAGCAGCCTTGATGAGAATGTGCAGCACAGCAGCCATTACACTACAGTATATTCACTTCTGATGACATGAAAACGGCCACGTTGGGATTTGAGACACATGCTGAGTCAAAATGTGCAGACAGTGTGTAAACAGCTCTGACCTGAGCAGCGTTAGCTCGGCCCTGACCTCGACAATCCTGCATCCGTGTGTCACGCAAAAGCAAAAGCAGCGTGGCATGAGAGCGTTATTGATATCATGATACACTTCCATCTGCTGCATATGGCTCTGCTGGCACACCTCCACAGCATATGTTTGATGCTTCTTGATTTACAGTATAAAATAGGAGGGGACAGAAATGTGGAACACGCTGCCTCGGGAGAATGTGAGTGGGTGCTGCGATGTCTGAGAAAAAGTCTTCAGAGAAAGAGAAAGGCTTTGCACGGCTCAGCTTCAGAGCTTTATATACTTTCGACCGGAGGACAGACACACGCAAAGAAGTGCTGTGTCACCATATTGGTCTTATGTAATACAACACCTGGTGCAGTAAAAAGTGTATCTGTGAACTCGACATACACACAAGGAAACACTCCTCAGATTGCTCTGTAATCTCATTTCTTTGGTAGTTCTCTGGAACAAAAGCGGTTCACAACATCCTACAACACGCTCTTTTTCTAACACTCCATTTATGTTATTGTCTGCTTTCAAAAGTAAGTGGGTGAAGTCCAAACTTAATCTGCAGAGGAATAATTCTACCAAATATGCGATGGGATATTTCCTTGAAACACTACCCAGAAAATGAACTGATTAACTGTTGCAGCTCTTAATTTTGTTAAAATCTCACAACACAATGTTTATCATGTGTTGTGTATTTAACCATCAAAAGTGTCCCGGACATTAGGTATACAGTACACAGGTTGGAGGATAAATATGACAGAACCTGGTCACATTTCATAATTCATTTCAAGACCCTGCCTTTTGCCTGACTCCTTGTTTTTACTTGTTAACGTATTTTTCTCTCTCTCTCTCTCTCTCTCTCTCTCTCTCTCTCTCTCTCTCTCTCTCTCTCTCCTCTCTCTCTCTCTCTCTCTCTCTCTCTCTCTCTCTCTCTCTCTCTCTCTCTCTCTCTCTCTCTCTCTCTCTCTCTCTCTCTCTCTCTCTCTCTCTCTCTCTCTCTCTCTCTCTCTCTCTCTCTCTCTCTCTCTCTCTCTCTTTGACTGCCGTTCTAGTCTTCTCAATGCTCATATTCTGACTGGTGGGACTTTTGTTCTTATGCCAGAGGTCCAGAACGTTGGTGTTATGACCACAATGATCAACACAGACTGGTTTGAGTCTTTTTTTGTCTGTTATTTGTATTTGTGTATATTTGTTTTCTTCTTTTGGCGTTCTGTTTGCCCGTTTGGTACATGAGTGTTTATATGGATGTGTTTGTGGGGATGCCACCTGGATGGGGTGGGGGGCAAGTTCACAACTTCTGTAAGAAATGCTTTAATGATGTCAATGTTGTTGATATGGAAAAATGATAAATAAAGTTGTAAAAACAAAAAAGTGTCCCAGACATTTTTTGACCAATTTGTGCTTGAGCTATTTCACCCTAAATATGTCCTCCACTGAAGGATTCAATCAACACTCTCATCCCCTGAAAACTCAGCACAAGCACAACACATGCAACATCACAGAGAAAAGACTGGTGTTGTGTTCTATATCGAGCCACTGAATCAGCAGCAAAACATCCCCAGGACAGCAACATACACACACACACACACACTTCTCCTTGTCTCTCTCTCTCTCTCACACAGCCCTGTTTCGCCCTCTTCCTCTGACCCCTCAGTTTCACCCTCAGTGGTTGTCTGGGAAACATAGAGCGAACCAAACGGCCCGTCTGGTTGGAACAGGACAGAAAGTTGCAGCTGATGCCAAAGACCTTTAAAAAGAGACACACACATACATCAACACATTCACAAGTAGGGCTGTTGTGATCATGAAATGTTAACTGCTCATTAATAGTTATAAGTAATTTACATTTAGAATCTTGTTGTCATTTTCTGTGAATTTTACACTTCTATTACAGTAGATGGCTATGGTTTAATATTTCACATACATCTAAAAAAGAAGAGCTGAAGATGAGAAGCTGAATGGGACTAGATGGTTGAGTCTAAGATGGTGTCAAATTCTAAACATCACCTCCTACAAATTATTAGTCACTCATTCTTTAGCATGTTTGGCTTTCAAATTAAGTCCCATACATTAATCTCAATGCATGCTCATCAAAAAGGATTAGTTGAAAATGAGATGTTGAGCTTCTATGGATAAACAGTTCACATATATACATTTTCTACCGCCAAAGTGGGTGGAAGTCTTGTTTTCTCTCACACCACTTGAATTACAATATGCTGAAAGTAATAGATGGAATTCTTGATGGGACAAGATGACATTATTAAATCTCAATAGCGTGGATGTATTAAGATAAGTGATGAAAACATGACATTTCTGTTGCATTCAGCTGTTTCTATACAGGTGAATGTCTAGGATTTTTAAGATTATGCTATATGTTGTGGTCATCTGAAGCCATCATGCAATAACTAGCACAACATACCCACACACTCTCTTTAGTATGTCTTCTCTCTCCCACAATCAGATGACCTGGAAACTGTGACTCAGCAAAGCCCACAGGAATGATAAGCATGAAGATGGATGGTGGTGTCACTAACAAATTTTGTGTGGTAAAATGTTCTTTTTTTTTCAAATTCATCTCTTAAAAAGGTTGCTGCCACCATTCCAAGTTAGCCGTGCACAGATCCCCTATAAAAGCAGCTACACTGACACTCGAGGGCAAAAAGCCAAAGATATTGCACCAGTGGTTTCTTTATTTAAAGATACTTGTATGCATGCATGCTTGCTCACTGGTGCTTTGTCATGGCTTGCTGAGACAGGAAGTCAAAATGTGCTTTAAAAAAAGGCCTGGAAGAAAATGTAAATACACTGAAGACAAGTCAAAAAGTCTCTGTGGATTTGAGAGAAATTGTTTAAGAACTGAATATTCAGCTGAATGCTTTGTTAAAGTGGACATTTTGCAGACTACACTCAGAACTTTGGTCTGCAGTGTGTGCAAAAAAAAACCTTTTTTAAAGAAAATCCATAAAACTACATATATTAGAGAGTAAGACTGAATAAAAAGACAAAGCATTGTGTGTGATGTCAAGATATCAGACTGGTAACTTGTGCCGCTTTTTTTCTTCTTTTTTTCCCCCTCCAGTCGGTTCAGTCTTGCATGAACATCCTGCATACCAACTAACTCTGGGCACTAACGGAGCGTTCATTAAGCTGGCAAACATTTACCGATCCCACAATCATCAGGTCAGGGAACACGTTTTGTAATTTAATTGTGGCTGCATCTCCGATGCAGGCTGTGTTTGTGTGTGAGCTGTGCAGGCCCCTCGGCGTTCTGCTGCCCTCCCCTGCTTCTTGTTGACAGGGGTAGCTATTATCACAACCAGGCAGATGTGTGAGGGCCACGGATGACAAAGTGACAGCAAGCGAGAAGGCGGGAGAGATGGAGTGTAATGCAGCACAGAGCAACGAGCCAGGGGAGACAGCGAGCAACAGATTTAAAAAGCTTCAGCCTGGACTCACTGCTGGTTTGTCAAAGAGACAAAGGCTATGCGATATTGATTTAATACTCATTAATTATCCTGTAGACCTGGAGCCTGTCCCTGAGCTGGGTCACATAAAGAAGTCTCCACACGTAGTGAGCATCTACTGGTAAATGATAAGCCAACAAGAAAGCAGTGCTCACTAGTTTAAATGACAGAAAAATTAATTAATAAAAATTAACAACGAGTGGTTATATATTTATTTAGCAAAATTAGGGATTTACATTTATTAATCCCACCTTCTTTTAACAGCAATTTAGTGCTGATCCTTGTTTTATCACTTCAGACTGTTGGCTGCCTTTTTTAGTAATTTAATGTCATGACTAGAATAAATATATCCCTAGATATTTATCAAAATGTAAATAACAGCCACATGACGCAGAACCAGAGCTACAACAATTAACCACTTACTAAAATCAATCAACAGCTATTCTGAGAATCAATAACTGGTTTGAGTAATCTTAGGAAAAATAAAGTCATATTTCTCTGATTTCGCTGTTTTAAGTGTGAGTATTTTCTGAATTCTTTACTTCTCTGTGACAATAAACTGAACTGTACACTGTAACACATTTGAGGACATTACTTAAGGTCTTACAAAACACTTTTTTAACACAAATGATTAAATGAGAATGTAACTGACAAATTAATAAACAATTTATTAATTTCAAACAACAAATAATCTTAACTTGCAGCTCAGCTCACCACCAAACATGTCAAAGTTACATTTGGATACCAAGACTTACTGATCATACCCTCAGTTATGCCTCTCAAATGTTAATAAATTCTTAACTCCTTTTCACAGCATCATCTTATGTACCATATATTTGCATACAAGTAGACAAAGAAGCTAATAACAAGTACAGTAACTGTTATCGCTTTACTTACTAAAATACATATGCAAATTTTATATATTTGCACAAAAAGCTTTTTTAGAGCTGCTGTGTTTCTGTCAGGCACACATTTTTATTAATAGAGGACATGCAACTCTCCCTGCGTGCTAGCTTCCAGATGATGACAGTTTCTGCTTCATAGCATAAAATTTGACTGATGAGCATTGCTGCAGATGATCTCATGTTAAGACTCAATATGAGTTAACAGCGGCCAGTGGCAGAGATGTAGAGAATGGAAAACTAAACTACAAAACCCACACTGTGTTTTTGCTATTACTACCTCCACCAAGAAGGTCATGTTTTTGTAACCTTTGTCTTTCTTTCAGCAGGATTATGCAAAAACTACTGCACCAATTTTCACGACACAATACAACCTTACTTGCTGATTTTTTTATCCACTTAAAAATCTGTCTCTTGTTTCCGACTCATCGGAGGCAGCTCTTCTGTGCAATTATTCACATACTAATTCATTCAAAGGACCTGTTCATTTTATCTCTGATGCCTAAATTGCCTTTTGAAGTCTGCTGCAAAGTAAAATATTGCCGTTATGAATAGGGGAAATTACTGTTGTAATCAATTCTTTTGTCACTCAAATTAATTAGCATGCTAAGTTGCTATCATGCCAGCCAGCAGAGCTATTACTCATCCTCAGTGTTACAGTGAAAAAACAAAGAAATGACTTGAGAGGGTGGCAGGTTATGTGAGGGAAAACTCCATGTAGGACGGGCCATAATCACCACCCCAGGTTGCCCTTTTTTTCCAGTGTATTACTGTGCCAGGCAAGCGGATGCATCAGGCAGTTACCCAGGTGATTCATAGGCATCGAGGGAAGCTACAAGAGAGGACTCCTCCATAGCAGATCGATAAAATCCTGAGATGAGTGGTGACTTAACTCCCACATGGCCGGCCCCACAGCAGTAAGAGACAGGGAGAGCCCTACAGATTGTGCGAGAATGCTAAAGGATTGCTGTATCAGAATGGTTTCTAAAATCAGGTGCTTTCATAGTATATATCTACTGAGTTACACCTAGATCTAAAGTACCAAGGGGCTCAGTAAGGCTCCTTGCAGGAAAAATTGCAATTTTTCTCTTTTGGACTGCGTTCCTCTCCTGGAATGTTTAACTTTAATCACAACTACACACTGGACTACAAAAAAAATCACCAATACAGGCCTGGATTGTGCATCTAGGCAGTTCACAAAAGCCTCATCCTGATTTTTCTCCTGTGCTGCCAAAGCATTGAAACAAATGACAATGACAGGCTCATCAAACCCAACCCTTTTCATGAATAATCGACTACGGTGATCCTTGAATTAGTTCATACTATGACAATCCTTGACTTTAACAACCACAGCAATTCCAGGAGAGAAGCTATTGAACTGAGTTTGAATATAATTTAGTGTAATAGCTCCTAAAGCAGCTGAAAAACAGACTTTTCCTGATTTTAAATCGTTAGAGACAGACCATGGATGGTATGATATTTATTGGTATTATATTTATCCAAATCTAAATGACAGTAATTAGCAATGTTTTAAAGCTTTTGCAGCTTACATCAGGGTAAGATATTTATACATTCTCCCATTGTATCACACTTTGTTTATCTGTTAAGTATGAATACAGTCATGCAACTGAGATAAAGGAGCTGAAGAAAATAACTGTAGACTTTATGGTTCATAAGGGCAAAGTGAAGGCACAAAGGCAACATATGGCTCCACAAATCACAAACAGTACAGATGGAAAACAGTACAGTGTCTGAATGAGGATCACAGCTGACCATCACACTTTATCATTTCAGCATCCTCAATCACATAAATGCTGACAAAAACAGCTTCAGGGAATGTACATGCACACACAAACAATAATATGCCAACTCACTGCCCGAGGGAAAGAAAGCCAAGAGGAGCGGAGCCAAACAACATCCGACATCACAGTCGAAGGAACTGCTTCAACAAATTAGGCGCTCATTAAGGAGGTCATGACCTCTGAGCAGCCATTATACACTGCTAAAACAAGAGGATATTCAAGACGAAATGCATCGATCAGGGAAGGTCAAAGGGCTGCGAAACACCACACCGACAGGCAGAAGCATGTATGGACAGACTGATGTTTAGTGCACATGTGAGATAGCTGATATAGGATACTTCATCTGATGAAAAAATATATTAACGAAGTAAAAACAGGGTGACTCCCAACAGCAGGATATCCAATATTCTTACATAACAGTCCATAAAAATCAATTGTAGGACGACATTTAAAATTTGGCACAATTAGCAAGTCTGACCGCCAACGTTCCAGACTCTACAAAATCCTGTGCCAAATTAGCTCTAAAGTATTCTCCAATGCTTTGTAGAGGACATTTTCTGCAGCCAGTATTTTACAGATGCCACTTAGAGTTCAAGTAATACATCTAAGCAAATGTAATATTTAGATCACAGTGAATTCTGAGATCACATGAAAAAATTATGAAGTATTCACTAAATATTCTTTTGGCATATTAATGTAGTTTATTAATACTCAAAGGAGTGGGTGTTAAGAATACAGTGCAATTAAATACTATCTAATACAGAGCATTAACTGAAGAATTTAGTTTAAGGACAAGAAAAAACTAACAAATTACTTTGACAAGCCTGTCTGACAAAGATTTTAATTAGTAACCTGGAAAAATGAAACAAACTAAGGAACCATGACACATGCCTTTTTTGCTTGATGAGCTACCGTAGCCGTCTGATTACAAGAAGCCGTCGAGCAGCATGCCTTCACCGAGGCAGAATGAAACGTAAAATATTGACAAACTGGCTCCGAATGAGCTGTTCTTGACAGTTAACATTATTTTCGTAAATCTGTGTCTGTAAAAATAGAATACATATTCCAAAAATGATAACTACATGTAGGACCTCCATGTTTGTTTTCATCAACACATCATTCACCCCATCCCCAACGTTTCTGTCCAATACCAGTGCAGTTCGTCACATGCATACTTGTGTTTCCAAATTTTGGTCCACTAGCTTACAGTGCAATTAGATCTGACCCAAAAAAAAAATAATAATAATAATTTGATCCGAACCAAATAAGCGGACCAAAGGACTTTCCAGATGTGAATACACCCATAGTCACTATTTGCTGTGGTCAATGAAAAGTATGTTCTTGTGAAACTGTGTTAAAATACACAGGGGAGAACAGTCCTCCAGAACAATATGACAACTTTAGGGTTATCCTTGGGTTCTGTAGATGGGAAAAATCATTTACTGGCACTATGCATTTACGCTCTGCTTTTGAAGTCCCAGATGACAGTCAGTTTCTGTCTGATCAACAGGACAGTGAGGTTAGTTTCTTTCATCAAAAGTCACTGTAATATTGACCGATTTTGTGATTATGGCACAATGTAGATTTTCATCATGCTGTAGTTCATGAAGGTGCTCACTGTTCTTAGTTATATTATCATCAATACCTACACTAAGATCAGAACTAGAACAGAAACACAATATTCATTGTTAATCACAAGCAAAAATTCATCCCTCGCAAAGCTACTACTACACTCATTACACCCTTCAACAGATGCTAAGTAAATTAGACAACCTGCACCCCTTACTAGGTGGCAAATTATGGATAGAAACTGAAAATACCACCTTGAAATATCCAGTTTATCGTTAAGTAGCTAAGAGCTAATATTCACCAAACATTTTTGACTAAGGTGTGAAGAGATTTCTGAGAAGTTTTGCACAGATGCAGGCTAGTGCTGTTAGCAAGCTTTACACTACACTCACTGTTTTACACTTTTTTCTGATTCCTAGGTGCAGATAAAAGTTTGCCATGTCTCAGTTTGTCTCAGTCAGTGTTGTAATGCAGCAGTTACACAGTGCTATGTGTTTTCATTTGAATGTTGTCATGACAAATTACCTCAATGTAGTTTAAGTTCATTCATTCATTCATTCATTTCACAAACCACTTATTCCTCAAGAGGGTCGCGATATGGATGCTTTTGAAATTGTCACAGGTTTTAAGGGTATCCAAATCCATGTCTTTGGATGGTAAGAGGAAGCCAGAGTACCCAGATGCAGATACAGGGAGAACGTGCAAATTCCCACAGAAAGACCCATGCCCACTAATGCTGGATTCGAATCCAGGACCTTCCTGCTGGGAACTGACACCACGGTGTCGCCCTATGGTTTAGGTTGACACACTTTGTTACAGAAGATTCTGTCTCTAGCAGACAGACAAAGCTTCTTCTCTAAAAATTAAAAAATGAAGTTATTGGTTGCATTTGAAAGCATTACTTCAGATCACAGTAATTATGTTAAACAAACCAGAATAATCACAGGCAATTTAGCTATATCGCCACAGTTGTGGTCTTGACAACCCATGAAATAAAATCTCACATCCTCCTTATTGGAGATGGGAGTAAAATATAGTGTTGATTCTGAGATGAGACAGCAACCATCATGTTTTTAGTTTTTATGTTTTATTGTGATTGATTTTATATCTGTACAGCACTTTGATTGAAAGCGCTTTACAAATAAATTATTATTATTATTAGTATTATTATTATTATTATTATCATTATTATTATTATTATTATTATGTTGAAACTCGTCCAGCGGAGGATCAATTAATGACACAAAATAGCTCATAACAAATTAAAAATGTTCATGTATATGTTCTAAAATGTAGCATGTGGGCTCCTTCACATTAGAGTATGACTGTATAAGTGTGATCAGTACAGCCGTGCATATCAGCATGTTGGACAGTGATTTAAACAGGCATGTCTTTGACTCGTGATCTGCCCTGCAGCATATCTCTGGTCAGGGGCATGCAGGGCAACGCCCGCTGGGACCTGCTAGGACCTGCTGGTGCCTGCTGGTGCCTGCTGGTGCCCAGTGCCACATTCTGCCCCTACCGATGCCCCTCAGGGCAGCAACAGACGGTCAGATGCCTCCTGATCCAACTAAGCACCTCAGAGAGCAAGCACGGCGGTCTGGGCTGACTGCTCCTACTGCGAGGATGCAATGGATGACAGTTGAGACGCGCATAGTTGCAAATGTGTGAATGTCCAGAGATATCATACCAGGAGGAGCACAGGGAAAGACAGAGACACAGAGTGACAGATCATTTGTGAAAGCTCTATTCATTTGTGAAAATGGCCTGGATGCCAGTCACTATCAGCATGTCTGCAATGGCGCTCTGAGCTGCCAGAGAAACAGCAATCTAGGATTCACGTTTTATTTAGGAATGAGACAAAGAGAAAGAAAGAGAGCAACGGAGAGAGCATTACCATAATGATTGTGTCATGTCTCCATCTCTCTCTGCACCCACTCCCTCATCTATGAAGATCAGCTGTTTCTGAAGCGCAAAAATATTCATCCTTAAAAGTCACTTCATCTCATGTTAAGCATCAAACTCCCAGTGGGGCTAAGATAAGTTCAGTTGTTTCCAACACACATCAACTAATTTCAAGGATTTTCCTCTTAGAAGTACGCAGCATCCTTTTCCAGCGGAATTATATGACACTGACTATGTTTATTTAACATTTTAAGGACAAATGAAGCTAACTTCAAAACATAGCCTAGAGCAAAAGATTCCAAGATTAATTCCCTGTGCTTTCCCTGATAAAAACAAAGATTGTTCCGATTGTGTTTGAGGCTATTACACTTAATGTTACACTGAGAGCAGATGAAAAAAGATCTTTTCTGGAGGAAAAGAATGATTTCATTTGCAGTCGTGTCTATTCAGACAGCCATGCCAAGGCAATGAAATCAAATGTTATTTAAGGAACTTTTAATTCTTCTGCCACATTGTTATTCCAATCCAGGACCTTTAGACATCTCTATACACCAACATACACACATACTGTAGACTCTCACAAAAAAAAAAAAAAAAAAAACAAGATTTCACACCACTGAAATGTCATGGTATCTGCCTAAAATCACTGGAAACACACATCTGTACATCAAACAAGAACAAGAAAAACCAAAGAAAACAGCAAACATGGGCAGCATAGTGTGAAAATGTACAATCTGTTATCGTGACACACACCTGTTAATGAAGCTAACACTTTTCAACAAATCATGAAACTGTGAGCTCAAACCAAACCACTGTGAATGTTCTAGAGGTGCATGAAGTGAGACAAAGAGCAAATGGATCCACTTCGTTAAGAGAGAGGAAGAGAGGTGAGAAATACACAGAGTGAGACAAAGTGGGCAGACAACAGACGAGATATAGAATAAAGACATGAGACTAATAAAGCCAAATCTCTGGAAGTAGAAAAGAAAACATCCCAAATATGCATATGTGTTTGATTATGTATGGCTTCACTTATAAATATAAACATAAATCTTTATGCAGTCACTTGTGGATACTCAGCTCGTTTATGGTGGAAGTACAGATCTCCATCATGTAAATCATTAAATTTGAGGGTAAAGAGTTATTTTAAGGTTAGGGTGAGGTTTAGGCATGTTGTGGTTAGGGTAAGTCTCCAGAAAATGAATGTAAGTAAATGTAATGCTCTCATAAACACATGGAAACAACGCGCATGCGTGCATGCGTGTGCGTGCGTCCGTGTGTGTGCGTGCATGTGTGTGTGTGTGTGTGTGTGTGTGTGTGTGTGTCTCTCTCTCTCTCTCTCTCTCTCTCTCTCTTTAGCTTTCCCATGGCTATTTCGAGCCCCGTCAGACGCTGGGGACTGTCTGGAGTTCACACAGGGAGAAAATAAAAAAATTTAAAAAATACGAATGTGACTGTAAGCAATACACATTCTCAGAAACAACTACTCTGCAGGCATTCAGACCAGCACACAAACAAACACATGCTCATTCATTATCATGCTTCTCTGTGATCATAACACTGAAAACTGCACACCAGCAACAGGAACGAAGCCTTTCCATCTTCCTCACCACCTATAGCAATTTAGCAAAGGCATGTCTTCACAAACTTTTACTGGCATCACTGCAAACACTGTGTTCGGCAATGTTGGCATTTACCTCCACAAAAATATGTCCCATTTTATACTAACATCTAATTTTAACTGTGTGTTCACACAGGAAAAATGGAAAAACAACAGTACAATTTGCATTGCCAGTAAGGTTTCAACAATAGCATTTTTAAGTGAGTGGGTGTTTCACAAGGTACAGAAAGAAATGTGGGGGAAAATGGTTTCACACTAGGTCCTGACAGGTAAAAACAACTAGTTTTGTTCACAATTTGTGATGCTTAATGGCAGCAGTGCCAGCATACATTGTCATTTCATGTACAAACAGAGCGACGCGGTACATAGTGAATTGTACATCAAATGAGATGTAGAAAAAGATCTATCACTGAAGACGAGAACAGAATTAAAAGAAGAGAAAATCCCAGGGATTCATCCTGCATTATATTTTAATCCAATCAACACACTCTCATCTATCTTCATGATTATTTTAAAATGCATCAATGAAAGCTTTAACATTACCGATAGATCAACAGACTATGTGAAAAGCTTGGCTTGCAGTGACCACAGAGAATAATGAACCAACTCTGCACTTCCCCTCAGCACTACTTTAAGCCTCTTTAAATTTATTGTTTTGGTGCTACAGCCTGCATCATCTGATTCAATCTCCTCACTCTCAGCAGTCTCATTTCCACTAGAACACATCAGCTGTTTTCAGTGAAAAAGTCTGGAGGAAATCCAACATCCACTGCATGCCCACCACCAAACAGACACACTAAAAAAAGGAATAACAAGTTGGTGACGATAGAGGAGCATATAGACCAAAAAGTAAATGCTGAAGTTCCACGTTATATATGGGCCAGAAACTCCAAATGAATACATAAACCAAAGTGAACATGAATGAGAAATAACACATAAAATGGTGCTTTAGAAAACTATCACTGAAACACTAAATGAGGAAACATGTTCTGCAGCACTGCTGTCAATCATTGGTTTTCCTTTAATTTGTCACCAATATGTGTAAGAATATACACAAAGCACATTTTTTATGCTCAATTACTCACTTTTAGTGTCATCTGATTTATTATTTGTTTACTACAGTAAATGAAGGGATGAAGGATGATATGACATTTATAGATGACATGTTGACCGACTTTCCCTCTCTGTCTCCCACATAGTAATTCCACCACAGTATTGGGTGGCTCTGATAAAAACACATTTTAGTAAAATTTTTAGATAGATAACGTGTGTCAAAGACAGGGAGGAGGGGCAGGGAGGTCAAGTATGTGCCTGAGACAGATCCTTTTAAAGAGTTTATTAGAGACCAAAATTATCAGGCTCAAGGGACAGAAGGAGCATGAGACACAGGAAGAGACAGACAGACAGATATGCAGATAGACAGGCAGGTAGACAGGCAGAGAGGACGGTGACTCAGCTGTTGAGATGGGATGAGGAAGGGATGAGGGAAGACGAGCCAAGGAGAGAGACAGGATGAGGAGGAGAGGGAATGAAAAGGAAGAAAGGATTAATACTAATGAAAGCAGCAGCATGAGGTGATGAGTCACATCTTTTAAGTCAAACACACTCCATCTGTCTGTCTGTCTGTCTGTCTATCTGTCTGCGCACCACTTTAAACATCCTCATTCGAGAATGAAGACATGTCTGCGAGTTTGTTTTCAAACATGGGAATCCTTTCAAACCAGCGATTAACATGGATCTACCATAAAACTGTAGTTGAGCCATGTGTCACAGAAAAGGAAAATGAAGAAAATTACAATGAAACATGCAGATAGTTTTCAAGTACTAACTCTAGAGATTTCTTTGAGTAATATTTATTTAGTTTCTAATTTGTGTCAGTTATTTCTGTTACAGCTGAGCGACTTAGAATCTTTATTTTGGCATAAAATGTACTTTTCATACAGAATCATATCACTACGACAATAACTGTAAAAACTTTCCTACTCAGCGAACTTTTGTTTTGTATTGCCCGTTTATAGATGTAATTTCAGTAATTCACAAATTCACTAGCAGAGGTCCCTAAATCAGTGAGTTTATCTCAGCTTACAGTGATACTTCAGTGTCTGAAATGTGTTTGGATTTAGTCCACGTTAACTTGCAGAGTTTCTGTGCTGTTTTGCTGCTGCTGAAGACTATAATGGCAATGAGTTACACTAAGTCCATGTTTCTTATGTCCAGCTTCTTTCAGGAGAATGTTGACTTGCATTTATATAGGAACATACCATGAGTTCATAATGATGTAAAGATGCAGAGATTTTCCTAGTCTGACAAAAGATACAAAACCATGACACAAGTCTCTAGAAAACAGAAAAAAACTAGAGGAAACAAGAAGTGAGAAAACTGCAAAATATTTAATTCAGATTGTGAAGTCTACATCTTTTGTCTAGATCCAGTCCTAATTCCAGTTAACAGTTTTGGCCTAATTTAAGCTCTTAACTTTCACATAACTTTCTCTGAAAATTATCTGTAAACATTTATATTTACATATTTAATAGTGTGTATTTTCTGCTGCTACACATCTGTCAACCAAAACAAAAGAAGATGTCGATTGCAGCACAATGTAGGTCCACAACTTATGTTTGCATCTATTACAACTAAATCCTAAGGAACAACTGTGATAGAACTTAGTCTTTCAGAAAATGTCACACGGTACAGTAGTGAAAAGCATTAATGATGTCGCAGTTTGTGACATATTCATGTTACATCATTTCATTTTAGTGAAAAAGCCACTCATACCATCAGCCAACCTAATAAAATATACAATTCTAGCTAATAAATTACGTATTTCCTTGAATTTACACATAACTAGAAATGTTTGATAAAATCTAAGTACATGTTAGGAAAATACACAAAGGCATTTTTTTAATGATGCTATGTACTGGGTTTAATTGACATCTTCCATGAGGCCACTTGATTTAATAATGAAGCTGCATCTAAATCATGAAATCACGTTATTGTTCAAGATAATTACTTCTTTCATACAAAAAGGCACAATCAAACCTGCCCAATGTTACAGTCGACATTGTTATACATTTGATGTAGGCCTCTAAACCTATTAATGACTAGTTTTCTCTGAGTGGTTCAAAACAAGTAAAATGGGTGAAAATGGGTTTGAGTGTATTATCCTTCTGCACTGAAAACAACAAACATACAACAAAGTATTAGGAAATAAAGTACTTGAAATCAAAATATTAGAACTCCCTTTAGGTTAAAACAAAGATCATCTACAGCAAAGATAAAGCATTACAAACTGTGACAGTGTGACATAGTTCTCTTCCTTCTTCTGAGTATGAACAGTCAGAGGGTTGGAACATCATGTTGATGGATCAAAGTAGATTAATGAAGGGTTACTTTGGAAGAGAGTAACAGATCTGTCTGGTTGTGCCGAGATGGAGACAAGCCTCAGACAGTAAAAAATGTCTTTGTTTGTGTCTCTGAAAAATGCCATTTTGTGCCAGAATGTTCAGAGGATAAGTGGCTTGTGTCCAATATTTGCCTCAGTGACTTTGGGATGAAAGAACCGGTCTTAATCTGTACTCAGGTTCACTCCTCCCACAAAAATGAACAGATTCAGGTCTTATCATCGCCTTAAGAGGAAAGGCAATGTTGAAATCCACATAACTCTGATGCAGAAAACCACTCAAGTGTACCGTCTCATTTATGACCTATAAGACTTTGATAAATAGTTAAATAAATGGTTTGTGTTTTGTATAAAACTTTTGCAATAGTGTCGATTTTCATTAAAGTGTATTTTAAACCTCAGTTGTATTGCTTATAGCGAAAGGTTCAGTGTTTAAGATTTACAGGAATAAAGAGCATCTAATCACAGAAATGGTATACAATATTAGTATGTTTTTATTAGTGTGTAAGCACCTGAAAATAGGAACTGTTGTGCTTCTGATACCTGAATGAGATGTTTATATCTACAGAAGGAGTGGGTTGACAGTTACAGACTCTGCCATGCTTTGATAGAAGCTCAGAATGGACTTCCTCTTCCTATTTTTTCCATTTTATGACAGGTGGAATCCAGCATTAAGGTGCATTCCAGTGCCCTGCTATATCTGAGTGTCGACCAGAGGTAATATGAAGTACACAGCCTCGAACAAAACAAACACCAGCTCTAACAGGGGACTTCCTTGTTTTACTGGACACCGTGGGTCAGGGTCAGCATGAGGGCATGGCAATTCTTCTCCACTACATCGCACTACATATTACAAACTGAACCTTTAAAACATGACATCACTGCTACCGTACAGACCTATACATTAGGTTTAGCCTTAATAATTTTTAGAGCCCGGGCCCGCTGATTAAGTGGGCCGATTATAGTGTATCACCGATTAATCAACATGTATTAACTTTTTTGCTGCGCAGAGATTCTGTCGCTCGCTGCTCCTGTGTATCTGTACTTCCTGGAAAGTTACAGGTTTCACTTTCACTTCCACTCTGACAATCACACTACCCCCTGCCCCCCAAATCACAGACCACTATCTGCCCCCCCCCCATTCTACAAACTATTCACCCCCCCACCGCCACCTCTGCACTTCCTGTGTACCTCACAATGTCACTCTGCAGGCGCCTGGGTATTCATACTGTATATTAATTGTCACTTACATTTTAAAGAATGATTTACCAAACATTTTTTATGTCACTACTTATAAAATATAGACTCATCTTTTCCCAAAAGTCTACCCTCCCCAGCATAAAAACTATCACATCTACAACCCATGCTTCCCCACAGGTCACATACTAGTCTAATACAAGACTATTATACAGCATTTTAAAGTTGTGTCAATTATCTTTGTGAAATAAACAAAGATGCAACTGTTAATTCACATGGCCACCATTATCTAATATAAGACTATTATATCCTGACTATACTAATGTTCTTATTTCATATATTCGCCAATATATCGGTTATCGGCCAATATATCGGTTATCACCTTTTTTAGCCCCCAATATCAGCATCGGCATCAGCCCCAAAAATCCAATCTCGGTTGGGCTCTAATAATTATAAAGCTTATTTTGACAACTGCAAAAACTGTGACAATGAGACTTTCTGACATGATTTACAAAAGCAAGCAGGCTGACAATGAAGGGCAGAAAAGACAAGAAAAAAAAAACACTCAATCAAACCCCTCAATTGTCATTTGCCAGGAACACAACCCTCTTAATGCACAAGGACAACATGACAATGCAGATTAGATCGAGTGACTGCCAGTCACAGTGACTCACACACGCAAATACACACAGGTCATATTGACTAAATGTCATTCTCTGTTGTCTGACACATTTCAGCAGCTCATCTTCTGCAGTTAATAAGGCCGCATACACACTAAAAGGAGACGATACACTATAGACTCTAACACTTAAAACATTGGGGTTCTCATGTCAGTAAAGGTTTCTTGTGTTGGAATTTAAATGTGGTTCAGGGACTGAGACACAGAAATAGACAGAGAAAGCTCAGAATGAAAGAGCTGCAGTAGAGGCCTGCTAGAAAATCCATAGCCTGTCTGTTATCTAGACGATAATTGGTTTTCCCCTCCAACCCTGTTCCCCCCTCTCGCATCCTTCCTCTTCCTCCTCATCCCTCGTAGCTTGCCTGCTCCCCTTCTTACTCCCCTGTTACTACTGCATCTCTCTTTCTACCTGCAAACACACAAATACACACATTCCCAGCCAGTCAGGTGACAAAGAGCACAGCAGGTACGCTGTTGTAAGTACATAATTTTCCAGATTTGGTGCACTGGATTTTGCATTTTTGCACCTTTGAGTGTCTCACTGAACAATGAACTGACAACACCACAGAGAGGGCTTACTGTCAACTAATGCCCCTCACTGTTATAACAGACACACAAACACGTATGCATACAATCACAAAGACATACACATGCACAAAGTCACACACGGATACATGATTAGCGTGAAGCGTGTAATCAGTGAATGGCCTGATTAGCAGGTTATACTACAGTGCAAGACAAAGAGATTCATTTACTCATCCACTTCAAAAAGAGACAGAAAAATGAGGGGGTGTGGGGGTGGAGACTCAGGGGAGAAGCTATAAAAATCATTTTGGCTGTGCAGAGATGCCGACGAGCGAGCAGACAGAAAGACAGACAGGGTGCAGACACATGCAGACAAAAGCTGCCAGATAGTGACAAAGAGACGAAGAAGAATGCACGAACAACAATGGATTGATACACGGAGAGAGGAAAAGAGAGGGGTAAAACGAGACAAGAAGACGAAAGACGGTGAAGGACACATGGAAAGACAGGCCACACACAAATGAGCATGTGCACACACACAAAGGGTTGGTGTGTAGGTTGAAGTCTGCAGGGGGGCTCTGCTGTATTCACTACTTTAACAGTCAGGAGTGCTTAGTCAGCAGACCTCCAGTGTCTCCCTGTTATATGTGAGTCAGAAAAAGAAGAAAAGTCCTTATGAGGGCCTGGTTTGTATTAAGGAATTGTCCTTTTGGCAAGATAAAAAAGAAATATCTGCAAAAAGAATGTGAAAAGTAATCTCTCTGGGTTTAGTTCATGAAACACTCAAACAAACCATTGTCTCTGGATGCCTTGAGGAGCGTTCAGTGTCGTACTTCTTTGACACTGACCGAATCGAGTATCAAAAGATGTCAGGTGTCATCTGGTAAATTATTTTGCCTGAATCTCATGAGTGTCAGTGTTTACAGCTTGTACTTGACAGATAGGGTTATTTTTAATGTTGAAAAAGTGCTTTAAAGATACAAAAATGCTAATTAGCTGTCAAATAAAACTGCAGATTTGTTCTGTAATGTGTAATGTGTAATTAAAACAGAACATTGATTTAGAGAAATGGATCATATAGGAGGCATATGAAAGCCAAGGTCTTAGTATCAGTAATGTATAGAAACATTCTGTACGGTACCCAGTTCTGGATGGTTCAGGTTATACTAGATAAAGAATATGCAGAAGCTGTTGCCTATTGATGGAGTTGAACAGCAATTCCAAGGTAAAGCTGCAGGAGCTGAAATCAAGCAGAATTTGTTAAGAAACATCTTCTTCTGTAGCTCTCTGCTCTCAGTCCAACTCAGAAGACTAAATACGAAGACAAACAACCTGACACTGTGTCACACATGGGAATACGGAGACCCACAAATTAAGCATTAGAGTCAAGTCTGACTGAATCTGACCAGTAATAACATCTGCCAGTCACATATTAAACTACTATACCTGTCTGAAAATGGCTGTGATTAACCAAAATCTACATCAGAGAGTCCACAGAGGTTGATACATTTTGGTAATGTCATCATGGAATTTTGGCTCAACAACCCCAAAAAACTATCAGGCACTGCAGCTTAAATTCATGAATTTAAAATGTAACTCCCAATGTTGACCATACATGAACAAACTGATGGCTTATTGTTGGCCTTTCAGGGACATTTTCATTACATAATGCAACAATAGATATGCACAAACAGGAGTGTAAAGTCATAGCCCACAAGGATTTGTTTTATAGTTTCAATGACTTTCCCCACTATACTAACACAGGTAAAAACGGCAAAAATGCAACAAAAATGTGCGTGGATTAAAACACAGCAAATGTTAGTATGGACAGACCTCAAATAGCTTCTCTTTATATTTAACTCACATACTTAACTCACTGTCTCTTCACATGCACATATACGAAGGTTTTGGCAGACTATTTAATCATACAGAGGATGATATGGACATCATAAAACACATATAAACATGAAATTTGAAAGAAAGACTCTTAAAAGGAAACAGGGAGAGAGGAAGACTGGGCTAAAGGTTGTGTGAAGGTTGGATTTCTAATTTACAGAGCTGTCCCTCAGGGTTGCCAGGTGTGTGAATGTGCATCATATACAGCCTTAAGCTGCAGACATACAACACCTCAAAGCCTACACTTTCATATCAGAGCTTCAGACCTTTCTCTCATTTCTTCTCCTTTTCCCAAATAGAAACTTATTTCTTCAAAGGCTATTTTTCCCCACATTTACTTGTAGGTTTTGCTCTTCTTCAGTCTTTTTTGTGAGGATGAGGAACTGCTCAACTTTTCCCTTCAAAGGAAAAATTTCACCCAACTACAGCATGAATTAAAGTGGGAAAAAAAGAAAAACTATAAAAACATCCTGGCTCAAATGCATGTTATCCTCGCTTGGTTTTATCTCCATCTCTCTGCTGTCAGTGAAGGACCAGAATAAGGCACCACAGGCAATTCTAACAGTCACAAGAAAAGCTTTTTTGGATACTGATTTGCTTTCCCATCAGTTGAAGGAATCTCACACTTAACCATCATGCATAAAACAATCTGCAGGACAATTCATACCCGGTCGCTTTTTGAGCGTCATGCTTGTCGAGGGTAAGTGAATTCTGAATTTGGAGGAAAGCAAAATGAGCACTCTGTGGAAGATATATTCACAATTTTTCATTCAGGAGTTTGGGGGCAGATGAATATTTGATATCTTTTTTAAAAAGACTCATTCATCACGTAGCTCACAATGGCCAGGGGACAGCTGGGAAACGAAGGATGAGGTTACGGCGAGACAGACTTATGGAGAGCGTCCAGTTATTGAGGCTCATTATCAGGAAGACAGAGTACACTGGTGACAAAAACGTACAGAAAGGAAGGGCTGAAATGTGGCACTGGATAAAGTTCAATCTGTATTCAGAGTAGTTGAAGTCAGAGATCTTGAGTTTTAAAGTTTTCTCATCCAGAAACTAATTTAACTTTTTAAATTTGTGGGTCAGCCTCTTCAATAAGGCTTTAAGAAGTCAGACTCCATCATCTGTAATGGAGAAGATGTGTTACAGGTTCCAACTCTTAAAGTCTCCTATCCTATCACTTAAAAAGGACAGACACTGGTGTTAAATTCTTCACTTTGTACAAACATTAACAGGACTGACATGATCATTTTAATTTTCTGTTCAATACAGTGTTTCCCACTGATGATTGTGCACTGCCACAGTCTTATATTGAACCCAAAATATTGTGGTAAACAGAGTGTTACTTAACCATGTGGCTAACGATGTAAATTAATTTTGGGATGAATCTGGAGCATGCTATTAATGTTACAATGCATGGTGATGAAAACAAAACTAACCACAAAAACTACAGTTTACAACGTGTGTGCAAAACGCTCCATGGAGCCAGACCCTGAACCAGCCATGTCTGAGCTGCAGGACTCAATCCAAGTCAATCAGGTAAGATATAAGACATAAATGTGAATGGCAACACTGATGTCATATGTTTAACAAATGTATAGCTAAACATCTATAACTATTGTTAGGTTTATATACATACAATTACATACACTGTAAACATATCAACAGTTTATTTAAACACAGAGTACACAAAATTAGGCCTGTCAGAATTATTACATAATCATCATATTGCAAAGATTTAGAATGATGATTTTTTTTTTTTTACATAATCCTTATAACTCTCCCCATTTAACTGTATAAAAACAGTGGATGAAAGTAATAGAATTAGCATATTTAATCATTTATTATCATTTTTCAACATAGTTTGACTTGTGTTCTTATAATAATATCAACTTGTTACGTCTCATTCTTCTGCTGTGAGTTCAGTGTAGAACTAGCTGTAGCAGTTTATTATGATTTTGTAACTTGGCCCAATATTTCAGGCGCATTTTTAAGCTATATCATATCTACCATGTTCATTTGTTAAGAATGAAGTTTAAAAAAAAAAAAAAAAGAAAATATGAAAAGGCACAAAGTAAACAAAACATACAATATCATTACTATTTATATGAAATTTAGCCATGAACTCAAATTGGAATATTGGGATAGTATTACACCTAATGAAGAATAGACAATGCTGACACCAAGTGACAATATTTTTCAGAAACCTGAAATCTTATTTAACAGTCTCATGCCATTTTACACTACTCTACATGACAATATTGTTGTCTGTACTTTTTTTTCCCCCTTGTTTTAAAACTGAATGATTTATTGCTTATCTGATTAAAAATGGAGGACCTCCACTGGGCACCCTCATCTGTGTTTCATGTTTTTCATTGTATTATGTAAGACAATAAGATGTTGACTGTGGTAAACAAGCATTGCGTGCTATATTAATACGTTAACACCAGTGACCAAGTATGAGCACATGCACTTACTGGAAAAGTTTTTGTAGAAAAAACTATTGTTCTATGAATCATATGTGACTGAATTAAGTGCTGGATGAGAGAGACACCCCAACTTGTGTGAATAAGGACTTCTGGGTTGATGCTATCTTAATGAATCATACATGACTGAACTATGTTAGCTCTGGGTGGGTGGACATGGGATACTTTGTACAGTGTGTTTTGGTGTCTGAATTCATTACATCCATCACTACCTTCATGATGCTGCATCTATATAAGGTTGTAGCACATATTAACATAAACAACAATGTGTGCATGTGACATCAACAGCAAGAGAAGAAAACGCCAGGCAATCTGTTGCAATCAGCAAAGCCTGATGGGAAATGCGTATCCCGTGGGAGGCTGTCAACTCCAGGTTATTCACTTCCTGGGTTTCCCAGTAAATGCTGTCAGCACCGGAGAGGAGGAGGAGGAGGAGAGGAGGTGGAGGAGAATCAATCACTGAGAGAATTAAAGAGGCCAATATCACACACAGTCACGCAGAAGCTCATCCTGCAGCTCAATGACTCTCACAGGTAAAGACCAGTGTTACCTACACTTGATGACAAATTACAGAAGATACATGTAAGTAGACATAATGTCAGGAGAAACACACACACAGGTACAAGCTGTGTTTAATATTCACATGCAGTGTCTTGGTGACAGGCTGAGGAGGTGTTCAGTCACTTTGAAAATGTAATCTGAGGTGATTAGTAATATGGAAAACTCCACAGAAAGATGAAAGCTTTTCTGGTCTTTGTCATCGAATACTGTGTTAAACTGCAGTGCAATACAGTTACAGTCACTCCCCTTTGCTATGGTGGTTTTACTCTACCTCTTCCTTTCTTTATGTCACTTCACATGTATATTTCATGTGTGTGTCTGTGCATAGCGTCGGTATGTACTTATGATGCACCATCATGTCTGTCTTTTCTGTCTCTTATTCCGCTGGATTGTCACTTATCGCAGCAGCTGGATGGTTTAAAGAACATATTGTACCAGAGAAGCTGACGTAGCTTATACTAGTATGTGTAAAAAAAAACTTTACATGAACTGGAGATTCTTGTGTTAAAAAAAGAGGAAGTGGAAGTTTAGCTGTCATGATGACATTTTTCACACAAATAATTGCTATCAGTGGTGTTGTTTCCCTTTTGTGTTCATCGTATATTAGTAGTGCAGTATAAGCCTTACAATGCTTTATTTATACTCATCCAGTATTTAATGATAACAAATGTAATGACATTGAACACTGGAACACATAAATGAAAATGATATTGTTTAACTTTAGAGATTTGGGGGAAAAAAGGCGCAGGCCAGATGTGACATATATAGCTCAAATAAATGTGATTAGGATTAGGTAATAATAAATATGTCAAGCATGAAAGATTTTGCAATATAAGATACTGAATAATAGCATAACTGTGCTTTTTTTTCAGTTTCTTTAAAAGAATCTACCAGGATAAACATCAAAAGCCAAGTTCAGTCACAAAAGTTCAACCCAACAAAACACACACTGAGTTACAAAATTTCCATTCAATGCCTTTCAGCTAACACTTGCCCGACCCACATAATGACATTAGCATTTGGAGCCCTCTTCATTGCACATCTTATCTAGGCTACTTCAAAAGCAGCGCTTCATTAACTACTGCCACCATCAGAGAGCAGAGAGCGGCTGGAATGTGTGTGTCTACACAACACATGCAGCACTACGTGGGGTCACAGATTTGTAGATTAGTGTGACAGACTGGACGTCACACCTCTCCTCGATCCTCTGGCTGCATGTTGCCTCTGTCTCCTCCACTTAATATCAACAGGTTTGACTCTGCACGACATAACTCAACAGGACCGGAGGAGGAAGTGCGCAAAGCTGTCTTATCAAAGGGGCAAGTCAAGAATGAATCACAGTAACAAAAATCCCCAGCAACACTCTCCTGATAATTAATTTTGCACATGAACAGGTTATTTTATGCCTGTAACCGCATGTTTTTGTAATAGATCATCCCTGTGCAACAGCACAGGGATGATGGTTATCACTTTCTTTATAGAACCAGAAGACCAAGAAAAAGCACAAGTATTCAAGTATGGTGGAAGTGAACAGTAACTGGGTGTAGTAGTGTGGAGGGGATACAGCAGTAGTTCAGGGACATCTGTATGAATCACAAGAAAGGGTTAGCTTGAGTTTTTCTACTGGTTTTAAAACCTAATGAAGTCCTGCAATATCCATGTACATGTACACTATATTTAGAATATTTTCTGGGTTTTTTTTGTTTTTTTTTTGGGGGGGGGGGCGGTTTGCTGTGATACAGTCCTGTCCGCCAGGGAACTGAAGCCCTGAAGTGCCCTAAAACCTACCAGAGCTTATGGACAAAAAGTGGAGTACAGACTATGTTGTTGTGTCACTATGGTGTTTTCGTATGTTATATGGATTCAAAACAATAAACAAATGAGCCAATCTAGGCAACTGTTTTACAAAGCAAAATTTCAGTGGTGCTGTGAGTGCAGTGGTTTAGAATAAACTGATATAATGAGATAAATAACATTAGACTGACAGAGTCTGACAGAATAACACATGGACTCAAGTGAATGCTTTTAAATCAATATCATGGCATAGAGCTGCACTAAAACAACGTTAAGTGTAAAACTCTACAACATCATGGGAGTTGGAAGGCTAAAAAGGCATGTGAGCTGTTTTCATCAACAAAATGCAGATTTTTACATATTTGTCATTTTTTCTGTGTTATCACCATCACTTCATGATTGTGTTTACTGCTCAAAAACATGTTTTAGTGTTCAGTATTATTTAAATCAGTTGACCTAACTGTTCACTTTGACCTGTAAAGATACAGGTTGTTTCTAGCCAACACATTCACATCTGGGAATTAAGTTTAGGCCTACTTATAATTACCAAAGCATTTTATACATTGTTTGGTGTAAAGGCATAAATAAGACAAAGAGACTGAAACAGAATTAGCACAACGCTTTTTGAGTCACTTGAATTAAAGCTGATCCCTGTTGTATTTTTGGCCTGAAATGCAATGACTAAGAAAAATATTATTTACAAATGCCATGCATTTACAGAGCATATGAACATTTGGTGAATCAGATGACACGGTCAGCAGTCTACACATTAACTGGTGTCCCTTTGGCATCAACTGCAAAGTTAGTATATCAGCATGCTTACTCTTAACTTCAACTTCACAAATCAATAACAAACCCCAGAAATTATGGATCTGTTTAAAATAATCAACAGTACTCACATTTCAAGTGGACTAAAAATGTAATCTCCTTTTTAAACTATTATGGAGAAGATGGAGGAAGATGGTGAAAAATTAATCAAACAAATTACCATGGCGGCCAAAAATGTTAGGCCTCAACAACCTAAATTAGTCACATCTTGATACCAAACTTGCCAGACTCTGAATCAAAACTGTACAACAACAACTTCACCCAAACCGGCCTAAATGAGCCAATTCTACGCCTTAAGTCTGTACCTTCAAATCCTAGCTATTAAAATTGGCAGCCATACTTTAAACCAAGCCAAGTCTAGTTAACATGGTCCAACTTGTTCAGCATTTACTGAAGTGAACTGTTTTAGTTTTACTGTTGTTCTGGCTTTGGAAATTCACTCCACTAAGATGGGTGGCAAGTCTAATGAAAGTACATAAGGGAGTGTGAATGTAGTAAATGTCCAGTCCAATGTAAACCAGTGATTAAAGTGTTTTAGTTTGCTCTTACAGAGAAAAAAATAAAATAAAATTAACTTTCTCATAAGACACTGGTTTTCATTCATTCATTCATTCATTCATTGACACATTTATCTTCTGAACCCGCTTTATCCTCACTAGGGTTGCGGGGGGTGCTGGAGCCTATCCCAGCTACCATTGGGCAAAGGCAGGGTACACTCTGGACAGTTCATTGCAGGGCCAACATAGAAACAAACAACCAATCACTCTCACATTCACACCTATGGGCAATTTTAGGTTGACCAATTAACCTATCAGCTAGGGATGTAACGATATGAAAATTTCATATCACGGTTATTGTGACCAAAATTGTCACGGTTATCATTTTTATAACGGTATTGTTGAAACTGTGTTCAAAATGTTCAAAAAGTATTTATATACACACACTGAAATAATTTAACCAAGTTGTATTTTGAAAAAAACAAAAACAAAAAAAAAATAAGAAGAAGAGGAAGAAAATAATAGGCAAAATGTACTTTCTGTTGGCAGAAACATTTAAATTTTAACATATAAATATCAAACATATAATTGTGCTTTAAAGATGGTACCTTATGGCCATTGTTTGACCATTTTCCACATCAAGTTTGAGTTGAAACTGCGGTAATCAAACACGGCTATCATAATTAGAATTTAAATGGTAATACTAACTGTCGGGAATTTTACCGCGGTTTATCATTATACCGGTAATCTTTACATCCCTACTATCAGTGCACGTCTTTGGATGATGGGAGGAAGCCGGAGTACCCTGAGAGAACCCATGCAAACACAGAGAGAACATGCAAACTCCGCACAGAAAGGTCCTTGGTTGGAATCAAACTCAGAACCTTCCTGCTGTGAGGCAACAGTGCTATCCACTGCACGTGTCACCCCCACTGGTTTTCATATACATTCAAACTTCATGCATTTGTTTAATGAAAAATAATAAATGACAGACATGCAAAAACAATCTTTTTCAGTCTTTTTTGAATATCTACATAAAATTGGTGTATAACTGTTAAATTTAACTTCACCAAATGAAGATCTTGCACACTTGTATTTCTTTGTGCTCTCCTCCTTTCCTGGGATATCACCACCATCGTACTTCCTCTTCTAACACTCCAGCCAATACTAATATATCTTGGGTTATGGACGCAGGGGGAGAGTATTTCTTAGGAGAGCTCTGGATTCTCTGAATTTCCCATTTGCCACCATCAACCAACACCGATGTCACACCGAGGGGCATGATGGGTAGAAGATACTCCCACGTGGTGATAACAGATGTAGTGCTGTATGAGACATGATTGAGTGCACGAGACAGATGCAGAGACAGAGAGTGGGTTTGGATAAGATAGAAGAAGGTAAAAAGCAGAGGGAGGAGAGAACGATAAAGAGCGACAGTAGGGAGGCTGGAAAGTCCATCTCTGGAGAGGAGTAGAGGGAGGAGAGACTGAGGAGTGAAGTGAATGATGGAGAGGAAGCCAGAAAGATATTGACAGAGAATCCAGGGCACCAGATGGAGGGATGGAAAGAGGAAGGGATTTGAGACAAAAACAAAGATTTAGACTGAGAGGAAAACAAAGAGAGACAGAGCCTCAGAGTGCAGAGAGAGAGGTGTGTGTGTGTGTGTGTGTGTGCGTGTGTGTGTGTGTGCGTGTGTGTGTGTGTGTGTGTGTGTGTGTGTGTGTGTAGGTGTGTGTGTGTGTGTGTGTGTGTGTGTGTGTGTGCGTGTGTGTGTGTGTGTGTGTGTGTGTGTGTGTGTGTGTGTGTGTGTGTGTGTGTGCGTGCGTGTGTGTGTGTGTGTGCATGTGTGTGTACGTGCATGTGTGTCTTGGCGAGTATGGAGGTCTCAGTTTCTTGGCAGGGTGTTACAGCAGAGCTTGGCCCAGACCCTAATGGAGATGTAAGAAGGGTCTGGCTTTGACACACACAGCACACATTCTCTATCTTTCTGAGCACACTCTTTGACATAATGGATCCTCTCAGCTCCCACCTAAAACCCCAAGTAATAACCCCCAAAACGCCATTTGGAAAGTCATGAGGAAAGGCAACAATATCTGTAACATCATATTCTGTTCATGCACTTCACTAAGTTATTAACAGTTACAGCTACAAATATGTTTTGTTTAGGTCAGTGACCTTGGCCTTTGGCTACCAAAATCTTATCAGTTCATCTTTGAGTCCAAATAAACTTTGCACCACATCTGAAATCATTCAGTGAAACTGTTACTAAGATATTGCTTTTTAAACATATCAAAGACTGACAGACTAACTACAAGCCGTGATGTCATTTACTGTTTTTGGGCTTACTTAAATTCATTACTCTGTGTTCAATCTGCTGTTCTACAGTGTCCTTAACTCCATAAAGCACATACAGTTGTCACTGTGATGATGAAAAGGCAGAGGAAATTACTAAATTGAGTAATAATAATTACACAAAAATGGAAAAAAAAAAAAATCAGCTTGCTGCTAGCTAACATTAGCACATTAGCTGACACTCATTAGCTCCCACTTGTCAAACTAGGTGTTTATGGATTCCCTGATTCCCCTACAAAAAGGCTTTTCTAAGGTGTTTCCCATTGTCACAAACATAGTTTAGAAATAAATAATTAAATAATGAAAATAATAAAATAATAGGGGAAAATAATACAATTCTGGCCACTTTTCAGTAACTAAAATGACAAATTAAGTTGAAATTGATATAAGATGGAGATGACTGGGTATAAAAGTCAGGCTACATTAGTTTGGTTACACGTGACACAGTATGGCCATCTCTGATTGGTCCATGTGAAGCACTTTACTACCAATAGACATGTGGTGATATGTTCTCTTTCATGCTAGCACCTGCTTGCAAGAAATTCACTTGCACCTGCACCGAACATGCACCAAACATAATGACACTATCGCCGAAAAATTTTTCAACACAACTGACATCACCGTATTTGTTTGACATCTGGACTTCCCACACAAATTGGAACAGAGTTTCAACGAGGCTCTGTCTTGCTGCCACGTCATCTTAAATCACGCATGTCATCAGGACACACCAACGCATCCAGGGACCCTCTAGAGTTTATTAATGATTCACTTAATTTTTGCAAAAAATAGATGGATTTAGCCAAAATTAGGCCATGACAAGGTAAGAGAACAATATATTGATAATTAGCAAGCAAACTGTGCACCATTTTTTTGGCCGTGCATTTCGAAAATGAACCTTGCAAATCACAGGTGCACAGCTTGCTGCCTAATAAAATGATCTGAGTTAAATTGATTAATTTAGCCTCTAACTGATAAGCCATTAAAAAACAGTTATATTAAATTACCATACATGCTCCACTGTTGACTCTTCAGACTTTAAAATGGGTTTTACAGCATCATGACATCAGACTAGGAATGTAAACAATAAATCAACTATCAATTTATTGTCGATAAGAATTTGCTCAAATAAATTATTAATTGTCAGTTAGTTGCCCTTTTCCATGGTGGGATTTGTGGTGTCGACAGTAGGGGGCACCACTGCCCAAACTAGGCTTCATCGCTGAAGTTGAATAACGGGGGAGTCACCCTGTCCACCTGTCCATGTCCTGTCTGAAGGCTGCGGGTTTGTCCATGCTGCGACACCACGGCTAGGATAGCCGGTCATCGAACCGGACCATGACATTGATGAGTTACATTCACTTTAGGAACATGGTGGAGCAAAACACAGATGGGCTCATCTGTTTGTGGGAGCGGTGTACCCCCACCTAAATACACGCACAAATGTGGGGTCGGTATCGGACCGGTGACGGATGGAGCGTTTTCCCTGGAGGTTGGTCTAGTCCACAGTCACCTGGACTATCTGGTCAGTGAGACAGAAGTTGAAAACATCCTCCAGGCTCCTGATTCAGGCCATGGGGTATGTCCCGCATTATGTCCCACAGTCACCTCGGTGGCCACGGGAAAACAGCAGAGGGGGGCTGGGTGGGACAGCATCTCCACTGAAATCTCACTCCATTGTGTCAGGTAGTGATGCAAAGTCAGAAATGCCCATTTCTTCTAAACTGCCCCTCTTCAGATCCATTTATTTTATTTAATTTCTCTTCAGAATTTCTTTAGTTCTTTTCCATAAATGTCATTGTACTGTATCCAATGGTACAATAAATCAATAATTAAAGAATATAACATGCTTTTTTCATGAGGTATATAAACAATATTTTTAGCTTTTATTCTTATAGACCCTATCGAAAGAGAAATTCAGGTTCTCAGGAAAATCGCTGCTTATCAAGTAATCGTTAATCGATCGATAAGGTCAACCAACTAATGATTCATGGGTTAATCGATAATTTGCATCCCTACATCAGACATAATAAGAAGACAGAGATGTACATCTGGACACATGTTAACATCCCATCCCAAGATCCCAAGATCGAAAGCTTAATGATCTTTTGATGTAAAATCACATTTTAATTTGATTTACAACCAAACAAGAACAACTCTGATTTTCCTGAGGTTTCTGGAGGCTTGTGCATGAGGGTTTTTCATTGTTACAAAAATGCTGCATTTTTGTCTCATTTTAGCCCTATATTTAACACTTAGAATCATTATAATCCCACTAGCCTCGCAACATTAATGCTACAACGATGCACCACCCTGGAAAGTACAGTAATCACAATGGTACTCAGGCAAGTTGAAATGAATGTTAAATGAATGCTAAAGTAGGAAATCCTGGAAACCGCTGTTATTAAATGACACAATCTGGATAATCTCGCCACAATATGAGATCATGAGATCTGCCAGCCCCACATGCCACCACTGTCAAACCTAAACCTGGGCAAAAATGGGTGAACTGGATTGAATGATTGTAACAATTTATATTTCTAAATAAGTGAAAACCAAAAATAATGTGACTATGAGCAGGGTAAAATATGCACTGTACATATTATCTATATCCAGTAAGGGTTAAAGTTACAAATATATGATTATTATATGCATATATTAAACACTGTGATTCATAAAACTTTGCTCTTAGGCTGTTAAATTCTCTGCAACAGAGGGGTCAAACTCATTTTGGTTCAGGGCCCAAATACAGCCCAATTTGATCTTAGGTGGGCCGGACCAGTAAAATAATAGCATAAAAACATAAATCATGATGATAACTCCTAAATTCTTTCTTCGGTGTAGTGCAAAAAAGTTAAATAAAATGTTGAAAACATTTACATTTACCAACAATCCTTTCATAAAAAATACAAATAACCTGAACAACCTGAAATTGCTTAAGAAATATAGGAAATAAGTGCAATTTTAACAATATTAGGTCTCAATTTGTCATTTACGCCTCTACATTTAAACTTACAGATCACAGTGGATCTTCAAATGCAAAAAACATTTAGTAACAGGCAGAATACTGTTACATCATTCGGGTCCGGGTCACGGGGTAGTAGCCTCAGCAGAGAAGCCCAGACAGCCCTCTCCCCAGCCACTTCCACCAGCTCTTCCAGGGGAATCCCAAGGCATTCCCAGGCCAGCCCAGAGATATAATCCCTCCAGCGTGTCCTGGGTCGACCCCAAGGTCTCCTCCCAGAGGGACATGCCCAAAACACCTCCCCAGGGAGGTGTCCAGGAGGCATCCTCACTAGATGTCCGAACCACCTCAACTGGCTCCTCTTGATGTGGAGGAGCAGCGGCTCTACTCCGAGTCCATCCCGGATGGCTGAGCTCCCCACACTGTCTCTAAGGCTGAGCCCATCCACCCTGCAGAGGAAACTCATTTCAGCCGCTTGTACCCGTGACCTCATTCTTTCTGTCATTACCCAGAGCTCATGACCATAGGTGAGGGTCGGAAAGTAGATCAACTGGCAAATCAAGAGCTTTGCATTAGCTCCCTCTTTACCACAATGAAACGGTCTGCCTGTCAGTCTACAGCTCGATCCTACCCTCACTTGTGAACAAGATCCAAAGATAGTTAAACTCTTCACATCATCTGTAAAAAGCAGAGACGAGATCCTCCCACCACCGAACTTGACCCCCTCCCCCACCTGGCTGCACCTAGAAATTCTGTCTATGAAAGTTATGGACAGAACCGGTGACAAAGGGCAGCCCTGACGGAGTCCAATCCTCACCGGGAACAGGTCTGACTTATTGCCTGCTATGCAGACCAGGCTGGCACTCCTTCTGTACAGTGACTGAATGGCCGCTAGCAAGAGGCCATCCACCCCATACTCCTGGAGCACCCCCACAGGATGCCCCTGGGGACACGGTCGTAAGCCTTCTCCAAATCCACAAAACACATGTGGACTGGATAGGCAAACTCTCATGACCCCTCCAGCATCGTAGCAAGGGTAAAGAGCTGGTCCATGGTTCCACATCCAGGACGAAAACTGCATTGCTCCTCTTCGAGCTGAGGTTCAACTATCAACCGTACCCTCTTCTCCAGTACCATACCAGGGAGGCTGAGGAGTGTGATGGGGACCACCCCCCCAGTTTGCCACTCCAAAAGCACCGCCCCTGATGTCCACGCAATGTTGCAAAGGCATGTTGGCCAAGACAGTCCTCCAACATCCAGAGCCTTGAGATACCCAGGGTGGATCTCATCACTTCCTGGGATTCCTCCGCCACAGAGTAGTTTCAGTACCTTGGCAACTTCTGCCCCGGAGATTGGTCCATCCGTCTCCTGGTCTCTCGGTTCCGTTTCCTCCACAGAATATGTGTTGGTGGGACTGAGGAGCTCCTCAAAGTATTCCTTCCATCGCCTGACTATATCCTTAGTTGAAGTCAGCAGCTCTACACCTCCCCCCCATGAGGTGCCGAAGGTTTGCCAGAATCTCTTTGGAGCCAATCAGAAGTCTTCATCCATGTCCTCACCAAACTTCTCCCATGCTCGATTTTTTGCCTCAGCATCCGCTACAGCTGCACATCGCTTGGCCTGCTGGTACCAGTTGGCCCGCTGGTACCAGTTGGCTGCTTCCGGAGACCCACAGGTCAGCCACACCCTGTAGGCTTCCTTGAGCCTGACAGCTCCCCTCACCTATGGTGTCCACCAGCAGGTTCAGGGATTGCCGCCACAACTAGCTCCAGCTACCTTACAGTTGCAGCTCACCACAACTGCCTTGACAATGGCAGAGTGGAGCAGAGCCCATTCGGACTCAATGTTCCCCTCCACCCTCGGGACATGGTTGAAGCTCTGCCAGAGGTGTGAGTTGAAGATCAAGAGTTTGACACCCTTGACTCTTAATACCTATAGTGCAATTTTTGCACTTCGCAAATTCATCCCACAGGCCGGATTGGAACCTTTGGCAGGCCGGTTTTGGCCCACGGGCTTTATGTTTGACACCTCTGCTCAACAATGTTTACCTTCTAGTGATGATGGAGGAGGCAAACAGTCAGTTATGAAGATTTTTTGGCTGTCATCTGCAGCTGAAAAGAGGCTGAAAAAAGTCACTACAAATAATCCTATTCAAATTACAGTGATATAATTCGTGTCATTCAGAATATTCCATATACAGTACTGCGCAACAGTCACAGGTCACCTCTAATTTTGTTGTTTTTGCTGGGCTGAAATGAGCATACCTATTTATTTCTCAGTCTCTTTTCTTTGGATGCAAAAGAAAATACAGGAAATATGCCCACAGGCTTAAAAGACACACAAAAACTGAACTAAATGGGTTCTAAAGGTTAAAGTCACAATTTAGTGTGACACCTGACCCCATGACAAGAAGAACAGAGACAGAAAATTAATGCAATAAATCTCATATTGTCTGCGCAAAGGGGTTAAGAGCAAACTGAGGTTACACTAAATACTATCACTTTGGTTTATAGAAGCTGTTTTTATCCCTGAAACTTTTGTTGTTACTGCTGTACATAGTTCTCATCCAGATTGGATCTTAATGCAGAGACTGAGAAATGCATATGTGTGATCATTAGAACTTTATTAAACCAACAAACATAATGCTGCCCTGGGACTTTTAGCACAGTACTGTATTTACTCCAAAGTAATGGCTTCATTAGAATCACATTCTTGTTCTGAAATTTAAATCAGTTCATAATTAGATTAAAAAAAGAAAACACTCACAGATTGTATTGTTAGTGTGATAGAAAGTGTGATCACGATTTATTAGTAGATTTATTAGTGTGATTTGAGCGTAGTTCTCAGAAAATCTCACCACCTAAATAATCAGACTCTATCTGTGTGTGTGTGTGTGTGTCCATAATCCTGTATTTAATATGACATGCATTCTCCAGAGTTAACCTTTGACCTGATTTAAGGTCCCTTAAATTCCTGCACAACAGCTCTGCTTCTCATCAAACTCTCACAATTTGCCTATGAACATCGGCCACAGTTACACAAGGACAGTGGTTATGTCACACACTTGGACTCAAACACACACACACACAATGAGGCTGCCTGCCAGACTTGGTTTTAGACGTCCGTTCTGTGGAAACAGCACTAAAGTGTTACAGCCATGAGAAAAATGGAAAGAGTTCAGTGGGTTTCACTCACTGTTCATTCTGAATGGAAGACACTGAAACGGTCCCTTCACTGCAATCACAACACATAGCCTCATGCTGTGAAGCACAAAGCAAGAGAACCACCTCAACACCAACGCAAGCCGTCGAACACTTCAGAAAATAAATGCACAAGAGAATGCCTGGGAGGATGCCAATTAAAACACACAGTTCATAGAGGAGTGTGTCTCCTCTGGGAGTCACTTTATTCCACTTAAAGGGTGTTTGTTTGTAAAACAGGGGGAGGGAACCACACCTAGCCTCACACCCACACACAAAAACAAGATGGGCTTCCCCCTGAACATTATTGAGCGAGAGAGGGAAAGAAGGATCAGCCACCATCTGCCGAATCATGACTCATCCTCTTTGAGTGTATCAGCTTTCCATCACCATCACTCCATCACAGCCAGTTTGTTGTCACACACAGCAACGTTCATCCATCCTCATTTAACTGGTAGACAGAACACACTGTATGATATATGCAATGACAGACTGTCACATCAAAATTCATCTTCATTGTTATTATTAGATCGCAAAACGCTGCTATAAACATTGACTTGTACAGTTATAACTGACCTGCAATAGATCCTGAATTATTTCTGTTTTTCCACCAAATCATTAAGGGCATATTATATGTGTGCTGATGGATCAGACTGACTAATCCAGCAGCAGCTGTTACTACATTGCACAGTAGACAAGGGGAGCTCTATTCTTTAAAATCAAGAATTAAAAAGCTTTTAACAAAACTGCATTAGAGACTATTTTTACAGAGGAGCGGAGTCATAGCCCACTCTTAGAAAATGCTAAAACTGATAGTAGGGCAAGAGCAAGGTGATACAGCCAAAACATTTAATATTGATTTATATATTAGGGATGATTTACAATTTCTGATCACATGAGCTGAAGACAAACCTTCATGGAATCATGGAAGAACTTTCTTTATTAAAACAATATGCCATGTATGACTGGAGAAACTCATTCACAGCTAATATATTCCATCCATCCATGCTCTGAACCACTAAATCTCACTTAGGTGTGAATGTGAAAGTGAACTCTTGTTTGTCTGTATGTCAGCCCTGCAATGAACTAGCAACACATCCAGAGTGTACGCCACGTTCACCTGTTGGTAATCTGGATAGGCTCCAGCAGCCCCACAACCTTCCAGAGGATTAAGCAGTTTGGCAATAAATGGATGAATAGCTTCTTTCTGTGTTTAGTTAGGTAAGAAACAGGCTACCCAATACTACAATTATGTGTTTTCAGCATTCTCAGACAACAGTGGAGCTCTATGACAGAGATGAATAAGTTAGAGTTAGTCAGGTTATAGAAAGAACAATACTGTTTGTAGAAACAATTCACTGCTGATATCAATAATAAGGTATAGAAAAATCACTTGACGGCTCAATATGGAAGATGTCTTCATGGTCGTCAGGGTTTACATTACCTGGTATATGCTGGCATGTGTAGATTAAAATTACATATAAACATTCGACTTATTCTATTTATATTGCAGTCTGTGTCTTCAGCTTATCACAACACAGACAACAAGATCAGTAAATTATAACAAAATCTGATTTGAACAGCCAAATTGACTTATGTCCAGCCTATGTTGTGCTAAAACTCATTTTTTGACACTATCACACTGCAATTCTTATGTAATGGCAGCTGGTGATGCACAACAAACCAACACACACTTTACCTAAGCACATAGTATCAAGGTTCAAGGTTACTTTATTTGTACCTGTGGGTAGATTTGTTTTGCAGTCGAGGTGATTGCTTTGGCATTACAACAAGACATACATTGAACATGTTAGACAGGTACTTGATCGAGCTTACAGACAGGACAAAAAGTGCTCAGTGTTCCACCATTCATCAGTATAGCAGCATGGATAAGCAAAAGAATAAAATAAATAAATAAGATCAAATAAATAAAAACAAGATGCAATAAAACACAATAAAAACCCAGAGGAGATAAAAACAGTCTGGGATAAAAAAAAAAAAAAACAGGATAAGAACATAAAATTTAAAAATTTGAAGTCACAATAATAATAAATAGAGCAAAGAAATAAAATAAATAACTAAAATAAGTAAATAAAGTGCAATGTCACTATTTCTTATTGAGCTCAGTGACGGCGACAGGAACAAAGCTGTTTTTATAATGCCGTGTCCTGCACTTTGGGACCAAGAACCTCCGTTCAGAGGAAAGGAGCTGGAATTCACCCTGTAAAGGATGGGAGTCATTATTAAGAATTGATGAAGCCATCCTCTGTACCTGTTTAGCGTACAGGGAGGCGGGACAGGACTGGGACTCACCAGTCAGGCGACTGGATCATCTAACTATTTGATTCCATATTGCACATATAAGGCCAGTGATTTTCTATATCAATTATGATACAGCTGATAGGCTCAGGTTCAGATGCACAGCTTTAATTAGCAATTTGGATATTGTTAGAGTTTGGACTGTTGTTGTTGAACAGAAAAAACATGGCATCTGGCGCACCTACTTTTGGATGTGAGTGTCAGTATTTTTTGTTTGATGAATACACAACAGATCAGTTACTTAAGTAAATAATCGTGTGATTGATCAATAATGAAAATCTTTACAGAGGAGGAAGGAACAGGCTCCAGGGTTGTTCAACTTTGCGGACTACACAGCAGCTGTTTTGTATCATTTTTTTTCCATTTCAAGCACACAGACCCACAAACACCCACTCATCATGTACAATGCAGGTCATCTATGAGAGAATGACCCATTAAACAGCAGTGACATCATCCAGTATTGATTTTCCACTGTACGCCTGTGCGTTTATGAGCTGCACACCACAAAACTGCAGCCTTACAGCCAGAGGATAGTCTTCCCTACATCCTGTACTTACGTATGTGTGTCCATGTTCATGTCCCACTTCGCAGTTCATGGAGATTGTGAACTGAAAAGACCAACCTCATGACTTAGGAATGCTATGAATGGCTTGGAGGCCTTAAGATGGGAAACTATGCATTGATTCCCGGAGATTATTCCCATAACATTAGCCTGCACACACTCCTCCGCTATGACCTCCATTGACTCACTCATCTGTTCCACACAAACAGCTCTCTATTAGGAGGTGTGTCTCACAACTGGTCACTCTCACAGACACACACTAACACACTAACATAGGAGAACAGATGTGTGTTTGGCCCACCCACTGTTTTACAGACATCTCCTCATAGACCAGTATCTTGACCCAATAAAAGCCAAGTGTGTGTAACACGGTAGACATAACTCACTGATGGAAATGCAGGTGTGCATTTCCACCCACAATGCATCTGCCCGGAGCCACATCCCCTAAGACAGTTTAGATTTAAGGCTACATCCTCATCAGATTTTAGTGTTACAAAGGAAAACATCTGCATCCACACTGGCATTTTGACAAAATTTCAGAGCTAATCCCTGACCATCCTGAAATATATATCACATGATGAGAAGAGCCGATAATGCTAGTGGCCGTGGGAATCGTTGCAAATTGCTATAATAACAGCCTGCTGTGAGGGTAATCACTAGTATCATGATAAAAAGCAGAATTTAACTGCACAACATCTGCTAACAGAGACAATAAGAACAGAATCGCTGTTCAGTATCCATGTTGAATTAACAGGTGGTACTCAAGGCCAACCTCTTGTTTTCTTCCAGTAAGGGTTACATGAAAGGGGCTAACGAATCAGGGAAGGATATGTAGTGACTGTAAGATCCAAAATTTCATATTTACAATTCAACTTTCACACTATAAACCTTTGTCGACTGCACTGCATGCAAAGTAAGATATATAGAAAACAGATTTTTCCTCCAAAAAGAAAATGGCTTTCAAGATAATATGCTTATGCCGCTCTTTAATGTACTTGTATGAATGGACTGTCTCCCCTCCTTTTTAGTTTAATGCACATTGTGTTTTTCTGTCGTTATCATCACACAACACAATGTCTGGTAAATCAATGTCACCTGATTTTTTCCATCTCTGTACTCACTCCAAAATGTTTCACAGTATATTGAATTCTCTAAAAGGCACAGCTGCTGTACTTTGCTTTTTGTTTTTTTACGTTTTTATTGATCCAAAAGCCTCATTTCATGTGACATTTTGCCTCAGTGGAATTTGGTTAATCTGCTCAATGAACCTCAAATTAATTCACAGTTCACTGAAATAATCACTGTCCTTCAGTAAATTCAATCAGATCTCAATTTACAAAGCAAACACAATATGTTTGCTGTTTCAAAGAGTCTGAGACGATGTACATACAGTGACAACTTTTTAGGAGGGGTGTACTGTAGGTCAGTTCCTTTTATCAACACAGATTCATGCCCTGAAGGACAAACGGTGCATCAGGGAGTCTCCTCCTGAACTAAACAGTGATACTGAGCAGCTTTTTAACGTTAAGTATGTTTGCATAAAGGAGACAAATTACAATATGCTGACAATCGTCTGTGCAGACTGCCTATGCAAGTGGTGTTTGTGTTGTTTTCTATCACAGAAAAAATGTGCAAAGGAAATGGAAATCCTAAACTTAAATCCTGTGGATGCTGGTGAAAATGTTACAGGTACATCTAAGAAAAATCTGTCAGTCTGTCTATCAAAAGTGTTCTATCGTTTCTTGCTTTTCAAGAACAGTAAAGTGCTTTCATTTTACAGCAAAAACTGCACCATTATGACAAACTGTAATATACTGTGGAACATACAGTATGAAATTACAAGTAGAAATTTGGAACGCTGCTTCAATGTGGCCCTTTTCATGTGAGATCATGTGGAGACCCACAAAAGAACAACGGCATTCAAGTGGTTTTTCTCATAGCGACCTAAGCTTTGACTTCGGTCCAGCTCAATTTAAAGTGGAACTAGGCAACATTTTTACCTTAATTAAATAGTTTCAAAGTAATTGTGATGGTTAAATGGCTTGTTAAGCGGAGAATGGAAGCTCTCCGCCTTCCCACTAGCACCTCTAGGGCTGAATATGTCACTTGCAACTTCTCAATGCCATCCCCACAGCCTAGATCTCATCTCTCGCGAGAAACATCAGGGTTTATGGTACTACCACACAAACACACCCCCAGCCAGGTACCGCTGGCTAGCTGTAAACCCAAGCCAGCTACGCCTTCATTTCAAAGGTGTTTACAATGGCACAGCAGAGAAAAGGAAGAGGTGGCCGTTGTCAGAGGATGGAGGAAGAAGAAAAGAGTGAGTGACCAAACCAGGAACGAGACAACAGTCTGCCTTGGTCCAGCTTTTACAGAATGGTGAGAGCTGAAAAAAAAAGAAGCACCTACATGGATGCACACTTGACAATGGTGCTGCTGCACTTGTAAATATTGCAGAGATCAATTCTCTATACTCTTGGTATTTCAGTGGATTTGTGCTCTTGATGATGCTATTGGTTGTAACAGTGTTTACTCATTTATAAACTTATTTTATAACCGATACCCGGATATTTGTTGGCTAGTAAAGATGTTAGCATACTGACTAGTAATCACGGTTGTTTGTGTCAAGTGTGTGTATGTTGTTCAGTTTACTAGATCACCCTTTGTCGGCCTCAGGACTGTGTTTTTATTACTAGACACAGAATTTTGGCAGTTGAATCTAGTTTTTGTTTGATGTACAGTACAGGCCAAAAGTTTGGACACACCTTCTCATTCTTTGCATTTTCTTTATTTTCATGACTATTTACATTGTAGATTCTCACTGAAGGCATCAAAACTATGAATGAACACATGTGGAATTATGTACTTAACAAAAAAGTGTGAAATAACTGAAAACATATCTTATATTCTAGTTTCTTCAAAGTAGCCACCCTTAGCTCTGATGACTGTTTTGCACACTCTTGCCATTCTCTTGATGAGCATCAAGAGGTAGTCACCTGAAATGGTTTCCTAACAGTCTTGAAGAAGTTCCCAGAGATGCTTAGCACTTGTTGGCCCTTTTGCCTTCACTCTGCGGTCCAGCTCACCCCAAACCATCTCGATTGGGTTCAGGTCCGGTGACTGTGGAGGCCAGGTCATCTGGCGCAGCATTCCATCACTCTCCTTCTTGGTCAAATATCCCTCACACAGCCTGGAGGTGTGTTTGGGGTCATTGTCCTGTTGAAACATAAATGATGGTCCAACTAAACGCAAACCAGATGGAATGGCATGTCACTTCAGGATGCTGTGGTAGCCATGCTGATTCAGGTTGCCTTCAATCTTGAATAAATCCCCAACAGCGTCACCAGCAAAGCACCCCCACACCATCACACCTCCCCCTCCATGCTTCACGGTGGGAACCAGGCATGTAGCATCCATCCGTTCACCTTTTCTGCGTCGCACAAAGACACGGCGGTTGGATCCAAAGATCTCAAATTTGGACTCATCAGACCAAAGCACAGATTTCCACTGGTCTAATGTCCATTCCTTGGGTTTCTTAGCCCAAATAAATCTCTTCTGTTTGTTGCCTCTCCTGAGCAGTGGTTTCCTAGCAGCTATTTGACCATGAAGGCCTGATTCACGCAGTCTCCTCTTAACAGTTGTTGTAGAGATGTGTCTGCTGCTAGAGCTCTGTGTGGTATTCATCTGGTCTCTAATCTGAGCTGCTGTTAATTTGCGATTTCTGAGGCTGGTGACTCAGATGAACTTATCTTCAGCATCAGAGGTGACTCTTGGTCTTCCTTTCCTGGGGCGGTCCTCATGTGAGCCAGTTTCGTTGTAGCGCTTGATGGTTTTTGCACTGCACTTGGGGACACATTCAAAGTTTTTGAAATTTTCTAGACTGACTGACCTTCATTTCTTAAAGTAATGATGGCCACTCGTTTGTCTTTACTTAGCTGATTGGTTCTCGCCATAATATGCATTCTAACAGTTGTCCAATAGGGCTGTCAGCTGTGCATGAACCTGACTTCTGCACAACACAACTGATGGTCCCAACCCCATCAATAAGGCAAGAAATTCCACTAAGTAACCCTGACAAGGCACAGCTATGAAGTGAAAACCATTTCAGGTGACTACCTCTTGATGCTCATCAAGAGAATGCCAAGGGTGTGCAAGGCAGTCATCAGAGCTAAGGGTGGCTTCTTTGAAGAAACTAGAATATAAGAGATGTTTTCAGTTATTTCACACTTTTTTGTTAAGTACATAATTCCACATGTGTTCATTCATAGTTTTGATGCCTTCAGTGAGAATCTACAATGTAAATAGTCATGAAAATAAAGAAAATGCAAAGAATGAGAAGGTGTGTCCAAACTTTTGGCCTGTACTGTATGTAGTTCATTATATGACCCATGTCTAATTGGTTTCATTTGAATAACGACTGGCGTAACAATTAGCCTTGATGTTGGATCTTAGCTGGTGTTGTATGATACTTGTCTCTTATACAGGTGAAGGTCTAGAATCTAAATGTTTGTCCTTGTTATAAATGTTATGCCCTGGAATGATAGCGCACTAATCAGTAACAGGGCCGGGACACAGTGACAGGTGGGAGCTGCTGATGTTTGTTAGCCTGTTAGCTCTTAAGCTGTGCGGCTAGCATTAGCAGTGCTAGCAGCTGCAGACAGAGCCTCAGACCACCAGTCCCTGCACCCACAACTGGCCTGTCATTGTGACCCGTCTGCCTGGATGGCCAGGGGGTTCCTGTCCACACGCCCTAGCACCAAGCTAGCCACAGAGCTTAAGAGCAGCTCCAGTTCCACGACCTCCTCTGTGAAGTGAAAACAAATGTCTAAAACTTCAGTGTCCAGCTAAACTTTCCCATTCCGGTCCGCTCCAGTAGCAAATTCAATCACTATTTTTTGCCTTCTCATCACCGGCTTCATTGAAAACAAATGCAGATGGTCGGAAGGGGATGGTTAACAGTGAGCTTTACGACAGTGAATATGTACTCTGAAAGTGTAGGGGGAGCTCTGTAAAGAAAAATGCTACAAAAACAGTGAAGAAGAACCAAAAACAGCAAAGAACCAAAATGGTAAAATGTTGCCTGGTTCCACTTTAATTCAAATTTAGTCTCAAGTGGAAATTCACAAGACAAAAGGAAACAAACACATGGACACAACAGCAAAAGAGCTGCAAATAATCATCACAAACAGTGATGCCAGAAAACAGGCTGCATCTGTCTTTGCTGCTGTGTCTTTTTCTGGCACAGTGTTCATACAGGTGTGCAGAATCTCTCCAAACACTGCCACGAGGAGAGTCATAAATTAAAGCCTCTGATCAGAATCTGCATTTTAATACATCCGGGCCTCGAGATAACTTCTGTGAATTAGTATATGAATTCAACCATTTTCATTTTGCCAGGAGTCCCAGGACCCCAGTTTGGGAACGGGAAGGGGGGCTTTATGTGGTTGGCATTGGCCCTGCCAGCGTGTGACCTCAGCCTGGTCGAGAGACGCTCTGCTCAAGGGCCTGAGGCGGTACTTCTCCCGGACGCCTCCGTCTTTGATCTCCTAATCACCTGGCTCAGCCTGAGCCTGAGCAGAGGAGAGGGAGAGGCTGCAGGGCCAGGAGGGGACAATAATAACCTCAGCAGTTGTTCTCACAGTCAGACGAGAGGCTTTGCATTTCCTTTAAGGCTCGAGTTCAGGTAAAGGTTGAACTTCAGCATCAGGATGTTTCATGAATCTCAATGAAGGACAAAGAGTAAAAAATGGAACATCCATGAATGTAACTTAAAGAGTATTTCCACCTACTCTTACTTTGTGATTGACAAATCTAAAGACAAATCAACTTTCCACCTGTTAACATGACATAATCAACAGCCTTCACAAACAAATCTATTGCTTAAAATCTATTTCCTCATTCTGCTTATTTCTTGCTTCTCAAATAAAAACAAAGAGCAATGACACAAGTGATCAGGTAAAAAAAAACCACTATACTCTTTTGAGGAAATTCATGTGTGCTAATCCTCTGACACATAAGAGCAATGCTGTATTTGAACATCGTCCATATATCAGGTGTCCCGTCATCATGTGAACAGAGTACTACACAAACACCACAGCAGTGTCCCCACAGATTCACATAGGGATACTGCTGCAGATAAGAACACTGCAAACACCAGTAAGGAGCTTAAAATACAGAAAGCAATAGATCTGACTCTTTGCATAAGGGGAGCGTAAAAATAGACTCACAAAGACACTTAGGGACAAACTACAGCCACTGCAAATGCCTCCATCATCTGAGCAATACATTATTTTGTCCTTGTGTTCAAGAAATCAACATTTTGACAGCTGTCAGCGTCTCCATGTTGAAGGTACTGTCTGTTCTTTTGTGCTCACCATGCAGTGGCTCCCCGAACACTCAAACCAAACCCAGTACCGAGGAGGAGGAAGAGGAGGAAGAAGGGGAGGGTGACTAACCTTTATGTTGTCAGATAGTGACTGTGTGCTTTTTGCATATCTGCCTGTGGCCTGCGGCAGTTTTATCTGCTTAGGTATGAAGTACACTGTCATTTAACTCTGATAACAGAGCATAACATACTTCCTCTCTTGGGTCATGCAGCATGTTGCACCCCTGTGAACCACAGTTCTAAAAATGGGACAGTCTCACCTCATTTGACAAGGTTTTACCCCAGGGACACCATATGGACACATCAGCAGATTGGACTGATCGTTGAAGAAGCGTAATACTCGATTTATTCACGATGCACTGACATATAATAAGATTAAATCGTGGCTTATACCGCCTCGTGGGAACTCCCCAGGAATCCCCGTAGGACCCCCGGGGCTCCCCTGGGACTCCGGTACAGTGTCCTTACCTGAGCAGGTTGGGCAGGGGGATGGAGCCGGAGCTTGACCCCAGAATCCCCTTCTTCCCACTTAACAGTTTCTCCACCAGAGCGACGTTCCCGGTCCGGGCAGCCTCCAGCAGCTCCTGCTCCTTCCCCATCCCGGACAAGAGTTTACAACGGCGGGGTGATGACGCTCCAGCAGATCTCCCATAAATCCCGTCGCCTCGTGCCCCGTCTCCCTTCAGGTAGTGGAGGGGAGCATCAGCAGGGGCTCCTCTCACTGCATGCTGCTGCGGCTCTGCGCGCGCTTCTAGGTGAGACTGATGCTGCAGAGCAGATTGGACGTGCACGGGCTCCCCTCTTGCCTTTAACCTCAGTCCATTCACGCGCGCGGCTCCCTGGTCTCCGGTTCCGCCGATGCGCGCGGCTCCCTGGTGTCACCTCAGTGCAAACAACTGAGGAACCGGAGGCTCCGACCGAATCCGTCCCCGGTGCGCGTGGGGTGAAGAGTAACCCTTGGACAAAACACCAAACTCCTACTGTGTCAGGTTATTCACACTGGAGTGGGAGTGAAGCTCCGGCTGAAAACACGCAGGACGTGGAAGCCCGTCCGTGTCCACAGACTGCTGTGAGAGCCCGCTCTGTCCGACACCTCTGCCGGCCGAACCTACCGCACTGCCCGGTGCTTCACCGTGGAGCCTAAGACACCAGAGTCAAGTGGCCGAGGAGTGAGAAGTGGGCTTCCGGTGACTCCTTTCAAAATAAAATGTCCATTACGTCCAATAACGAAATTAACCTTAGACATGGAAAATGAAAAACGGGAACATATATAAGAAGTCTGGTTTATGCCATTGTGTTTCACCAAGATATATCCGTGTTTAAACATTTAATGTGTTTTGTGACATTGCAAATATTTTGAAAGTTAAAGACATAACACACTTTATTACTATTATTTATTTTTATTTATCTTTACCCAAAATGTACTTGATTTGGATTCACAGATTTGAATATAATTTACTAAACCACTTGAGATTTTCTGCTGAAACAGCTCTTCAGCGTACAGTTCTGGTCTTAGAAATGTTTATGTTATGCATATGTATATGTAGATTATTACATTGTTATTGGAAAAACTCTTGATTTATAGTCAGTAGTTTATATACAACTTATTCTTCAAATATATTGGGTTAATACAAACATATTATGTAGATTTTGCCTCACAAGAAAATACTGATGGAATGATATTTATGAATAATGTTAACTTCTCATCTTATCACAGCGGTGATGATTTTTTAACTTGCATAAGGAAGCATTCATGTATTAAAATGCAAATTTAAAAAAAAATAGTTCTGTAGAAAATGTAGAAGACATGAAAAAATCCCACTTTGTTATTTGTAGGTCCCCATCTGATCCTTACTTCAATATAATAATGCAAGTGCCAGCATACAATGTTAATTTCTGGCAAAAATTCCTACCTACATTTTTAATATAAGTATTCATCTTATTATTTTTATTCTTACTTTCATTCTTACTTTTATTTTTATTCTTATTCGGGCTATTAGACTTACGTAGACATTTATTTTGAAGGTTCACTCTCCGTACATCCGCTGTGGGTGTGTGTGGGCTTCCACGGAGCAGCCCTGTTATGTACAGTATGGGCGTGGATGACGATGCTACAGCACCAACAGAAAGCGAAGCCTTTGTTAGGCTCTTATAAAAAGTCACAGTAGTATCCACCAGCTGTGCCAGTTGTTTCCACTTTCACACCCTTTAACTTTTTTTTTGTCTGTAACAAGCACATGCGCACTCATTCTTGGGTTTCACACTGTCCATGAACGCATTTGGAGGCAGATGAGGTACCAAAAATATCCTCCTGTCATGTCAGAGCCGGGTTTGTGTGAATGGGAGAGAAAAGGAGCAGAGTAGCCTGAGTGTAGAGATGGATTTTTAATGAGCTCTGATCTGATCTGTCCACTGAGGGCCTGGGAAACAGCCACACACCCCTCCTCTGTGTCCCTGCGCCCCCACGCAGCCGCCGGTGCATGCTGGGACCTGTCTGATGGCTGGAAGACTGGCTGCTTAATTGGAATTTGCAGAGAGGTGTTCCCTTCATGAGCTCCTCGGAAAACACCTGTCTGGATGTGCTGCGCCTTCACTGTCTGCAGTTTCTGCTTGTTTTCACCGACTTTCCATCAATAAAGAAAAGCAGTTACACCAACCATTTATGTCATCATTATGTGCTCAAGATTGATCATTTAAATGTCAAATCATTACAAAATACCAAGTCATGACACGTTTTTACTGTAGATGCTGAGACACTTGAATAGTTATCCAAGCACATGACAGCAGCCAAGGGTTTATGTGCAAAATTCTAGAGGAAGGATTGTCTAGTATCATCCTGAACTAGGATGTGATTATCAGTATTAGCTGAAAACACTCATCTGTATGTGCAGAAGCTGCAATGTCTGCAATTTCCACTCGTTTTGTAATGATTTTTAGTCAATAATGTGATCAGCAGTTACTCCAATCATTTACGTTATTATTGTTTGCACAAAATTGATCATTTAAATCACAGGTGTCAAACATGCGGCCCGGGGGCCAAATCCGGCCCGCCAAAGGGTCCAGTCTGGCCCTTGGGATGAATTTGTGAAATGCAAAAATTACACTAAGATATGAACAATCCTTTTCGTTCAGGTTCCACATTCAGACCAATTTAATCTCAAGTGGGTCAAACCAGTAAAATACTATCATAATAACATATAAATAATGACAACTCCACATTTTTTCTCTTTGTAAATGTAAATATTTTCATGTATTTACACTAGAACAAAGTATAATTTCACAAAAAACATGGGAATAACCTGAGCAAATATGAATAACCTGAAAAGTTTTAAGAGAAGTGCAATTTTGTCAATATTCTGCCTGACATTAAATGTTTTTGTGTATTTGTAGATCCACTGTGATCTGTAAGTTATAATGTACACGTGTAAATGATAAACTGAGGCAGAATATTGTTAAAATTACACTTATCGTTTCAGTTTGTTCATATTATTCACATTATTTGAAAGGATAGTTTGTAAATGCAAACATTTTCATAATGTAATTTTACTTTTTTCACTCTAAAATATAGAGAAAAGTTTGGAGTTGACATTATTTGTATATTATTATGTTATCATTTTACTTTTACTTTTTATTTAATTTTTATTTTGGTTCGGCCCACTTCAGATCAAATTTAGTTGAATGTGGCCCCTGAACTAAAATGAGTTTGACACCCCTGATTTAAATGATAGATCATGATTAAATACCAAGTCATAACATATTTTTACTGTATATATACTATGACACTCAAATTGTTATCCAAGCCCACAGCAGCAGTCAAGACTTTTCATGCATAATTCAAAAACAAGGATCATCAAATTTCAACCTAAACTAAGATATAATCATCAGCATTACCTGAAAACTCTTCACTATATGTTCATCACCTGCAATGTTTGCAATTTCTGCTTTTCTACTGATTTTCTGTCAATAAAGTGATCAGTAGAAACACCAGTCATTTATGTCTGTGTTATTTGCAGAAAATTGATCATTTAAATAACAGATCATTATAAAATACCAAGTTATACTATATTCTTGTATTGTAAATGGTAAATGGACTGACACACATTCACCCATACACTCATACACCAGTGGGGGGCTGCTGCTATGCACGGCACTGCTGGGCCCTACTGGGAGCAATTCAGGGTTCAGTGTCTTGCCCAAGGACACTCTCACATGTGGACAGTCGGAACCAGGATTCAAACCACCAACCCTTCGGTCATTGGCCGACCCAACTGAGCCACAACTGCATCTGCATTGTAGATGCAGGTAGACTCGATTTGTTATCCAGCCACTCGACACCAGCCAAGGCTTCCAGACATTGTTTAGAAATCAAAACTTCAAGCACCGTCTAGTGTCATCCTAAGTCAGTGGTTCCCAACCTTTTTTGACTCGTGACCCCAGTTTAACATCACAAATTTCTGGTAACCCCAGCCATTCAAAACAGACTTTTTTTTTTTTTGCTAAAATTAATTTGTTTTTAATCATGTAATAGTTTGCTATACTATGTTGCAAGTAAAGGTTAATTTTAGATGACATTTAGTCAATATAATGTATAATACTATGGATGGAGGCAGAAAAGCCAGGTATAGATTACTGCACAAAGTAAGAATTTTATTTTCCTTGGTCTGGATATGTACAGTCAGTCCAGCTTGGATTTACAAGGCTGACAATTAATACTGAACAAACAATAACTCAAACTATGAATTATGAAAGAGCTGCAGCATCTGAAACTGACCACAGTGAACATTTGAAAGATAAACAGTACCACAGTGCTTCAGTTTGAGCTTCAGAGTTTGTCATGTCTGTTATGTATTGTGATTGTCTCTTTCAACTCACCACATATTTTTTATTAGTAAGTTTTTATTTTTATTTTTTATCAATTACTAGAAAAATCAGGTGACCCCGTTTGAATTCCAGGTGACCCCACATGGGGTCCCGACCCCAAGGTTGAAAAACACTGTCCTAAGTCTAGTCATGTACATTCACTGAAAACCCCTGCCCGTTTGTGCAGAACCTTCAATAGCTATAATTTCCACCAGTTTTGTCCTGGTTTTCTGTCAGTACAGTCATCAACGTATGTGCTAACAGCCTTAGGTTCAGCATTCATTATTTTTCACTAAAATTCTATCTATACTTTGAAATATTTTTTCAATTCCAAGTTCTGTCACACATTTTACCATAGATGCTAGCAAACTTGACGTTTTATCCAGTAACATAAAGCTTCAAACCACTACAAATCGCAACTATAAATAAGCCCTCTCTGCATGTGCAGCATATTCTGCTTGATTTGTTGTAATTAATAATAAAATAATGAATGTAGGTATTGAGAGTATTTAAACCAGTCATATACGTCATTATGCTTTCACAAAATGTATTTTTTTATTGCCCAAATCATTATAAAATGCCAAGCCATAACATGTTTTTACTGTACATGCTGTAACACTAGAGCTGTTATCCAAGCACATGACAGCAGCTGAGGCTTTATGTAGCCGACATAATTCAAATACAAGGATCATCAAGTTTCAACCTAAACTGGGGTGAAATTATTTAAAGTATTGTGAAGTATTAACAGAAAACCTCCTGTCTGTATGTACAGCACCTGCGTTGTCTGCTGAAGTCATTATTGTTTGCACAAAATGTAACATAATTTTTATTATAGATGTAGGTATACTCGACTTATTAGCCACATGACCATCGAGACCCCAAGAACACTGAATAAAAATACATTACAGAAGTCTAGATTTCAAGACAAGCACTGTCCAGTTTCAACCGAAGTCTGGCTAGTCTTCCATATTCACTGGCTGTATGTGCAGTTTCTGCTGGTTTTATCCTGATTTTCTGTCAATACTGTCACCAGTGTAGGGGCTGAAACAGCCTTAGGCTATGCCAAGCATTCATTATTTTTGCTCTAAACTGATATCTTAAATGTTAAATACTTTTAAAATCCCTAATGCCTACAGTCAATAATATGCTTTTACTGTAGGTGCTGGCAAACTGGACCTTTTATCCAGCAACATAAGGCTTCAAGTGCTCAAAGTAGAACCACTGCATAAAAATCAGAATTATAAAAGCCTTCCCTTCAGCACCTTCTGCTTGATTTGTACTCATTTCAAGTCAATGAAATAATCAATGTAGGTTCTGAAAGAGTTAAACCAGTCATTTATGTCATTATGTTTTCACAAACTTGTCATTTAAATACCAAATCGCTATAAAATATCAAGTCCTAACACTGAATAATAAGATGTTTTTTACAGTAGGTGCTGGCACATTCTACATGTTCTCCAGCCCACATGACAGCAGCCCAGGCTTCATGGGTTTACATCATGGCTACACATTTGTGCGAGCTGTCCTAACATTATAATAACCACCTCTGCTTTTCCTGATATTACAAGTTAAAATATCAGCCGTGATAAAGGCCTTTTGTCAATGCAGCGACGATGCAAGATCACTGTCGGTATGATGTTTCTATCAGTATTACAACAACTATCTGAGATGACAGTGTGAGAGCTGAGCTGTGACTGTTCAGAAATATTATCCTGACTAAATCTTCCACCTATTCTGTAATCCAAAAATGTCACATGAAGGCAGGTAGGGACTTTTTCACATCTTGAAATGATGAAACTCAAGATGTATAGAATTTACAATTTTTTGTTTGTTTGTTTGTTTGTTTGTTTGTTTTCATCTTTGAACAAAATAGAAAAAAATTCAGTACTAGTAAATGCATGTGTTTCATCATGTTTCACACAGTCCAGCTGTACATTGTGCTGACATTCTCTCCTGTTTTGAATATCCAGGATGCACGCACAGTATATAAATGAAAGTGTACATGCTTTGCTTACATAAATGGACCTGTGCTGCGCCATAGCCATCATCACAGAAACATTAACAGTAACAGTATGTAAACACAATTTCATGTCAACAGCAGAACTTTTCCCTCCCTCTCTCAGACACTTGAACATTTAATGCCCTTCTATGACTCACTGCACTACTTCAGCCATAAAATGTCATGACCATTTATGTGCACAAAGTCCAAGTACTCTCCTGCAGTGGTTCAGTGCAGCTCATTTGAGCACAAAGACTGCTTACATTTAAAGGAGAGAAAGAGTCCCTGCTTATCACACAAGTAACTTCAACCTCGTTTCAGCCTTAAACAAACCGATTACTGTATTTATCTTCTATCCTATAAGCTCTATAAGCATCCTAAACTGTACTTTTTGTAGGTGTTGATTTATTCACTGGGTTGGAGACGAAATGTTCCCGCAGGAGCTTTTGCTGCACTTTTTTCCAGTTTTGAAGTGGAAAATACTGACTTAAATGCCCAGGAAATCCATAAAGATGCTTGTGGTACATCTTTTACAATCCATTTTCAGTGGACTTAAATGTGTGAATTCAAGGTTATAAGGCAACAACTGAGCACTGGTGACTAAATGGTAATAATAATTACAGCTGTATATTTTACATCTGCATTATTCTTTTGTCGTTTAGGTTACTTTGTTTACACTGTCGGCTAAAACAGTTAGAGCTAAAACAAATGTATTAGTGTTGTATTGTTACTTAATTGTTCTGCATATTTGGATGTTGATCAAACACCTAACATTATAATTGTTTTAAATGTTCAACCTGTACATTTATGAAATGAAGAATTCTGAAATTCAGTAAATATATAAAGAAGAATTTTGAAGCATAAATAACTGGTTATTTCAGCCTTCACTTAAGGCAAAAAAAAATCAGCCCTTAATCTGAAAAGAAATTGAGATTTGACAATTAGACAGATTTCTCTTGTCTATCGTTTTTTTTTTTTTTTTAGCTGCTCCGTAGATAAAATGTGCTAAATCTTGCTAACACTGTTACCCATGAAGTTGGAATAATTTTGTTTTCAGACACATGGTTCTTTTTATTCCTGCTTATACACATCAGTAATCACCTTTGACCTGGTACAGTGACTACATTCTGAGTCCCAGTTACACTTTGTCAAGAATAAATCACATTGTCACAATCATTTAAAAAAAAAAAAAAAAAAAAAAAAAAGAAGTAAAAATATTTGAATCCAACTTTATGGACAGCAGTGTACTTTGATAAGATGAATTGGAAAGAAAAATGACCAAAGTGCTGGTTAGCTACTGTTTTCAAGCTACATGATAAAGAGTGACACCATATTTATACATAGGATTATATTATATTAGATGTATAAATCCTACATTAGAAGAAATATGAAAAGTGAATGTATTCTAAAGTTTGGAGTAGAACTGGTAGCTCAGAGACAAACTTATTCTCGTTAAGCCATCAATTTTGACCCAATATTGTATCCTTTTTAACTTAACATTCATGAACGGTCATCAAATAACTACTGTTAAATGCACTCATACTGTTCTTTTCTTTTCTTCAGCTGTGTATAGCCTTTAAATCTCTCCTATTTTTAACCAGGACATAGAGAACAGAACACATTATGGCAGTTCTAGAACCTTTACACTAGTTTCCAATCAGTTACAGAACAGGTTTTCAAGTGCTTCTACTAGTCTATAAATCACTGACTGGTTTAGGCAGAGACTATATTATTGATATGTTTAAGGAATATAAACCAAGTAGGACTCAGGTCAGCTGGTTGAGCCCAGACACCAGACCAAACACACAGAAGCTGCATTTCCATTAACTGGAATGAACTGCCAGTGGAGCTTAGATTTCCCCAAAATGTAGACATTTTTATATCCAGGATAAAAACATTTCTGCTTTTATCTGCCAAAGAATGAACTCAATAACTTACACACTCCTGTTATCACACTATAACTTAATTCTTATTGCCATGCAAGTCTGGAGGACTGTTTTTTAAAATCATTTTTAAAATGGATTTCATTAGATTCTCTGACTATTTTCTGTGATATTTTTGTTTTGTTTCGTTTTTACAACTTTCCTTTGGTTCCTTTTATTTATGTTAAGCATACTGAATTGGCACTGTGTATGAACACCAATGCATAATGTATCAACCCAGTACTTTAATATATTATTATTAGTGACCCAAATTTGGTTTGGTTTGCTTTTATTGTGGACATATTTCACCTGCAGAGTTTTTGTCCTTATTATTATACATTATGTCCAGTCCTGGAAGCACTATATTCAGGAACCACAGAAAACAGTACATCAACCCATCATATATGCAAACCAAAAACTGACCACTGAATGAGTTGCAATAATACTTATTATTATTATTATTATTAATACTAATACTAATACTACTACTACTACTACTACTACTACTACTACTACTACTAATAATAATAATAATAATAATAATAATGGCCTTCAAAACATATAGAAAAGAATTCACACCAAAACTTTTCAGAGGAAACTATTTAAATTGGATAACCTTTTATTTTCATTAGTATCTCAGCAGCTTTAACAAACAAAATACAACTTGTCACTTGTGTATTTTCTTTTTTTGAACCTCCACAGGTTTTTCTGAGGGTGCAACCTCCCGGAGAGGGAGAGAAGAGGAGGGCTGTGATATGAGGCAGGGAAGCTGGAAAATATTGTATACAATCATGTTAAATTTCAAGTCTTGACATTTGTGCAGAGAACAGTTCCATCTCAAGTGAAATGAACAGGGCCGAACTGAAGTACAAGTTATGTCTAGTACATACGTAGACTGATGCATGTATGGAATCTATTGTTAACTGTAAGAGGGACAGCGTAGTTTATAAAGTCCATGTACAGTTGTTTGTGCTGTGGCAAAGCGTGTGCTGTTAGAAAAGTCGAATGTATTTGTTTTTGTTTCTTACCACCTACTCAAAGAGTTCCCCCTCAAGTTATTTCTCAGGCGTGACCCATGGAACAGCAGCAGATGTGGGCATTGCTTGTTCATGAAAACTTACACATGAAAGATCTAAAAATTTACATAAACACACACACATCCAGTAAATGCAGACAGGCAGCTTGTAAGTGCCCTCATTTTCACACACCATTCTGTAAGGACACGTGAATTACTTCTCAAAACAGTGTTGCTGCTCTCACCACTCGCTGATTTAACTCTTGTTCTCTCACAGTTCTGGTAGTTTATAGTTTTAAAAGTGCTGCACAAGTTAAGTAGCTATTTACACTTAGAAAAATATGAAGGGGTACAGACCTATTGTGGGGTGTTTTGCAGACAAAGCTGTGGAACTGACAGAGGATAGAAATTCCTACTCTGCTTGTAATGAAATGCTTGTTCTGAATGAAACACAAACACACATCCACATTCAGCTGAAACACTGCATAACTATTTAGAGTTCTGTAGAAAATATTTCACATTCTTATACAATATACACTTTACCCTCTCTGAGGACAAGTGACTGATTTGCCTCGTCCCATCCAAAAAAAGAAAGCATTAAATTAAAAGTTCACTTCCACTGCAGTGCAAAATAAGTTGTTTTTTTTTTTGTAGACATTCTTCTGAGGATACAACATTCAGTGTTCCTATTTAAGATCAGTTGTGATTGTTTTACTCACACTAAATGAAAAGTGTGGGAGAGTATTCTGTAGGCACAACCATGGATATAGAGCCTCATCATCTTTCACACACATTGAATCTTACTAAGTTCTCTTCTTTTACTTCTACTCAGATATACCTGGCTTCTGTTGCCAAACAAGAAGACCAGATGGAGAACATAAAAGTGACAACAAAGCGTGTAAAAACATTTTTGAGTCTGTCCCAGACTCTGCATTGCTTCATGAAGGAATTATTCTAAAGTCTGAAGTCACATGGTGGCTCAATTCACAAGTAAGCGCGCAAAGGGAGCCATTTCAGTCCAGAAATCCCTCTTAGCCTTTCCTCGTTGATGTTGACTTGAATTATTTCTCTGACCTTTACTCCCGTCCGTCAGCAGCAGTCCTCATTACTGTGGACCAGAGGGGCTGAATGAATGAATGACTGGCTGGCAGGCCAAGGAGGGACAGCTACGCCTAGCTGGTGTTGGCTTTGAGATTCTTAATGCAGTGCAGGAGTGAGTCCTTCTCCATTTGTGCCTCAGCCAGCGCCATCTTGGCTCGGGACAGCTCCACTTTCAAACATTCATTCTCCTCTACTAATAACTGCAAACAAATAATGAAAAAGGGGCATGTTAAAGCGTTTCATAAATTTGGGTTTCAATGCAAAATAGGGTGACATTATTAATTGATTCACAAACAAAATCGCAATATCAACCTGTCCATTACATAAACGTTTAACACTGCAATTTAAAGTTCCAGATTTAGGAGGATGTAGGTTGGTCTAATTGAAGAAGAGGAAAATATAATTAAAAACAATCTTCGTTTGACAGTGATATGGTCATTTTTGTCTGTTGAGGATCTTCTCATGTTTACATCTGTTAACAGAATGGGTTCTGAGGCTTTATATAGAGAACAAACTAATTTTAGTTACAGAAAACATGACCTTCATGATACTTTTCCTCTGTAATGTCATTCACATTGGTGAAGAAGTGTTAAGATTGATATCACTGTTCAGTTCAGTGCTCTCAATCTAAAAATGTGATTTTTTTATTTTGCATAAATTGATTAATATCTTCCCACTGTAAAATAAAAAGGATGCCAAATAATGAGATGGAATAGCATTTGGCATTCAATCTTTTTGTGATGTATCAGAATGTTGATTGAAAAAAAAAAAAAGGGTTCTTTACTTTTCAGCAGATTATCATAGTTGAACTACAACTCTAAAATAGTTGTTCTCTGCAGTGTTTTGCATATCTTACTTTTTCTCTGGAAGATGGTTGGGGGCTGGTGGGCAGGGCCTGAGTCTGTGTCGCCTTTGGAATGCCACAGACCACTCCCACTCCCACAGCCTCAGGGACAGGACTCAGAGAGCTGTTGATCAGCTGTGTCTCCTTCCCGGGTTTCGGCTCAGCTGCTGTGTCCACTACGGGGCAAGAGGAGGGAAAGTCAACAGGAGGCGTACTGGGGGTGTGAATGCAGTGATCGTGGATTTTTAGCGTTTATAGGATGTTACATAAGAGTGAATCAGAGCTGAAGTGGGGGTGGAAATATCTGGCATATGCGTGTGTAGTTTTAGTTTGTGTTTGCTACCCCCTATAGAGAAGGACCCGTCGTCTCTCCTGTGTATGATCAGACTGTCCACATGCAGGGTGATCGGCGAAGGCTCGGAGTCGGAAGGATTGTCACGGGGGCCGTCATCCTGCCGGAGATACAGCACATATCGTGTTGGCATTATTCAAGTACGTGTATGAGGAAGGAGCAGAGTGAGAGAGAAATTATCCACATCCAGGTTTCCACGTCAGCTCTACAGCAAAAGTACTCACCCGTGAAGAAACCCTAGAGAGAAGGCAAAAAGGCCTTTCTATGTCATTAAACATTCAGTTCAAATCCAAATTCCAATTAGGCCACGGTTCGAAATGTTTAACTTGGTTATGGAAGCTGCTGTTCTGTGTGGCAGTGAATTATGGGGTCTATTACGGAAACAGCACCAGCTAAAACAGGACAAGTATTCGACTAAAATATTGCAGGTACACATGTGCAATGATAAACTTAGTGTAAAACAACAAAGTATGAGACTTTATGCCACTACAGGCATCGTTTGAAGGTCGACTAAAAATCCTTTCCAAGTACCACTACTGCTCCATATCATCAGGCTTTCTGACCTTTAAGTTGATATGTGTATCTCGAACGCTGATCTCCATGGGCAGCACCTGTGGCGCTGAGTAATCTTCCAAGAAGAGGGCTAGGTTGCGCAGTGTCGACATGAGGAAGCTGGCTTGGTATCCGTGGAGACGCAGTTGCAGGAAACCATTGCGCTCAGCCAGCGGGGAGCGAGCAGCGGCACAGGGACCAGACTCCAGACGAGCACACACCTCCGGACTGTGGAGACCCCTGACGGACCCAGAGCTGATCTCACCACCGGCTGTGACAGAGCACACAGAGGCTGCAGTTAACATTACCTTCTGCAGTGAAGATGTAACCAGCTGAAGCACAGTTACTCCTGACTGATTTTACCAGATCCATTTGATTTTAATGAAGAGATTGCAATTACTCAGGAAACACAAATGTATTACTATTATTTTGTAGGATCATCAGTATACACTACTGTGCAGAACGTGTCTTTAGAGCTAGACTTGTGAAACTTTGCTCTGTCTAAAAACAAATTAGTCAGGGTGAATGTTAGTGCCAAATGTGAACGAGACTGAAATCAGAGGCACGATAAGGGAAATGCAAAAAGAAGCAGAATATCAGAAAGAGGAGTGGGAGAGGAGAAACTGAAAATAAGCAGGTGAAGGGATTTAAGAAAAAGGTGGGTTGAAAGAGACTGAAAAGTCAAAACTTTTCAGTCCCACAGGTTCTTTATGGTGGCGATGTTAAATTATTTCTAAGAACTAGAGATTAGAGGATTCTGAGGAAACACCCACCAATATCACTATTAAAATTAATTTCCTTTCATGAATTATACACTCCAGGAGAGAAGTAGAAAACTAAGATCAGAAGTGACAGGAAAAGGCTGATACAGAAAAGTATTTCACCCCCGAATGGACAGAATTTCACTGAGCAACCCAAAGAGGAACGATACAAGGTTTGTTTCTTGAGAAAAGGTGAAGAGTAGGTTAAAGATGTGAGCAAAGACTGTAAGAGGAAAATAAAAGACTGATGAAAGCAGAGGCTGAAAAGTGTTGAACCCACTTGGAGGGTAATTGAAACCCTCTGTTCACACCATCTTAACCAGTTCACACACAAAGACTAATTAATTCAGATGGCAAGCACAAAGTTGCAAGCACAGGTTCTTGACAGACATCAGACACCATGGGTCACAGTTGGAATAACAACATTCAGCAATGCATGACAATGGCTACTTCAAGAAAAACATCTTTATGACAGTGAGAAGTGTGTTACATCCTTTAATTGGCTCTCTGAAGGAAAGTTGGTAAAGGGTTGTTAATAAAGTAATTTCAGGTCCTACAGAAACCATTCAGAGGCAAACCTATACACTCATGCACACACAATACTGTCAGCTTTTCACAAGTAAAATGACATATTCTCTCAGCTAGTTCGAAGCAAATGCTGAGGAAAAAAGAGGAGAGAGTGGGTGAAGAGAGAGAAAGAAAGAGAAAGAGGGAGGGGAGGCCAGCAGCCAAGGACTGAGAGACTGTGATAAGACAGGAAGGACGAGAAAAGATGGCCTAGAGAAGGAGACAGATGAAGAGAAGGAAAGATGGAGAGGGGGGGGGAGTTAAATGAAAGAGGATTAGTAAGAAGATGGAGTAGGAGGGCGAGAGAAGAGAGAGGAGGAAAGGTGGGGAGAAAAGAAAGGTGGGGGAAGAGAAGGAGGGTTTGCTCTTATGAGATAGGGGGAGAAGAGGTAGTGAGGGGAAAAGCTGGCGCTTCTCTCATTGCCTGAATCGCTGGACTGAAACTGCGAAGTCTGCTGCAGTGGAGAGATGAGGAAGGTGTGGTGGACAAGAGGGAGGAATGAGGTAGGAGGGTGAGAAGGAGAGAGCTCTCAGGGTAAATCTAAAGGGGGGAGGATGGGGAGATAAGGGGTTAACATTGTCTGGGCACATAGTAGCAGTTAATTTGAATCTGACTGACTGGTGGGCTGCACACGAAGACGTTCAAGGTTCTGGGCCTAATGTTGCAAGTAATGGGACCACTCACTCCATTACTGTCAAATTTACCCTCCCTTAAGCGCTGTACACACACACACACACACACACACACACACACACAAACAGGAGGAAAAGATCTCATTGTGACACAAACAATTCTGTTGCTGAAAAATGTAAAGAATTCATGCCGTCACTTGCAATCCAACACACTGTATCTATGTGCATCTGCAGTGCATGCCGCTGAGCAAAGTCCTGATTCTGCAAATGAGATCTGACATGACATTTTCAGCGGGAAAAAACACACACACACAAACACATTTGCTTACATACAAGTGTGAACAGAGAGGCAGAGGCAGGCATGCATGTTAAGTTACAGATGGTGAATTAACACACAGCAGTTACCTTGGCTGCTTTGAGCAGGTATTGGTACTGAGCACACCATACCTGTGGGGAGTTATGGCAGTGTAAATAAAAGGAGGTGGTGGCTGTGCTAGTGTGTAAATGTAAATGGTTGCCTATAGCCTATGCTTGAAGATTTTTGTAGAGTCCAGCCAATGCATGGGTTGGGCAGTACATCAGTGTCAGTGAACTAATTTTCCTATATTAATTCCAAGTAATTGTTTTTTTCATTAATCCATTCATTTTCTGAACTGCATAATCCTTGGAAAGGTCATGGGGATGCTGGAGCCTATCTTGGTTACCAATGGGCCAAGGGATGAACACCCTGAATGTGTTGCCAGCTCATCACAGGGTGTAACTATTTGTTTTTTAGAAGTTAAACAAAATATTACTGTACAACTGTTTCCATTGCATATCTTTGTGTTTAAGTATCACATTTGAGGAATCATTGGATTCTACATTTATATAAGCAGATATATCGAAATATTTTAGTCCCTAATATTGCAGTCAGCACCAAAAATCTAATATTGGTCCGGCGCTAGACCTCTGACAAGCCAAACCACGTGACAACAGCTGTTTTTTACAGAGATTTAGACTGAACTTTGAGATCCAAATCTTTAGTCTGAAACTTACAGAAACACACAGAAGTCTTTCTCCACAGAAGCCTGTTTCAGTTGGTTCCTATTTGTTTGTTGTTTTCAAACTGTTTCATGTAATCAACAAGTTCAGAAGTTAAATAGAGCCAGGTTTGACTTAATTCCAGTGTGCTGCTTTTTCTTATATTGTCATAACGAATATATTTCTTTTATGTATACCAGTACTGCTAAACCAATGATTTGCCAACAGGGTACATGAACCCCAGAGCTGCATGTGCAGTTGCTGAAAAAGTAACTAAAATGAATCCACATGCATGTATTAGAGAGGAAAAACCAAAATGATAACACATTGATGGCATGCTGATCTTTAGTAAATGTAAAATAACTGGTAAGCTGACATGAGTCAGATGAAACGTCTTTTATCACACATTGTAGTTGAAAATACATAACATCTAGCAAGAATGTTAATGTTAAATGGGTTAAACTAATACTACATAGCTCAAAGTGTAAACTTACTAAAATAGTTAAATGTAATTGACAGCTGAAAATAAACCACTGAAAGAGTGGGTTACAGGTAATAAGCAGACCCTTATACAACATTATTAATGTACACATGCTCAGACTTTAGTCGGTCAGTAAAAGGGTCACTGAGTATTTCTGACTGCAATCTGGAAGTAAAGCAAATAAAAGATTGTGTTGTACAGTGTTTAGACACTCAATGTGTAGCATTTTCCACCCTTCTGGCCATACATTTCTTCACACCATACACATCTTGTAGGAAGGGTTAGAAGATGGTGCACCTGTAACCGTGTATGCGGACTTGTTCTTACCCAGGCTGCGGTTGCTGAGGTACTGTCTGAGGCTGACGTTGCCCAGCTGGCTGGGTGTAACCTGGCCCACCTCCAGAGCCACGGCTGTGCTTTCACCCACCACCTCCATGCCCACACACACCGACTGCACCTTCAATACTAGCACGGACACCTGAGGGAGAGCGCACACAAAATTGATCCAAAAATTGTAGTCCACATCATCAGCTGCTGGCACTGAATGCATGCTCTGTGGACCTGCTCTACCACACCGAGCTCAAATGTGAAGTTTTTATTACATTTTCTGTATTATACTTGAACCTCAGTCCTGTATGGTACACATTACACTAGAATAGTTTTCTCTATATTCCATGTTATTGTCAAAACCAGAAGAATCATTTTCAAAGCTTCTCAAGTGTTGTTTCTTACTATATCTTTGGTGGGCTCATCAATGCTCTGTGAGGTGGCGCTGACACTGTCGGGGGACACGCCTTCTTCCTGCTCCTGGCCAATCACCACCTCAGTGGCGTTCTCCGTGGCGCTTTGTTCACTTATGACATCCTTGAAGCCTGAGATGGACACGTCATCTGTAAACCAAACATATAGACACATTCCACTATAGCACAGTAAGTTACTAACAGCAGCACAATGCTGCCACCTGCTGCTCTGTACATCTGCCTGTACATGAATCTCCAGTAATAATAATTCTACATGTTTAAGGATTCCTTTTGCCTATAGGGACATTTCCTTCATTCCACCCCCTACAGTCAGAGCTCATAGAGTAGTGGCTCTGGCAGATGACCCAAAAAAAAATTCTAATAATGTTATCTGGATGAATGGAAGCCATTGTATGACTATAACAATGTTGTAGTGTAACGCGTTTGCTGCACCTCTCTCCAACAGGCTGTATGTATCTCCGTCCTCCATCAGGTAGCTGTCTATTGAGATGTTGTCCAGAGACTGCAGAGATGGACTCTTCTTCATGTTCTTATAGGACACTGAGAAACTGGACTGGGAGCGATCTCGCATCAGACGACCACTACAACATGCACAGGAAGAGATGGGGTTGAAAAGGGGGGGTTCACACAAGATAGTGCATTAGAACTAGCATTTAAAACAATTCATTATTTTTGTTAGTACATTTCTGCTTAGTCAACACTGTCCATGCATACACCGATTCACAGCAATAATGACTGAAGATTAAACAGAGAAAAGAGCAGGTTCAGTATTTTCATTTCATTGCTTCTGATACGAATGTAGTTTAAATGTTAACAATGAGTCAAGAGAACTGCACTTGAACAGAGCTAACAGAGCTTACTTCATAAATCATGAATATTGCTATTCATTCCTTTGTGTCGTGTTGTTTAAGGTCTTGTAAGAACCAAGTGTGCATTCCTCCCAGAGAGGATCCAAAGGAAATCAGAACAGACTAAATCAAAGTAACTCCCAAAAGAACGAGAACACAGGGTCGGTGAAGAAACTGTCACCAACAAGAAGCTCCTTTTTATCTGTACAATTAGTCGACAGGTAGATACCAAACACAGGAAGCACCTACTCATTTAACACAAAAAGACAAAACACACACACAACAACTAGTGTGTCATGCACCCATGCAAATGCATGCCCACAGGGGATTCACATACACCCACGTTCTCACTGTTTTGTATTCATCCAAGGATCACAAAGACACATAAAGGTTTAGACCTGCACACAGCCATTAGCACAGCTAGTCACAGATCCAGTGCCTTACATGTTGGACATGGAATAAAGGGAGGTGGATCTGCTGGAGTTTGAGGAGCTGAGGAGATCAGAAACCACAGACAAACTTCCTTTCCTTGATAAAGAGAAAACACACACATCTTGCATGTGTCAAAGCAAAGCTTAAGAGGCAGAAAGGAAGTAGAATGAGTTAAGAATGCATGATGCTGAAAGACAAGTATGTGAGAAAACACATAAAAACACCTGGTAGCCTGCAGCAGCAGCTGACATTAATAATGTCTGAGACAAGGGTGAAGTTAAAAAAAAAAAAAAAAGCTGAACATCCATACAGACAAAGACTCATGGGAGTTCAAAACACAGCTCTGGTGTTCAGACAGTCAGATTAAGTTAAAGAGACGCATTCATTAGATTTATCAGGTAGGTTAAACAGTGAAACACAGGGCAAAAACAATATAATGCTGTATTGTTCGCTTAGGAAACTTAAACTATCATGTGATCCTTGACTTGAGTTGACATGTTCTTTTTAGAAAGAGTTCTTGTATTTTTGTTACCTAAATACTACATAAAATTGCTGTAAAAAATTTGTCAAAAAAATATTGAAAAAGCGAAAAGTGATGTATTCAAAGCATGCCTCACCTTGAAGGTACAGGGTTTCTACAGGTTTCAACAAGTTCTGACTTTTTAAGATGTTTTTAACACAGTCTAAGACATTTTTTATGATCTGTTGCATTGAAAGTAGACTTCTGAATCTCTCAATGTAAAAACAACAAAACTGGGTGAGGGAATAAGTTTGCTGGTGCCTTTTTAAAGTAGCTTTACATTTTTATGACTTAATGCTTTGATGCCTTCATACCAAACGTTCTTTAAATATTTCTACATGTTCATGTTCTGGCTAAAGGTGCAGTGGGCTTCACATTCATTTTCAACAAGCTTCAACAAAACAAAATGTGTCAAAATCATTATATGCTCTAAAATTCAGCTTATTGGATTTCAGATTTTTTTAAAACTCTGAAACCCTGTGGCAACTTGCAATGATGAAGTCATTGTTGAAGCCATTTGGAAAAAACTGTACTTACTAAAATATAATTGAGTAATCCTGAAGTACTTGAAATAATAATTACTATGAAGTTCAAATCTAACAACCTAAAAGCTTCATTCTGCTCAACAATCAGATATAATGCACTGGATGAGTATAATTTATTTGTGTTAATACCTGGATATTGACTGAGGCATTTTTCCAGCTCCAGTCTTGTCTTTATCACTCCAGTCTTTGTTGGAGAGTGGGTCAGACAGGGGGTCACCTGTCTGGGTTTTGGAATCTAGTCCAGTTCCAATATCGTCACCCCCACTCAAGCCATCCACCATCTCACTCCCTTCCTCTGAACTCCACCTCCCTGAGTTCTTAGCTGAAGTCCTCTCCTCCAGGGAGGATTTGTGATTTGAGTCTGGACATGTAGCTGAAGAGGACGTGGGGACAAGAGGGGCAGGACCATCTGAGCCCTCTCCACATAACAGCTGGTCTACAGTACACTGCCCTTTGGTCACTCCGCCCTCAGACCCACACCCTGGTCCTTCGTTGCCCTTCTCAGGCTTTTCACCAGTCTCAGTTGTGTCATTTCCAGGCTCCAGTGTTCCTCTGCTCTCTGAGGGCGAGAGCTCTGACCCCAGAGGAGAAGCTCCGCCCTCGGATTGCGGGACAGGCTTCAAAAGGAGAGACACCTCTGCACTTTTCAGCAGAAGGCCCAGACAGACAGTGAAAGGCTGGTGGTCTGCAGGGCGCTGACTAGGATCCTTGCGGTCTTTCTTGGAACCCATTTCCTCCAGGTCCTGCTGTAAGGTCTGCTGCAGAGCTTTGATGCTGCGCTGTAGGTGCATGAGAAACACATACTGCCGGTGGCTCACCTGGACACAAACAGTTGGAGCAGAGACAATTAATATGACGATCAGGTAAGTGATCTGACCTCTTATAAGGTGAACGGTCCTTCAGATGTTTACAGTCTCACACTGAGGTCAATCATAAAGCTCTTGTCATTTTATGTTGTCTTACTCCTGCCTCCAAATTGGAAAGCTTAATTATGTTTTTCTTCCCGAACATGAAAGGCATATCAACAATACAGTTTAAGTAGCAACAGGGCTAATAGCATTATATGGACATTCACTGGCTTTAATTCAGTGTTTTTTTCAACTTTGGGGTCGGGACCCCATGTGGGGTCGCCTGGAATTCAAATGGGGTCACCTGAAATTTCTAGTAATTGATAAAAATACAAAAAAACTTACTGATAAAAAATATATGGTGAGTTGAGAGAGAATCCCAATACATAAAAGAACTGACAAACTGTGAAGCTGAAACTGAGGCACTGTGGTATTGTTTATATTTCAAATGTTCATTGTGGTCAGTTTAAGATGTTGCAGCTCTTTCATAATTCATAGTTTGAGTTCTTGTTTGTTCAGTATTAATTGTCAGCCTTGTAAATCCAAGATGGACTGACTGTACATATCCTGACAAAGGAAAATAAAAGTCTCACTTTGTGCAGTAATCTACACCTGGCTTTTCGGCCTCCGTCCACAATAATATACATTATAAGACTAAATGTCATCTAAAATTAATGTTTATTTGCAACACAGTATAGCAAACTATTACATGATCAAAAACAAATTAATTATAGCAAAAAAAAAAAGTCTCTTTTTTGAATGTCTGGGGTCGCCAGAAATTTGTGATGTTAAAATGGGGTCATGAGACAAAAAAGGTTGGGAACCACTGCTTGCTAAACTGGGCATTAGACTCAAAAGTTATTGAGCTATAAATCCACTGCTGAGCATTAAAACTAGCTCTAAAAATTTAGATGGGAGTGATTTTCATATTTTTAGCTATTATCAGTAACAGTCACTATGTGAACTTCTGCCAACAACTACATATTAGTTAGAAATAAACTGCAGAACAAGTCATTTTACAATCTTGATTAATTAGCCAAACTGATAATTTACTCCATAAAAACACACCAACAAATGCAGAAGAGTGACTACTGAAGAGGTTCTGTCTTATTCAGCCAGACAAACTGTGGAGAATGTGGGTTTCAAAATGCTAATGTGAACGACACTATGTAATATGGCATACTGAAGTGTAGATATTTTCAATACAGACATTCCCCATTTTTATGTCAAGTGTTAAAGAAAGTTTAAGTGTAGACTGGCAGATCATTTTAAAACGCACTTTCCAGAAGAATACTTAAAATGTTACCCCAGTTAAGTTATTATTCACTAACAGTTATGATTCTTTAACTATATTTAAGTAATAAGATATTAATCATTATTTTACAAACTACAAAAATAACTAAGTAGCAATATGTCTAATGTAACATATTGGAAAAATCAAAAAGCATTAGTTGTTAATAATCTGTCCATATGTTTGTCTATAATTGTAAGTCATAACATGCATTGTCAATTCATCCTCTTTCTGAACCACTTAAACCTCAAGAGGGTTGAAGGTGGGGTACACCCTGCATGTCAGCAGTTTATTCAAGGCTGATTATATATATATATATATATATATATATATATGAATAACCAGTCACTCTACAGGTGACTTAGAGTGACCAATTAACCGATTATGATTTATGTCTTTGGACGGTGAGAGGAAGCTGGACTATCTACTGAAATCTGTGAAGATATTATGGCTGATTTCCAATGGGTGATTAATGGTTATTAATAAATGTATGTCTATAAAATTCACAGCTCATCACAACCTGGTGGGTGGTTTTGAAAAATACACGAATCAAAAAACATACCTGAGCACTTAAATGTTTCTGCACATGCACCAACACATGCACATCTGCATCTTTATTTGAGGATGAAGAGGAGGAAGGTAGATTTTCCAATGAGGGGGGTTTATGGAGTCCATTAGTGGGTGGCAATGTTGCGTCATTGCTTTGAGAACCATCAGTACTGTAATACTCCTTTAGTAAACGCTTCCTCTGCAAGCGTCCCACTCCCTCTGCAGAGGTGCTCCTGGACAGACCTGATCCAGCTGTGCCTCTCAGCTTCTCCTGGTGTTGAATGAGCTTTGCTGGCTGACAGGCCCACACAGTGAGAGGGAAAGAGTCCACAAAGGGCTGCGGTCGTCCTTTGCCTCCACGAGTGCCTTCATAGTCCACCCAGAACTGAGCAAAGTGCAAAGCCCAAAAGTCAGTGGCTGCTGGCATCTTAAGGGCTTCTGTACCCATGGTGGGAACCACAAGGCCCCGGTAGATGTCATGCAGCCTTGTGTCTTGTTCATGAGCATGACGCTGGAAGACGGGATGTAGGAGAGCTAAAGAGGTGGAGGTGCGAGGGAATGAGGAAAAAGCAGATGAGAAGAAGTTCTCCTCCTGGAAGGCCTGCAGCAGTGCCTCGAGGTGGGAGCGGGTGCAGTTGGCTGGATGCCGGGTGTTTGTGGCCACCATTTCTGAGGTCTGCACTGAGATGGAGCGGGGAAGGTCTGCGGGACAGGCAGGGTCCTTATCTGTAGGAATCACCACCTACAGAGGAGGAGACACAGGGTTACAGGGTTTTAATAGTTCAAGATCAAATCTATAAAAAAAAAAAAATCACAGCTTTCCTCAAAATACTTGAAAAAACTGGGACTAGAACTACATCAAAAATAAACAACGAAACTAAAACCACTCAACACGTAGTCAAGCTAAATAGAAATACAAAACATAATAAAAATTTATGAAAATGTCAACACTCTAATTATATGTAACAATACCTGTTATTTTCATTCTTTAAAGCCTGAGGTTAGAGTAAGTGGTTTCCACGCCTACCTTGAGCATGAGGCCATCCACCTTAATGTCAACATGCTCGTCTGGTTTCTGTGAGTCGTTGAGCTTGTAGATCTCCATGAACTGCTCCAGACTCTGCCTGAGGTCAAGGGCAAAAAGGTTGATCCACACCAGACTACGAGGATCCAGAACCAGCTGCAGGGCATTCAGCTGGGCATACAGATTGGGACACGGGACTGGAGGGGCAGACAGATGGAACAAATAGGAGATACAAAATCTTTATGCATAGAGAAGGAGTAGGAGTGATACTTTGGATAAAAAAGAGAGAGATGGTATTCCTGTTAACCCCCCCCGCCCACCATCACCACCTTCCAGCTGTTTGTATGTTTTATAGTGGAGGGAAAGTGTGACAAATCTATAGAGTGAATTAATTGGGTAATTACTCATTGTGAGCACTGTGCACATTTCACAAAAATCAATGTCCTCTCAGCCGAACAGCAGTCAGTAATTTCCCCTACACTGAATGAATGAGCTATACAGGTCCAAAAGCTGAAAGGTGGTGTGTGACTGCCAAAACAGTGGTTCTGTGTATAAAAAATATTATTTACACAGCAAATAGCCTAAAGATAATGATTAATATGTCACAAATGAGTTTATGCCTTCTTGAACATATAAAAAAGCCCTGCAGCTTAAGTGTTAACATAAAAGTCTTACTGGGGTAGTCTTTTCCATCAGGAAAGTAGTACTCTGTGAATTCAACATGGATGGCTGGCATCTCCGGGGGAAGGTACAGAGATTTTTTATTGCAGGAGATCATGGTCTTGGGGCTGGAGCGTCGCTGGTCTGCTGTTGATACCTAAGAAAAAATGCAAAAAAAAAAAAAAAAAAAATCTCAGTCAAGAGGTGTAAGTAATAAGATATGAATCATTATTTTACAAACTACGCTGCCTTTTTTTTGGCAACGCATTATTTATAAGTCAAAGTATGTTGTAGTGACCTGGTAGATGCTGAAGTCAGCCATCCTGAGAACAACAGAGCTTGACATGAGGTGGGTCTTGGGAGTCTGAGGAGGAGGAGGACTAAAGGAAGAGCTGGAACAGGTGTTTATCTTACCTGGAGAGCAAGAGAGAGAGAGAAAGGAGCAGAGACAAAGAGGAATAAATTGAAAGCAGAGCAACACAGAGGGAGACAAACAGTCACCACTCAGTTCTCCAAAGGGAAACCTCTGTGCCTTGCAAAAGGTGTGTATCACCGCACCAAGCTGTGCGCACACACACCGTGGTACCTGGCTCTAAGCACCAGCAGCACTGGGCCGGAGGCTGTGTTTGTGGGCTCCACTCTAGGAGTCCTCCATCTGCCTCCCTAAGCCCTACTCCTTCTCCTTCACTCTCCTGACTTCCTAGAGGCCCATACTCATCGTCCCTAAGGGACACTGGAGGACAGAAAACCCATGATAAGGTAAATGCTGGTGCGAAAACAGGGGTGTTTTTATATGACTTGCATGAGAAACCAAATGTGGGTCTGTACCAAGAAATATGAAAAAAAACTGTACAGCCAGAACAAGTAGAAATATACTCAGCTTCAATCAGTGTCTCTATTTGTAGATGTGAGTGTTTTGTGTGTGTTTACCATGCTGAGGGGAACTGTGTGTAGTAGTTGGGCCTTGCTGGTCTCGAACTGCACTCTTTAACATTTCCACATTGGACTTGAACTCATCAAGCAGGTTCCGCGCCCAGCCCTCTCTGGTTTTTGTGGCCTCGCTATAATGCATCCAATGAGCACAGCTGTCACCTGAAGTGGACATGGGGGGAAAAAAAAGGACAAAAAGAATTGCAGCAAAGTTCAGATTATAAAGCCAATTACCAAACAGCTGTATGAATGCGTCACCGTTTTTATTCCAAGTGCTGGGTCTTATTTGGCTTGTACTGTATTTGTATTTATTGCTTTGTTTGACAGGGCCAGTGCTCATTAATCAACATGAACATAAGAGACTGCAAATCAGCTAGTTGGACTACAGGGCTAATTTTCATCTATTAACATTAATTAAACTGTAGGAAAAAAATACAGTGTGTGTACAGCTTGGAGCCAAATTCCATAAGAAATGTGTAAGTAATTGTGAAAACTTGTAAATAGGTTATATTGTATGTTGTAAGAAAAACACGTGACTGTTGGTTAAGGTACCTGCTCTGTGGAAGGGGTAGTAGTCCAAAGTGATGGAGCTGAAGGACAGCTGCATGGCCCCACCTGTTATCCTCTTATTGATCACTGGAGAGTGAAATAAAACATAAAAAAAGAGTCAAATTCAAGGTTTTGGTGAAATGTTTCTAAGCTACAATGGATAGAAATGAAAAAAGACCAAAGCGATAGCTACTGTATCGATAAGAAGCCTGGATTTCATTATTACTTCATTACTGAATCTTTACCCTGTGCAACACATGTAAACCTGTACCTTTGTCCTTTGCGTGGATGTCGTCACATATGTGCAGGTCGAGGTGCGTGATTTGGAGGTGGTGGGATGTCTCGCATACATCATAAGCACTGAACAGCTTTGCCATCGTTGCACTCTGGTCGGCTGCTGTGGACGCCTGCTGAGTTCGCACCTGCTGGGCTGATGGAGGCGCCGATGACACCTAGGGAATACATGTGCAAGTGGAGACATGAAATCATGTAAATGATATGCGCAGTGTTCATGCTAGTGCTGATAGTATGTTATGCAGTTTAGTGATGTTTTTGTTCAGGATTTTAGTTTTTACTTCTATTCTGTTATCCTTCAGACATATAACTGCCCGTCAAGAAGTCTCTGATGCTCAGTAAAATTCAGATCTAAATAATGCAGTTCTAAATCCCTCCAGCAGATGGCGTGTCACACCAAACTACAGAGAACTTATCCATCTTGAGCTTCCTGGAATGTGCATGGGTGTGAATTTGGGGGAAGAGTGAATTTATGTTTTGTTTCTATGCGAGAGAAAATAGGACACAGACCTAAAGACAGTGAGAACAATGGTGAGAAATAGTGATAGTGTGGGCAGACAGACGCTCTATAGCAGTAGGGAAATGTCACACAGTGGGACAGAAGTGAGTTTCATGCATACAAGGACAAACAATCGGACCATGACATGGCTCATCCACGCAGAGTGAAAATAGGCCATGAAAGGGAGAGGGAGGGAGTAATGATTAAAGGGGTAAAGAGGCAGAGGTATGAACATTTATAAAAAGTGAGAAAGAAGGAAATGAGAAATGCAAATTATGTTTGGCCTCATTTGAAACAGAAATATATTGTTAATAGTAGTGTATGCAGAAGTCATTGTGTTTGCACCTGGTCCTCAGTGGCCATGCTCTTCCTCTGCTGTGCTGACTTCTCCATGGCTTCACTCAAGGACTTGGCGTACTGCACCATGGCTTTGAGCTGAGAATCAGTCAGTACCCACAGCAGGTCATCCAGGACCAGAATCAGCTTGGAGGCCACCACATTGCAGTCTTTAATCTGTAACAGGGAGAACCACTGGTAAAGATGTATGTTTCCTGATGGAAGGAGCTTAAGAGGTCCCAAAAATGTAACATTTCATTTACAAGGAAATTCTTTTATTATTGATTTTCATGAAACTGGTAGGGCCAGGGTGGACCCTAAATGTTGGAGGTGATTCAGAAAAATCCTAGATTTTTCTCATTTTTTTGTTACAACTGTCCTTTTAGCTATGTGTAGCTGTACAGAAAACCTCAATCTCATAAAAACTTCAAAATCAGGAATTAAAATGCCAGCATATTAAAATACACAGCTCTCACCTCTCTGTTCTAAGCATAGACTGAATATAAAGATGGAGGCAGCAATGCTGTTTCATGATGTTATGGAGATGCGAAGTCAAAATATCACACTTAGGGGTGCTGTCATGTTGACAAATCTGAGCAGTAGAGATGCACCTAATGGGGTTGTAACAGTAGTGAGTCATTACTGCTTTCAATCACCTGTTTCTATATCCAGTACTCTGATAAAAACAGTGATCGTCAGTCACACTATGGCTTTTCTGAAGCCCAACCACTTTTGATTGTAACTTGATGAAAGGTTATTGAGGAATTTTTGTTCACTGATGCTGATGAATATTGCCTATTGAGGGTTTGAGTGGTTTTCCTGACTGATGCTGCAGTCTTAACTTAACGTGACACACTATATGCAAAAACAAAGTTTATTTTCATTTAAAGTGCAATTTGTCCCTTTATGCTTTCTGCTAGAACTTCACTAGCACCAGCATCTGACACAAACCAGTTGTGTCAGCAGTTCAGAGGCCTATGGAAACAAATGAGGACTAATTACTTTCACAGAACACAATCAAGTCTTTCGTACAATTTACACTGCATTATATTTAATCTCCAATATAATCATTTGCTGTATTGAAGTTCACAGCATCAGTGTGATGAATCACCACTGTTGGCCCTGCAGCCTGTGAGGTCACACAGAGGCATTATTGTTCACAGTGGGTAACAGGATGTTGCTTAGAGCACTCTGGGTTTCATGGCTGCTTCAACAAATTTAATACATCTACTGTCTAAATCGCTTCAAAGACAGCCTCTATGTCTGCAATCAATTCCCCTCGCTCTAAGGCTGTGAGAACGACCAGCAATACAGGGCTTTCTAACATCAACTTGTATTTTCTATCGCTAGTCCCTAACAAGACTTTGTATCTGTAATCAGCCAGTCTTAGTTACAGGGTTAGTTACAGACCTTTATGTAGTTCAGATCTTCAATGTGGCATTTTACAGTGTCCATTAACCTAATAACTCCATCACTGTCTTTTATTTGGATTTATCTATTGCTAAAGTGTTAATGCATATGAAGACTACTTTGAGAAAACAAAAATGTGCTCTCAAAAGTAAGTAGACTATAGTTTTTTTTTTAGGATGCAGCAGTGAAGCAAATAGATGGGCTTTTTGATCATTACCGATATTTTCAGAAATTGATTGTGTGAGGATATGAGGTTTATGATCACAGTTGGTGATGTTTGTGCCCATACTGAGTATGAAAAAAAAGAGTCAAGATCGCAGAATACATAACTGGGCTGGTTGATGGGGTACACAGTACTTGTCTTTAGTATTTTTAAAATCTTCTTTCACCTTTATCAAATCTGTTGTGTTGTGTGTTTCGTGTGTCTCTTATGTGTTTGTTTTGTCTGACCCGTCTCTTGAGCGTGACTCTGATCTTGGACTGGTTGGTGATGAGACGGATGGGGGCACTCAACATCTCGTGCTCGGCACTCTGAATAGCGTCAGCCTCGATGCGGATCATCTGCCAGCTGATCTCCTTAAATGTCAGGATCTGGACCAAACCAACAGGGTGGAGCATTAGAAACACATGTGAGACAGAAATACTCCACACTGAGAACACACAATGAATCCTGACCTCTCCCCTCTGTGGGTCCTGGATGCGGGTAAAACGCAGGTCGCTCATGTTCCAGCTGGTGTTGACGCTGTAGACCTGTAGCTGGGAGAGCTCGAAGGAGGCGTTAAAGGCCTTGGCACTGATCCTGATCACAATGGAGTTGATGGACAGAGACATGCCCTCTACTACCTTCTCAGCAAAGCCATATTCACTGTACAAGAGACACCGAGAGACACATGGTAGTAGAGACCGCTACAGTTCAACAAGACATGCAAAGTAACAGGTGAATGGGAATCAGGCTTAGGTTACAGTGTATCTACATATATATCTATGTACCTCTGGAAAGAACTGCAAGTTTGATTACCTTTTGACTTCAAATAATTTTCAAATATTTACTGTACAGACAGCCTCAAAGTCATTGTTGCATTAAAGTAAAGTATATGAAAGAAACAACGCATGCACTCACCTTTGCCCAGATGCTGTTGCTATAGGAGACGGGCCATTGGGGGGACGGGGCTCATCACAAGTACTCATCTCCATCACTACTTTATCCAAAGTCTGAAAAACAAAAATCAGGAGGTTTAGGTTCAAGTTTCACTAAAGTTTTATGTAATGATTTAATTAGCTTTCATTGTCGTTTAGGTGGATACCTCAAGTCAGTGTAGACTGACAAAAAAAAAAAAAAAAAAATAACCAGCATGAAGGGTTATATAACTAAACAAAACCTAAAAATTGCACTGTAAAGAGTTCTTTTACTGGAAATTTAAAAAGAAATCTGCAATAAACGATATAGTATGACACAAAAAAGAACTGCAGATAAAATGTCAGCAGTGGTCAAGCTATATTAAAAGTTTATGGTGTACAAGAATAACATGCCTTTACGCACAATATAGGACCTTTAATAAACAATGGTTCTGTTAATCATGGTTGATGTCATTCATTCTTTGATTCTACAAATTCCGGCTTTTGTGAATCAAAGTAAAAACTAAACTATAAATAAGCAATTACTCAAAATAACTACAGTAAAAACGAAGGTAAATTCCAAAGTTCTAACAACTTTGGAGAATAATATCAATCTGGTAAAGTGGGAGACAAAACTCACCAAAGAGATGGGATGAGTCTTCAGCTTTGTCCATGGTATCTGTCAAAAAGAAACAGAAGAGTGGCTCAACCTTTGATCACCTACATGGCAGGGTCAGTCTATTGGTTTAGTTGAAAGGAATTAAGAGTCAACATGATGCCCAAATGCAATTAAAGACCAGTGAAATGAGCAGAATTGAATGAAGTCAAAAGAACAGACGAGGTAGTTCAGAGAGGAAGAAAGAAAAAGAAATCAGTGAGTCGAGACCAGCTGGTAGCTTGTTTCATTCAGCTCTGGAGTTCCATTAATCCTCAACACGCCGCCTCTTGATTCAAGCCTGTGTCAAATTATACAGCATTTATCCAAAAAGAGATTGAATGGTCGTGTCCATTTGCAGTTCTTTTTCCGCTGTGCAGAGTTGTTCATTCTTTGAGGCATCATAAATCAAGAGGTTGGAAAGTATTCAGTATTTGCAGTTCTCTAATTGAATTAGTAGCACATTTCATTTGTCTCGTGTCTGCTGGAAAAATGCTCAAAGGTTCCAGTAGGGGGCCAACACCTGCCTCTAGTTCAGGTGTTTCAATCATCTTATGACTATGTTTGCATTTGCAGTCACTTAGAAGAACTACAACGGGGAACAACATAATTTTATGAAATCTACTTTTATTCAGTTATGTGTTAAACAAGATTCACTGCGCATTTAGAAACTGAGAGGAGAGTAGAATTTAGCTGTATAACAGGAAGACAGAATGAAGATGGGGATCTGAAGAGAGGAAGTAAGATAGACATCACTGTTCTGTTTTTTAAAAAGCAATTTAACTTGTAGCTGTCACCCAGCAGACCTGCAGTTTTCAATTCTCCACTTGCATTGCTCCAAACACACTTAGGTGGTTTGTGTATTATATCCACAGCACATACTGCCAATAAACAAGCAAATGAGGTCAGTAAACTATAGAAATTATCAGTACACCTGGATGTGGACCAATCAGGAGAAAAACCTGCTTAACAAGAAGAGCTTTCTAATTAGTGTTACAATGTCTCAAACACAGAGATATGAGTTTGGACATAATGGAAAAATACAGAGTAAGCCTTGAGGTGGAGAAGGAAAAGAAGAGGTGGAGTGTGGACCTTGGTCTGAATAAAAGTCTAGTCACGAAGTAAATCACGCAGCTCCATTCACTGTTTCCAGGGTGTGTCAGAGTCTGCTCTTATATATGGTGCTTGACTGATGACCACGGTCACTGTGAGCATCAGGCAACCCTGTTAGAGTGTGTCTTTAATGCAGCCTCTCTCTGAGATGTTTGTGTTGTATCTTGATGAATATGTAATTGTGCTGCTTTCTGGGTTTCTTTAATTGAGGCCTAAAATAAAAACATGTACATGAACTTTAAGCACTCTCTTTCATGTTATTTGACATTATAAGCCTTGAACAAGCTACATGGCTTTCAACCGTAGCAATAAGGAGGATGAAATCCGCTTTGTTGATGTTAATTTATGACATCAAGCAAAAGCAATAAAGCAATAAACTAAACTTGGTCATTTCCTCACCCTGATGGCGGCCTTGTTGCAGCCCACTCGGTTGATGGCTAGCCAGGTGGGCAGGTCCAGGAGGCTCTGGAGCACCTCCTCATCCAGCTCCAGGTTGGTCAGCTGACCCTCCCCCTTCAGCGTGCTCAAGTTGATCTTGTCTGGCGACAGGTTCTTAGCAAACCTACGAGACACAGAAGGGAAAATGCAGCTTTGAGCCTAGGGATATTTATAGAAGCAAGTGCTTGGCAAAGCAATGGGACAACCAAACAAACCCCAACTGGTGTATTGGAAAGGAGCACAAAGGCTTCAAAACTAAAGTAACACACTGTGTCTGTGTGTGATCACAGCAAGGAAAATGTACTCAAACCTCACACTGTTGAGGACATAAGGTCCCAGTGCTCATATAAATTCGTATCGATATTTTTACCTCAGTGTGTGAAGGCACTGTGTACACAGGCTCTGTGTGAGTTGCAGTGATTCACACACACACACACACACACACACACACACAGACACACACACACACACACAGACACACACACACACACACACACACACACACACACAGTATATTGTGCTGGTTTTCACTTTAGCTAAAATAAACATACTTAAACATACAAAATCTGTGTCCATGACCATGACCCACTTATCATTTGCACACATTGGCAGGTTGATTATCAGCCCTTTAATTGATCTCCGTAGTTCAGTCAAAGGCAATCTCCCCAAACATGAGTAACACTAATTTTACATCCTCTTACTGTCAACAGACAAGACATAAGACTTTGAGTTACTCATTGAAACCATCAGCAGTGTAAAACACACATACAGTAAGGCTCAATCTTGTTACTTAACTGATCTCTTCCACTCCTACAGTATGTTTGTGTGTCAACAGGCCAGATCAAAGCTCAGAGTTTACAAGCAGCACAGGTTGCTGATAGGCTGACCTGATTATCATGGTGTCACAGACGGAAACTGCAAAATGCATGGAACTGTGCCTATGAGAGAACAATAAAGTTGTGTATTACTGTTCACACTGATACCTAATCTGGATTTTCTAGACTGATAGCAATACTGATATTTGTGATTGTGTATGTATAAATTGGAGGTGGGGGGGGTTAACCAAATTTCATTTAACTTGTAATTTTCCTAACTTGTAATTTCCTGTAAAACAAACAGTGACAAAAATATACTTTTAACATTTATTTAACAAACCAAATTTCTCAGATATATCCATGAGCAGCCAGGTAAGAAAATGCAAACTCATCATTTGAAACAGAAAGTACGTGACCAAAAACCAATCAACTTTATGTACCTCCACACATTTTAGTGGACAGGTTAGTGTGCAGAAATGTGCTGGTTTGATACCTAGCTACACAGGAAAATATCACTGATGTTCAGTTCTAGAAAACATGACTAAATTCAAAATGTGATACAGCTAAAACCCATGATGAAAGAGCTGACACAGTGAAACTATCCAAAATGATTTCTGAGCAGACTACTTAAAGGCTTAAGGATATAATGAAGGAAGGCATTAATACAGTGTCACAGGTGCACCAAGAACACGGTGTGCCTTGTCAGCCATCAAAAAGCCGTGATGTATGATTAGAGAGTAACTGGATAGTCCCAGGGACACTGAGGCTTTTGTTCTGATCATCTGAATGCAATAAGGAGGACCAGCAAGGTGCTCACTGGGTCTGTATCTGCAGTGTGAGCGAAATGAGCAAAGCTTTGTGATTCAGCTCTGTGCCTCAAAATGACTCACTCAGTCCAATTTCTGGATCTTTCTACTCAACACCTTGGAGTTTTCTCGCATTCAACATGTGTAAATTATTTAGCAGTAGTGTTCAATACAACTAGACACTCATCAAAAAACAACACAATGACATTAAATACACTTACAAACAAGTCACAAAAGATGTTGTAGATGGATAGACAGATAGATGTACTTTATTTATCCCAGACTGGGACTATGCATGTGCATCTGCATGGGCATAGTCAGAGACAGAAACACAGTCAGTCCTTTTCTAAAAACAAACACAGACTGATGTGGCTGCTGCAGTGTCTCAGCCATGTGACCAGTGAAATATTCATTCATGCTGCTGATCAAGTATCAGCCGGGCAGCTTCACCTGCGCTCTCCCCCCTCTTATCTGGCGTCTTGGTCTCCCCTGGGCCACGTCTTGCTTCCTCTCCCTCTTCATCAATAAATCAGACTTCTACTCAAATATTATGCTGATGATCTAATGTCAAAGTTTCTAACAACAAACAGATTGAAACTCCACATGTATTTTCTAGTTATTACCACTTCTGACAAGGCAAGCAAGAGGCAGACAGTATTAAGTAAACGCGCCGTCAACTTTCGTCTTTCATTTCAACCATTATTCCAGTCAGCGAAGCACAGCTCACTGGACCAAATCCTATCCCATAAAGAGAAAGAGGAGCCTGTACACCCATCAGACAGAAAATTAACTGCTCAACAGTAGAATTCCTGCCAGAACTCCTCTTGTAAAAGACAGTTTTGACCTATCTCTTAAAGCAGATGATCATGTAGCATTTTCTGTTTTAGTTTTTGGTCAAATTAACTGAAAAATAAGCACAGCAGTTGGATGAACCTACAACCGCAACACAATGAGAGCAGACTTTGGTCCGCAACCCATTATGCTGATGGATGTGTATCCTGTGAATGGAAACAGGGAGACTCCCAGCTTGTTCCTACTCTCTGATGGTGTGTTTGTGGCGCAGCTTGATGACATCAGCACTAAAAAAAAAACAGAGACTGAAGGAAAAAGATGGACAGAGTGACTCACACTGTGTTCAAAAATGAACAAATAGAGTGATATGAGAGGAGGAAAACCAAAAAAAGAGAGGAGGTATCCTCGGGGAAATCTTCTAGGGTTTAGGAATGTGGTTTTCCAGAGGGAAAAAAAGATTTCTGAGATCTCACCACATTCCTTCCTGACAGTGCTCATTTGACCAAGCAACAGCTTGGCTCAATGGCAAAACACTAAAGTAGGTTTCTCAATTCTTCACTTGGCCATTCAGGGTAAAAAGGATAGTGTAATGAGTCTTATGTACAAAGAACAAGACAAATCTTTTCGGCAAAGCCAGGTACACCAAAAACATACAACAGAATTTCATCTAATTAGTCATCTGTTTGGAAATTAAAACCACAAACAGTCACTATAATGTGCAAGATGCCTACAGGTCTGTGCCCAAACCAGATACCCAGAAACACTGAATGTCCACTGATGTGTTTAACATGATCCAAATTAAATGACTACATTTTAAGACCTCAAGTGGAATCTAATTTCATTCACTGTAGAATCTCCTGTCCTGGAGTGTATTATTTTATGGCACTCGTGTTAGAAGACAACAGCCCTACAGTGTTCTGAGAAGAACTGCCTGCAGTGTGGGTGTGTTGGTGAAACAAACAAAAACTATAAATGAACCATATCTAGATTCAGCAGGCACCTGCATGTCTAATGTTTTCTTGTGGTGGTGTGTAAATTCTACAGTTTTTTGGGGTTTTTTTGTTAAATAGCATCTATCTTGTGGAATCTCACTTCTGCTATGGCTCTGATCTGAAACCAAACTTGACAGAAATGGATACATGGACACAACACATGGCAATCAAAGACATGCAGCTAGAGATGTGTTTACAATGACATCTATATTTGCTCAAAAAAATATTTGAGCAACGAATTATGAAATTATTGGGGACTGATTAATTCAGCTGTAATCATAACCCAAACCGTCTTTCAACTGAGATCAATTGAAGGTTCTAGAAAATGTGAGACACAACATGCCATTCAGCAATTTAACTAAAAAATAAAATACTCATCGGTTTAAAGGGTTACAGGACCAGTAAAGTGTGAGATATTTATATGGGGAAAATAATACTATAGTGCCAATGGTGCCAGGACATTATGCAAAGAAATATCTGCAATTATAATATAATATTGGTAGGTGGATGAAGAAGTGCTTTTCCTTTGCAAAGAGACAAAGCAGCAGACTTGAGCCCACAGAGGGGTAGTAAAATACATTATGCAGTCCTACAAGAAAAGCCATTATCAAAAACTGTAACATCTTAGTGATTACAGCAGGGAAAACATGAATTACTTTCCGGAAGACATCCAGCAGCACAAGTGCAAAGATGAACACATGCACGACAAAACAAATACACACATTCCAGCAGAACAGAACACCTCCAAGCATCTCAACAATCCTACAACATGAAGAAAATCTGTCAATGTTTAAGTTAGTTTATCTTGGCAGTGGCGGCCCCAGAGTAGTGGAATATTCATAACACAGTGAGATGAGAAGGTTGGTGTGAAGGAGAAAACAAAGCCAGACCCCAGTTACACAACAGAGGATGCCAAATGTCACTCTTTCCCGCGCATATGAAAAAAAACAACAACCCCCCCCCCAAAAAAAACAAAAAACAAAAAACAAAACAAACACACACACACAAGCCATTCGGTTCATACACATACCTCACAGCTGCACAGCAATGAGACACCCACAGTAAGCACTCAGTCATGACTCATGCTGTAATAGCCTTCCCACCAGCACTGAGCGATATCGTTGGAAACTGTGGAGTTCATCACCAAGGTGCATCAGCAGCAGCAACCACTGCGTGATGGAAAGGGTCTGGTTCATAGTGCCAAACATAACAACACAAACGGACTCATCCTTTACACTGAACTGCAACTGAAGGAAAAGTATCGATGTACGCTGGATAGATAGCACATTCATAAGACTGAGTTACAAGCCCTTAGGCTCAAAGGAACAATGTATAAATGCCAACATAGGGTTTAATTCTTCAGTACCCTCCTGACTGGAGGCCAAAATCAACCTCACATACCAGTCTGGCTATAAACCTAATCCCCAAGGCCATGAACCCACCGCATTAGAAGTAGTGATAATCTTTTCATACTTAGAGGCCCATCCATGTGCAAGTTAGTCTATCGATAGTTCTACTCAACACACAATTTCTGCATAGGACATTTAGTATGTATGTATGAAAAACACAATCGTTTTCCATGAAGCCCACAGTGATGCAAACAGAGACTCTGAAATAGGTTTTGCAAAGCAATTATTTGGTGTCAAGATACGATAAAGTAAAGATAAAGTGGGTATCATACTTCTTCCAAGAGGGAAGCATAGATGGGAGGATGCTATTTAAGGTTTCCTCTTTCAGGAAGGAAAGAAGTAAGAATGAGGACTGCAAGGTAGGAGGAAGAGGGACATAACATATCAAGTCTACAAAGTCTAAGTCCATCTGGTGATGCGTCGATTCTGTCACTACACCAGCCATTCACAAAAGCTAGAACTCTCGTCATCATCTGAGAGTATGTGACTGATTGTGTCTGACTGTATTTATCTCAGTCCTACATTTGTGTTGCAAGTGTAACATGATCTTTCTGGCTCCAGTCCAGGGGGGTCCTGTCGATATCTAAACCTGTATGTTATGTACACAAACACACTTCGACATAAACTCACCCTTGGGACTACCTGAGTGTGTGGTCTGTAAAAGACTTTATTGATATGCTCTTTTGTAACAAACACAGAACGCGTACACACCAGTGGCTCAGCCATGTGGCTCCAAATCTGCATGTTCACTTTTGACAAATATCTTAAGAGAAAAGAGGGTTTCATCAAAAAAATTCCATTCTTCAAAAACGCCTTTTCAACTATTGTAATATGTCATGTATGCCTCGATGCACTTGTCACGACTAGAGGAGGAACAGTAACTGAAGATTTGTGAGTCAGTTAAGTGTAAAAATGCACCACGCAGTATCTCTCTGAACTGGCTGGACAGACGTTTATCCTCGGCAACAATGTTTCTAAGAGGCTGAGCTGTAATGTTGACACCCACAATACAACCTGTAGCTGTAAGCACATCTTCAGCCTGTATGAATAATCGAGCTATTCCTGGTTGATGCTGATCAAGTAGTACAAGGCTGCAACTGAGCAAACCGAGCATGCATAATCACTGTCTTCTCTGTCCTCACACTGGAGAATACTGTAGTGTATGTGTGCTCATACAGTTAAGTGCACTGTATACAGTGAAGCTTCTTTGGCATTCTGACATCAGCAATTTTACAGCTACGTCACAAGTCTTTGCGCGGCAGGATTGGCCACCATTCAGATGGGTCAGCTTCCACTCAGGACCAATCGAGGCAGGACAAAGAAGATCAGATGACGAGCCCATAGACAGATGACATCACTAGTCTTCCAGTCATTTCCTGTCTGGGCTGATCCTAATGCTGCTAAGGGCATGCACAATCATGTACAGAAACACTAACATTTTTTCACACACAAACACACAAATACACAACTCAGAGTACAATGAAGGACATGTCACTCATAGGCAGTGTGCTGCAGACTACGCAAATCTTGGTAGTGGCATTGTGTAGAGGTATGAAGGACAAAGCAATCCCAAGCCCCATTACGCTAGTAACCAACTCCCATTCAAGACCTGTCATCATAGAGGAATTCTGACTAGGCACATTCACCTTGTGCATGAACATGCTTTTCAGGAACAGGTTGATCTGCATACTGATGAACTGTACTCACACTTAATCATTTGCAACCTTTTCTGTAAAGGTGACAGCTGTTATTTTTAATACCATACGTCCTTTTCGTCCCCTTTTACATTAATTCACTGCCTCAGCTCCATTTTTGCTCTGAGGACAGTAATAGACTGAATAAACAGTTTAAGGTCCAAATGTGTTCACTTAAAGGTCAACAGAGGTTTAATACATGGGAATGAAAAAGTTGCTACATGTTTGATGTCCTCCCCCTGGAACAAACCAAGGAAGTAGTCCATTGAAAGTCCCACGGGGGACAGTGGAAAACGATAAATAATGCATATAAAGCGGGTAGAGCTGCCCGCTGCCTATAATAGACATTAAAAAATGGACGAGGCAGCACAGCAAGTGCCATAAACAGATCAGAAATGGAGCTCTACCAAGGTACAAATGAGCTGAGGGGGAGTTTACAGCTACTATGTGTCTGATTGAGGTCACAGCACATCACAGAATAATTTTGCGTTTTTACTGTGGGTGTTCAGGGTTCACATGGATAATATCAATTTAACATTAATAAGACCTGACCTGGGTTTAAGTAAACAAGCCAAGCTGAATTGCCGTTGCGCAACCCTGCACTTTATTACCCTGTTATTAACGTTGTCATCAATAATAACTATATAGCAGTCTGGCTGTCTATTAGCCAACGGTAGCTATGATGTCTGAAATAATTTTGGTTTCATACAAAGGCTGAGATTGTTGTTTTAGACAGTGTGATTCAACCACTGAATTGGTTCAACCTGCCGTAGCTGGAGTGGAGGAAGGAGGGTTAAGCCCTTCAGCGGCTAACACGATGCTAACGGGTTAGCCGAGCAGCCACGTCAGGTCAGTGGGGTCCATCTCTGCTGAAACCTGGCTGTCTGACAGACACTATGGGTCTAGGTTCACCAACTAAAGCACAAAAACAAACATTTCTGTAGACACCCAGACACGGTTCTTCCCAGAATATCCCTCAAATGTAAGTGTATTTCAGTGATGGCTAGCTAAGGTGTGTTTGACAGCTGAGTGTCTCCGTCTCTTTCTGTCCTCTCTCCGCCGACTAACGTTCACCAAGTGCGGCTCCAGACTGACCTGGACAGATGCTTCAGGATCTGCTTCTTGATGAGCCCAGCCATGGCCCCGCTGTTTCGATATCCGAGCTGCCGCCGGGTGACTGAGCTGTCAGGCTAACGGACTAGCCTTTACCGCTAGCTATTACCAGTCGAGGTATAAACACAGTTCAAATTCTCATCCCTGTGTCAGTCTTCATTTTAACAGTGTTCCCGCTTCACTATGCGGGAGATGAGGCAGCGAGGGGGAAAGACGGCATTTCAAGACGTCCCAGAGACAGCCGGGCTCGGAGACAAAGCGTATCCCGTTAGGCCACTTCATGCAGATACACTAATAAAGCTCCAAAACGGTCCAGATCTCTGCAATATCATACACCGACCGAACACCTGGACACCGCGTCGGAGGAAGAGCGTCTGTTGTCACGGCGTCTGGGCGGGGACACATGATGCGTTCAGGGCCGCTGAGAAATAAACCAAACTGTAAAGAAGATTAAAGTATCCCGCAAGTAAACCCCAGAGAATTCACCGTTCGATTCTCGACATTGCACTTTATTAACTTATTTTAGTTATTTATTCTTTTTCTTTGCTCGATTTATTATTATTGTGACTCCAAATTTTTAAATTTTTAAACTTTTTGTTCTTATCCTGGTTTTTATCCCAGACTATTTTTATCTTCTCTGGGTTTTTGTTGTGTTTTATTGCATCTTGTTTTTATTTATTTGATCTTATTTATTTATTTTATTCTTTTACTTATCCATGCTGCTATACTGATGAAAGATGGAACACTGAACACTTTTTGTCCTGTCTGTAAGCTCGATCAAGAACCTGCCTAACATGTTCAATGTATGTCTTGTATGTCCTGCTGTAATGCCAAAGCAATCACCTCGACTGCAAAACAAATCTACCCACGGCTACAAATAAAGTAACCTTGAACCTTCTTATCTTTTGTATTTAAAATGTTGCGACGTTTATTTATTTATTTATTTATTTATTTATTGTCTTTTTCATTAATATTCGAAACTAATCCATCTATTTTGAGCCTTTAACATTAGTTTCCAAGTAAAATGCCTCCAGAAGAAAAGTTGTGAGAGAAAAATTAAGTCTAAAATACTGGTGGGTTGTAGTTTCCAAGATACAGAAATTGAGAATTAATGACATAATAGGTTTTACTCAAAAGGTATGTTTGTCTCAGAGCAACCACATCTACTTCAAAACACTGTCTGCACATTACACTACATTCACTTTCCGGTTCTTTCTAACTGAAGATTTATAAATCTATTGTATAAATGTACATAAACCTATTTAGGGTATAATAACAGTTTATTATAAAGGATGAAAACACTAGCAAACCAGTGCTTTTGTCATTTGTTTTCCAATTCATCTTGTTAAAGTATGTAAGATTTAGCACATTTAATCTCTGAGGCAAATAATTTCTTTAAAAAATTATAGACCAGTGTAATCTTATATACATCTACAGAAACACATTTATTTAATTACTTTATTCCTCATCTATTTTCAAGAGGTTTATTATTTGGTTTGTAGCCTACATTTTGCACAAATAAAGTCGTGTGTACAAAATTAAAGAGTGTGCTATTGTTTCAAAAACATGTCCTTTTCTAAACAAATGTAGGTTATGGAATAATATTTTATGATTTATCAGTAATTCATTGTGTGTGTTGGTGGTGGTTATTCCTGTAACTAACTGCCAGCATAAAGCGCCATCTAGTGTTTAAAGTATAATTAACTTTAATTCCATAGTTCTTGAACAAACTGCCTGACTTGTTTGCACCACTTAATATGTTATGTCAGACTGCACAACAAACTAAGGAACAATTATGGCAAATATAGAAAGAGTCAATATCTTGTAATTGATATAAGATTGGCTTGTTAATATATAAAACAATAATATAATGTGAATGCAATGCGTAACACACCACACTATGATTATCTGAAATTGTAGGACTTTATATTGGCTGGGATATCTAAACGTTGGAAGGCAAATATGTATTTACACTTGGAAGAAATGCAGATAAAAACGCTTTGACTGGAGTTTTTGTCTTTGCACAAAGTTCTTTTCCTTTGGACATAAACACTGTCTCTTCTTCTGATGTGTCTTCAGCAGAGAGACTGTGATCCTAAAATGTAAGGAGTGAAAAGACTCCAACTGCCACGTATGAAAGGAGGAGCAAACCATGGCATTGGAGAAAAACAGACCCTCCCTACATTATGTGTCACCAGGAAGCATTTGTAGAAGGTTTACATCAGCTAACAGGGAGTGTTTTAACAGCATATGTGAAAAGGATTATTAAAAAGTCAAAACAGTTCTCTATGATTTTAGATTACATACAATAGGATGAAACTTTTCTTAAATTGGCTCTAACAACAAATGATTAATCTGACATGTACAAAGTATATGATGATGGCTGATCTTATGTAAAATACACTTATAGGAAAACATAGGTACTCTCCCTGGTGCAAGATGGAGTAGAAGTCATTCATTGTTTCTCTGTGGTTTCATGAGTTTGGTGTGATCGTGGGACTGCCCCCATCCGCATACCTCAGCGCAAAAAAGCCTGGAGAAAGACACGACGCGCTCACTGATACGCTGCTGGTCCAGTGGGCCTGGACTGGAAACGGCTCTGCATCCACGACTGCAAAACCAGCGGCTGCACCGACACACACTCACTCACATCCAACCGAGCTCCCTCCAACCATGACTGCGAAAAACAGACATAAGAGCAGCTCCAGCGACAAAAGCCAAACATCCAGCCAAGATGATGCTTCCAAGAAGAGCCCAAAGAGCACCAGTAACGGGCTCAGTGGCTCCGCAGCCCAGGGGCCAAAGTCAGGGAGCTGTCTGGGGCTCTTTGTATCCGCTGTGTTTTATATTACTTTAATAGGGGCTGCGGGTTTTGCTGCTTTTCACCTACAGCAGATGATGGAGGAAATCCGCCAGACCAGCGCAAAAAATGAAGAGAGCGCACGGCAAAGCGCAGAAGTTATTGTTAAACTGGAGAGCGTCGTCCAACAGGTAGGCAAGGCTGTGCATCAGGGAGGAGAAGAAGTACCAAATACACACTGAATAACTAAAGCAATCAGACACATTTGCAGAATTCTTAAATTAAACGCATAGATGTGTAGGGTGTGATATTTCAAAGTGACTTTTGTGTGGTTACATAAGTGTCCATATATAGTTTTTGTACTTTGTGTACTGTGGGGGGTTGGGTGCATGTAGGATACTTATGTTTCACTCAGAAATAAAGTCAATTAACATTAGTGTGTCCTTTCACCTCACTTACAGCCAAATGCAAAAAATGTTTTATCTTTTTGTTGAGACTTCTACTGAAACTCATACAAACTCTATAATATGAGCTGTTGCTTGTTGTTGAAGAACTGGAGAGATAACATGACCTAACAATATAACCAGAAAAGGAAACTTCCTCCACTTGTTTGATAAAGGGAATATGTTTACTAAAGAAGGGAGGGAATCTAAATGATAAGTAGTGTGTAATGCTTCATATATGAACCCCTAATGGCATTAATGTGATGAGTCAACTCTTCTCATGGTCATATCCCAACAGCTTCTTCAGGTGACGTTTTAGTGGTGACAGTAAATGCTTTGGGTGGAACCTCATTCTACATCTATCCTTCTATAAGTATTCACTAATATTGTTTGCAAAGGAAATATTACAATGTAAACATACTGTACAATATATATTTAGTCATGCCTTTTGCTGTATGAGTGAGTGTGCAAACTGCATGCATAAGCATTGAGGTTCATTGTTGACCTCAGGCATAGTGAAAACGTTTCCAGTTTTTACAAGCTGTACTCTGTAGCTTTGAGACACTAATGCATTTGAACAACAAACCAGTTTATCTCAGGTAACAGAGCCATTTTCATGTCACCTGAGGCTCATTCATAAAATGTGGGTAGCAAGTATGTCAGCAGATGTTTACATTATATTCTCAAAAAGCGGGTCCTTATAGTTATTGAATTTGACAGCAGTATCATGTTCATGTGTTAAACCTAAAGATGATTTACAATAATGGCTGTGATGTCAAACTGAGAGAAAAGGTTTGAAGGACCCCACTTTTGCTGTCTTGTTGTACAGGTGGAGTCTCTGAGGAGTGTTGTGGATGGACTGGAGTCGTCGCTGGGCATCACACGGGTGGAGATGGAGGGGGCCATCAGCCGGATGAAGAAGGGAGAGGTGGAGACCAGGAAGGTTGAGGAGGCCCTTCACAAGCTCCAGAATGATCTACTCAGGGACCTCTCTCAGGGCATTACTGAGGTGAAGGAGGCTCGTGAGAAGGACTTCTCCTCCTTAGAGAAGACTGTGGAGGAGCGCTTGGCTGAGGTGAGTCAGTCCATCACAGCCAGCGTCACCGAGTTCACCGAAGCTCAGGGAGAGGCGCAGAGTCAGCTGGCAGAACTCAAAGCCCGTCTAGGAGACCTGGAAGACCCCACACTGATCAAACAGGAAATCGCTGCCATTGTTGACACTGTAGCTGAAATCAGAACAGCTAAGCAGGCAGCTGATGCTTCAGTTGATTCACTCAGGGACCAGATAGGTGCAGTGAGAGAAGAGCTCCAGACCCGCAACCAGGAAGTGGTCTCACTGTCACAAGAAGTTGAGTCAGTCAGGACAGTGGTGCAACAGAATATTGGGAACCTGAAGCAGTCTGTCTCTGCAGCAGAGTCTGATATCCTGACTTTAAAGGATAAAACTGCAACACTGGAGGGCAGCATGGCACAGGCTACTGACTCTGTTCATAATGTGGAGCAACAGCTAGATGAAGCAACCACTCAAGCCCAGAAAAGGTCAGAAGACCTGGAAGCCAGAGTTAGAGCATCAGAGGAGAGTGGGGATTCACTGTCCACATCACTCACAGACATCACTGCTAAAATAGAATCACTGCTGGCCAAGTATGACACCCATGAAAGTATTCTTTCTGCACAAGGACAAATTGCAGATAAAACCAAAAATGGCATAGAGCAGGGGATGGAGGCATTTAAAAGCAACCTGGAGGAGCTCCAGACCAACCTGGCTGCTCTTACCAATGCCCAAGCTAAACTGGTTGCAAAGGACTCCAGCCTGGGCCATCAGGTGGAGGACTTGGTGAAAAGGCTGACCTCTCTGGAGGACAGCAGCACAAGCAGCGTGAAGTCAGAGCAGCTGAAGAGCTTACAAAGCATGGTAGCTGGCTTGGAAAACAAAGCAGCTAAGCTAGAAGGCCACGAACAAGCCATTTCTGCACTTCAGAAAGCCGTGGAGAAGACAACACAGACACTAGAAGGCTTATCTAGAGCCCCAAAGAAGTAGGGAAAGTAGCAAACAGTCTAATATGACACCACCAAAACATCCAACATGGACAGTAATGAGTCCAAATGGGTAACTAGGACCTACTTGAGGCGTTTCTCAGTACTTCATGGTTAATGCCAGGATGTTGCCCCATTTCAAGTAGATAAGGAGCGATTGTGAGGGTTGGGTCCTAAGAGAGGGGGGCAGAGCTGGACTGCTGATCTGTGAATTCAAATCCACACTCATTCTGCACTGTAGTTTTATTCCACTTTTTTTTTTACTCTTCTGTGTCATGACTGTCTTTTGATGCAGTAAGCTCCTTTTGAGCACTCCATTGTTTACTCTTTTGCCTTTTTTTTTAACAATAAAAACTCTGTCGACCCAAAGTTGTGAACTTATTTCCCAATGCACATACATAGCTGAAAAGTGTATGAAACTTACAGTATTGATAAATATATGATTCATTGCTCTTTTTTTTAACACCTTTTGCAGTTACTAACTAGACATGTTACACATAATGGTAAGTGTGAAAGAATTCCACATCAGTTGTAGATTTCAGATTTTTCTGCATGTTGTTCAAATGAAACAAACGTAGTCTGAATTTACTGTAGAAACTGCTCCATTTAACTACCAACATATTATTCTCACCTAATATCAAAAAGTAACTGCACATGTAAAATGATATTCTTTAAAATGGCTGAAGATGCTCAGCTCTTTCATCTCCAACAGGCAATTTTCCTCTTTGACTGTTACTCTTCCAGATGTTCTTCTGAAATGTGCTTCCATGTTTAACACACAAGAATGTGGCTGCAGGGCCATTTCAACAGAAAACTTCAGTTATGTTTTACCTGTGGGTATCTACTTCCAGATACTAGTTAAATTTGTGCATTTTACAGAACAGAACAATTTATGATGCATTGTTTTGTAAATTCAAGTCTTTTAACGTCAATGGAAAAACTGCATTATGATAAGAGCTGTGGTCACCATACACATGATAAAGTGGTAGAAAGGTTACAAAACTGGATCAAGTGTTGGTCTATTTAATTATTCAGAGGAAGATAATGGATATGGTTTTAAGTGTTGTTCTGAAGACATTTCACTATCACATCAGTGACACCTAAGCATTTGTGGTAGGAATAATCGTGAGCCAATTACTTAATGTCAGTACTTAAAACCTTCCATCACATTTACACTAGAAAAGTAACACTTCTTAGAATTTGCTTCTCTAGACAAAAGGGTACTGACACAATCAAACAGAATTCAAGAGAATAAAAATATTTTTTCTATGTTGTTCCAGATGAAAATGTGCTTGTTCAAAGTTGAAAATACAAAACAAAAAAACAGTTGCATCTTCACACTGTACACATGGGAATCATAACCATGAACTGGCTTAACAAGAAGCAAACTTCATATTCATGTTACAACTGTCAGAAATGCAGACAGACAGGCTGTCAGGCTGTGAAGCCTGTTCAGAAAGCCAAGGTAAACCTGTTTTTTAATTTCACTTAACCTTTCAACAGCAGTTCAACCAAACCCAGCCAAAATCCTAAAAAAAAAAACAAAAAAAAAAAAACACTGGAAAATGATCAGTCTCCTCTTGTCTGAGGTTGTGTTGCTTATGATGGCTTATGTGTCTCTCCAATATCAGACATATCTGCTATTTCACTAACTTGCTTAGATGTAACACCTAGGTCACCCTGTACTGCAGTGAGGTTTGCCAGTGTCTGTCTAAGCTCAGCGATCTCTTGCTCTCTTTTGGTGAGATCCTCTGCTAGTCGCCCAATCCGCAGAGTCAGGTCTGACAGCTGAGGCTCAAAAGCCCCAAAATCCCTCTTAATGGCAGCAACCTTTGGTTTAAGGTCACTGGCAAAGGTCACTGTTCTTATCAGCCGGGCCCGGCCACCCTCTAGCTCCGTCAAACGGTCGGAGATCTGCTTGTCAGCAGTGGTGAGCTCAGGGATGCGGCGGCGGAGCTGATCTATGGCTTGTGTGTTGCGGTCAGATGAAGAACGGAGATTGGAGACTCGGTCTATGCTGCTGGCCAGCAGATCTCCAATGCGTTTGACCATACTGCGCTCAACCTGAGCTGTCTTGTCTTCAAGCTCCTCAACCTGAGTTAGTAGAGACTCCAGCTCAGATTTCAGACCATCCATCCTGCGCACATCTGTCCTCACTGACGCCACCTAATGGGTTGGAACAAAAAGGAACAGAAATTCTGGTGTTTGTGAAAGTAGAAAAAACCAACAAGCTTCTGATTGTTACATTTTACTTCTACATTTGGATTCAAAAGCAAAGAACAAAATTCTACAGAGACCCTCTTGCTTTCTCAATCACTAAAGTTAAATATTTAACAGAACATTTGCTATACCTTGTTGGTAAAGTCCTTTGTGATAGCAGAAGTGCGTTCTTCAATCTGTCCAATGGCATCTCTCAGTGCTGTCAGGCTAGTTTGGAGCTGAGTTCTCTTCTCAGTCAGCCCAGATGCCCAGTCCTTCAGCTGGGTGACATCCTGCGCCAAGGCCTCCAGATGAGGCTGTAGAGCTCCTTTCTGACCATCAAGACCCTCCAGCATCAGCTGGACACTCTCACACTGAAACAGGACAGAGTTTTTAGGTGAAAAATCTGCAAGTTGGAGGTTTTTCAATAATATTTTATAGGGCATCATTGTAGGTTAGTACACTTTTAAGCTGTTCGTAAAAGGGAATTTAACTAAGGAAGAAATAAGTACCTTATTACTCAAGACTATTACAACAAGAGAACAAAAGAATCCATACAAATCAGACCCTCTGACAAAAATAGTCCCTTTATTAAAAGACCTGCATGCTTTCAAAAGATTAAACAGAACACTCTCCTGAACTGGACTGAAAATAAGATGTACAGACATATGTTGATATCTATAAGCGACAACTGAATTAAAAACATGATTTGCTCAACTCCTAAGGGAATGACAAAGCATGTTCTACAAACGAATACAGTTACAATCAAGTTTAAATGTCACTCAACCATAAAAAAGCAATTAAAATATACAGTATTTTTTGATTGTATCAGTGCACATGAGCCTGAGTGTGTATAAAAATCCAGCCAATTACAATATTAGAGCAGTAAAAATAAAGGGTGAGAATTTTCTGATATGAACATGAGACAAAAATAGCAATGCATAGAACAAATACGAAGACAAAGCTCTTCCTTTTTTAAAGAAACAGTCACATCACTGTGTGAGGTCATCAGCAGGAAGATAAGAGGGCTCATCCTCCTCATCCTTTCCCCACTCCTCCTCACCATCTTCTTCATTTCTCCATTCCTCATCCTCGAGAGTGTCTGAGTCACTTTGGCTGTCAACCCTGTTTTCCCTCAACACCATGGTGAGTTCACGGACCGCTTCTTTCACAACTGACAACTCATTCTTCATTTTGAGAATGCTGTTTTGAGCCTGCAGTGTGTCCAGCTCCTGCCTGATCTCCAGGATTTCACTGAGTGCTTTCAACATGCTGTCCTCAGTCCCAAAAACCTGTAACGTCACTTCTTCCAGCCTTTTTTCTGCCCCACTGAGATCTCCACCAAGCCTCAGGATGGAGCGCACCGCTTCCTCCACCTGTGGGAGGTGTTCTTCACACTCCTGCGCTCTGGGAATATGCTCCTGGAGCTGTGAGCTGAGTTCTGCCTCCCTTCGGGTCAGGCTGCTGATCTGCTCCTCAAGCTTGTGGATCTGCTTGGTGTTCCAGTCCAGATGCTCCTGAGCTCGCTTTGCATCGTCTTCCTCTGTGCGCTCAAAAGCACGGGCGTTCCTCTTTGTGCTGTCCTCCAGCTCCTCCAACCTCTCTGCCAACATCCGGGCCCTTCGCTCAGCATCGTTCACCTTTTCTGTAGCTGCAACGTGAGCCTCCCGGGACTCTGCCTTCAGGGTGGCCAGGTCAGAATTGATAGCAGCCAGACGCTCTTGCCATGTCTCTGTCACATTGAGGAAGTGGGCATTGACGATTTGCAGATCACGGGAAGCGGAGTTCTCATCAGCCTGCATTGCCATGACAGCAGCATGAAGGGTGGAGATGTCCTGTTGTAGTGTTGTTGCCAAGGAGACAGTGGACAGCGCCTCCTTCAGATCATCCTCCGAAGCAGCAAGCTGCAGCCGCAACACAAAACAGGAGTGCTGTTTCTGTGGGAGCTCTATGAAACTTCAACATTCATTCATGTACAGTATTTAGAGTATGAAGCAAAAGGCATGCACTGAGAACTGTAAAAATAAATCACAGATGGCAGGATGCAACAAAATGTGTTCTCAGGTTTCACTTTTTTCAGTAGCAACACAGAATGGGTCAACATAAGATGAGCTCTGGCTGTGTGTTAGTGATAATGGGGTGGACTGGCCCTTTAACCCTTTCATGCAGGAATTATAAGAACCTTAATCAAGCTTTTTTTCCTGAGTGTTTTTAATTCCTCTTTAGGCATGAAAAAAAAAGCAATTGAAATTTTTTTATGACCCTATTTTTCATGGAGTTACAAAAATGTCCACTCAGCTGGACATCATGCATTTAATTTTTGAACCAAAGAAACATGTATTCACTGATATACTGTGTGAAAACTATGACATACATTTTTTAAATGTTGCTAATCTGATGTTTTGCCACATTTTAACATACTCTAATATTAGTTATTACTCACTTTATGGAGGTAAGATGCAAAAAAAAAACCAAAAACCAACCCTTTTTGTTTAAGAAAAACTGTTAATTACAGTCTAATATCAATAACAAGCAACTGATTTACACTCAAACATGTTAGTGCAGATCAGGTTTATCTAGAACAGTAAAGTTACAGTAATGGTATGAATGGCAGCGTATGAGGTGATGCATAAGTGTCCACTGTGTTGGCTGATATGGAACTAAAACAGTAAAATCCATGAATATACAAGAGAACAGCTGGAGAATAACTGTCCACTGGAGTGATCACTATGCATGAAAGGGTTAAAGTCCTGTTCCATTCTGCTATTGCTGTGCTCCACTTACCTTTTTGGAAACCTTGAGGACTTCATCCTCCATGTCGAACAGGCTCGAGGTCTTCCCATGTAATAATCTGTACTTTTCTTCTATTTCAGAAAACCTCTCATTCTGTTGCAGGACCACCCTGAAATCCAGAAAGACTGTATTCACTCCAGAACAACTCAACAGCTTTCATGTATTTGAAGTGAATACACAGTTTATGGACCTACCAACTCAGAGCTCCACATGCAACAAGCGACAAAAAGCAACATATACTCTTCAAGTCTAGACTCGAGGATGTTTTTTGGTTTCCGTTCGTCTTCTCTTTCTGGGTTTCATCTTTACCGTTTGTGGTGGAGGTTTCAGTCGCTTCATCACTTAGTTTGGGAGTCTTTTTTCTCTGCTTGACTTCATTCGGCATTTTAGCTCCTTGGCACCAACTTTTCTGGATGAGGAAATTCAGCAGGCCGGCTAGAAAAGCTCTGTCAACTTACTCGTTATTCCGCCTCAGAGTAAAACAACTCACTTTGTGCACAAATAAGTTCATAATGCAGTAAAATAGTAGAAAATATATTCGTCTGAGGTCAGTTATGCTACTGCTATAACATACCGCATACGCAGACCGTCCCCTCACTCTGCTCCTTGGGAAAATGGTGCCTTCGAGGAATGCTAAAAAGCTCGTAAATAATGTTAATCAAGTAATAGCAGATATTCGCTTCACTGATAAACCCCATAAATACAAACTGTCGTTTAGTCTGTATACTATTTTAACATACTAAGCAAATGCGTTAGAAAAAACAGCTTTCACTTATCATATGGAATACAAGTTAATTAATTCAAATAGTAACCTCAACAATTCCGACAACACCCAAACGCGTCACGCAGCCACGTAAGCGGTTGCCAGTATTTGGAGGATTTGACCATAATGGTCCAAGCAAGGCCACACGTTAGTCGATTAGTCGAAAATTAATCCGCAACAATTCTGACAGTCTAGTATTTTTGTGATTATTTTATATTCTGTTGAAGTGTATATTTTGACCAAACACAACCCAGGTTTTTGGACTGTAAAAAAAGACTAAATAAAACCTTGACAAGAGAGTTTACATAAGCCATTTATTTGGCATGTTTCAAAAAAACTTTACATTTTGAGTGTCAAAATTGTCAAAATGTGATTATCAGTAGCATTCTATAAATGGTATGTATACGTATGTAGCAATTTGTAGACTTATTAACGGAATAATTTTTGTATTCCATTTTTTTTAATGATGGGAATGGCAGCCATACATTTTAGCAAGTCCTAACAGCTACACAGGCCATGTAAATTACACAAGCTGCTATTCTTCTACTTAACAATTAACAAAATTAATACACTAACAGCAAAAGACACAAACAATGCTACAAAAATCAGTCCTGTCTACAGGGACGTATTGTCAACACAATAGTTCAGTACAGTACATTCAAGCAAAAGCTGCCATGTGCATTTTGATTTATTTATTTTTACAAATAATGTGCAAATGCAAAGGTAACAAGATGACTCCACAATTTTGTAATTTTAGGGCATGTAATTAAGAGATCTTTGGACTAAGGCATATAGTGATGGAGTAAACAAATATTTGGTCATTGATGGATTTACACCTCTCAGTTTTAGTATCAATATTTCATAAATAAAAAACCTGAGAAGCATAAACAGTATATAAATGTAATGTTAATGACCCCATCTGAGCATTATAAATATTACTCTCTTTATTCTACCCAAATGTATATCTGAAGTAGCATTTTTAGCATCATGGCAAACTTTTACCCAATGCTCAAGCAGAAGCCACACCAAAGCCATGGCAGGTATAGTAATTATCCTATTGCTTTGACATTAAATTCAAATAACAATATAGTGCCAAATCCGGTGCTGTTTGTCTCCCATTAAGGCCTTTGTTACATTTTAGGAAATTAACTATAATTGGCAGTATATTACAGGAACAAAGAGTGACCTCTGAAGATTTTAAAGCTGTTGTGAAGCTTTACATTTAAAGAGTGTGTGTGATTAAACCACATCTTTCAAGACTCTAAGGCGTGCAACAAAGAATAAAACAAAGGAAACAACTTAGGAATTTACAGCAGAGATAAGACAAATTACTTCAAAACTCAGCTACAAGAGTCAAAACCAAAGACACCAGCTCAAATTCTACGCAGTTAAAGTATAAAATGCCAAAACCATGGTGATTACACCATCTTAAGGTGTCTTATTCAAAGCAACTGAACTGAGCAAAGCTTAGTGCAACTGACCTACATAATGCAGGGTTATCTAGTGTGATAAGTACTGATATGGGTTTAATTGTTTAACTGTTGTTTTACCGATTTATTTCTTTGTACACAAATTTGGAATCTACTTTGTTTTTTTTTCTCAAAAAATAATGAAGTATATATGTTAAAGAGGCCAACATAGCTTTACATCACTGAAATAAATGTGACTCCCAAGGCCTCATCAGGTTTGGTCCTTTCTGTGGAAGAACAAATGTAAGTGCACTTGGGAGAGGAATATTGTCTTAAACCTATAGGTATGTGCAATATATATATATATATATATGAGAAAAAAAACTAAGGACAGCATCATTCAGGGTGCATGTGTTGAATTAAGACTCAGAAACCTGATTTGTTACTTATAGCAGGACTGTTTCACTGCTTGGGTTTTGACCTAATCATCTTGAGGAATCACACAGCTACTCCCTCCTTCATAACACCAGTATTAAACCAAAAATCTTCCCAAACTGCTACGTGCAACATTTCTAAATATTTAAACCCAAAGACCTCAAAGCAAAAATATGAAATAAACTATATATTCTTCAACCATTGTACTATACACATACACTTCCCTTCAGGATGCCTGTAAGGTGAAAGCATTTCCACTGAAAATATTGTGCTTCAGTCATCTCGACTGTAAGAACTGTTGTATACATACATTATCTAATAAAAATTAGCAGTGTACACAAGGCTATGTAGGGGTAGCATCTCATATTATATCTCATGGAGCAGATCAGCTCACAGTGCTGGGTGATCTGTTCTCTCCCCATATGAGGAACCACTGCTCATTGACAAAGCTATCTGACTCTGCTGAACTGAGGACGACGACAGAAGAGGCTGAATCCAACAGGAGACACACCGCCACTCAGGAACTGTAGTGATCCTAAAATAAAGAAGAACACAATTTGCTTTTACAATTGCCAAGAAAATGATATAATTTTTATTTTAAAATGTACTATTACTGACCTGTATAGTATTAACTACACCACTCGCCATGACAGACAGTTTTCCTGCAACTGAGCGAACTCCGAGTTTGAGCTGTGTCATGTCAGGAGCGTTGGGCAGAACGTTGGTCAGACGGTATGAACTTGCTGTGAACACAAATCATAAAAATGTGGAAAATGCCGAGATAAATCCTTTGTATTTAATAATATTATACAGTGAATTATTTTTCCTCACCAGTTTGTTTCTTTGGATCATCAAACAGGTCTGCTGAACTAATAGAAGAGCTCCCTGCAAGCCTCTCCAATCGAGTTTTAGCCTCATACTGGAAAAAAAAATTAAATATTCATATGTTTTAGGACATATATTTCAATATCAAAGTCTAACAATAGTCAATTCTATATCACTGTGCCTTTGTAAATATATAGATATGGATGATTAACCATATTTTAAAAATTGATATGGAAATGAAATCTACAACAAACATTTCCAGAAAGGTCAGGACATTTTTTAAACTCTGATACAAACTCAAATCTGTGATGATAAAGGCCACAATGGCCTGATGAGCAGCTAAAGTCTTGTGAATTTGGCCAAAAAATAAAAAAAAAATCTATTTGCAATAGTTAGTGTCCTCAACTCCCAAACAATTACGTAATAATCGGTGCAAATGTAAAAAAATTGGCAAGGTGAAAAAACACAGTGGTAAACATGCCTATGTCCTCATTAAATTATCAATATTTCAGATTTAAATTTTGACTGTATTTTAAATAATCTTCCAATTTTTGGGAAATGGGTTTGTGCAATAACAAACACAATATGCTGAACACAATATATAAAATATGCAGAAATGTTCAGGTCAGTGTTCTGATTACATACTTCAGAGTTATCTTGTTTTCCAAAGTACATGTCAGAAGAAATGGCTTTGACGTCACCTCCAAACTTTTTCTGAGCTTCTCCTGTATCTGACACGGGTAGGGCTTCAGGCTTCCTCCTAGACGCTGGCCTGATAAAATACAATGGAATTTATGTAACCATTAAATGATGAGGTTGTAATCATCAAAATCTGCACAGACATGCATGTGGAACAAAGACTGAGTGGAATGTATTCTACCTACTATGAAAAACAAAACAGAAATTTATTTGGCTTGTAGTATTAAAGTGTATTTTTGTCTCATACCACATGACACCGTAACAACTAAGGGGAAAAAAATCCTCTGTGTAAAACAAACGTAACATCTGTTCCTGTGATCACATTTAATTTAAACCGGGATTGTAATACACTCCTCTGCAGTGTGTGTTAAGTAAGCAAGTACAACAATTTGTGCAGAAGTTTGAGTGTGTAAAGTAAAGTAGAGACTTAGGGCCGAATCTACTAAGGTCCCAATTTGCGTGTACTAATTTGCGGGCGCAATCTAGAATTTTACGTGTGGGGTTCAACCACGGTTTGTGGGTGAGTATGGGGCCATTATTGTAGCAATATTATTTGCAAATGCGTGTGGAAAGTTGAGTGTCCATATTAGAAGATTAATCTTCTTCTTTGATTTTTAGTGGCAGTTGGTGAACCTTGCAAGCACAACTCACGTAAACTCACGTCAGGTACAAGAATGAGCAAAGCCAAATGCAGCCGGAATGAGGGAGCCTGTGAGCCTGAGCCCAGGCACGCAAACCCTGGTTTTACAGACAAATCCCGCTACGCATTTGTGGATCTGTCACGGCAGAAGTGTAGCAAAATTCACTTGTGTAAAGAGAGCCAATTGAGAAGCCGCTTGACTTGTAACCAATGATTTGTCTGTATTTCTGGGTCTTGTAGTGAAAATACTTTGACTTTTCAAATCTGATTACACACACACACAAGTTGTTTTACACATTTGCAGATTGTTGTACAGACACACAAATCTCATCACGCATTTACAGATTCATTTACACATTTGCAAATCCGACTGCGCACAGACAGATTGAAATACAGACACTCAACTCTCAACACGCATTTGCAAATAATATTGCTACAATAATGGCCCCATAGGTGAGTTACTAAGGTTGCTTGTGCAAATGTCAACAGGTGCAAAGTCTTGGAGACCGCCCTATTTAAATGAGGATTGTGCGTGCGCTACTGGAGACAATACGCTGGAAAATCTGCTGTGGGATACACCAGCACTAATGGGAACAGTGCGCTGAATGATCCAGATGCAAGGAAATGTAATGTTGGAGGAGTTTTGTCATAGAAGGTATTGCAAGACTCATTCATTCATTTATTTTTCATTTTAGAGGTGGGGGTGTTAGACTGAATGACTGTCAGGCACACATAATTTTGTCACACTGTAGCCTAATGTCGGTGCGTATTTTTAATCACAACCATCAAATCAAATGGAAAAGAGTCCCGTAAAGTGTGTGTGTGTGTGTGTGTGTGTATGTGTATGTGTGTGTGTGGGGGGATGACGACGACATCTCAATTAGTTTTTCTTCTGTCATTCCAAAAAATGTTCACGAGGGTGAAAAATGTGTTCTCTGCATCTCGTTTAATCATTTCAACGACAGCCATGTGTGCATGACTACGCATCCAAACCATTTGCACCTCTCCTTTTGAGACGTGGTAACCATAGACAGTTTCTGAGTAAAATTGCTTTCAGGTGTGATAAATCACTTTGCGTGTGCTAAATGAATATATTTACATTTTCTCCTCCCACCACACGCACAACTGCATGTAAACGCCCCATATTGCATATTCATTGTGGCAAACGTACTAACTGGATGCAGACGCGCAATTTTGCACCTTTGAAAGATGCAACTTTTAGTGCGCATTGTTAGTAAATCAGTTTGTACATTTGTTTGCGCGTGCAATGAGTTTGCACACGTTTTAATACATGCAAGCCTTTAGTAGATCTGGCCCTAAGTGTATAAAAGTAAAGACAATGTCCAACCTGTCATCCACAGAGGTTATAGTGGAGGTTATGTAGAAGTCTGGCTCTGGTTTCTTGCTCTCTTTCATCCATCCTCCTCCTTCACTTGCATCCCCCCACCGAGATGAAAAGTTATCACAGGCTTCTGTTTGATCCTCAAATCGGGACAAGATCCTAAAGACATATGGAGTTCAAGGTTATTCCTTCTGTAAAAGTATTTTCTCACAGGTAGCTGAATCAATTATTTTTATTTAACCTTGAGCTGAAGGAGCCTTCATCATCATCTTCCTCAGTGAATCTCCGACTCTTGTTAGTCTTGATCCCTTGTGGACTCTCCTGCTGGATGAGGTGCATGTCTGATGTTACAGAGTGAGAAACACCACTACAGGGAAGAAAGAAGACATTGATGAGCAAAGCAAGCAAGACATTCAGTTTTGATGATACAAAGAGAGATAATGTGCAACCACTACACTGGACATTTCACACAAATGACTTTGGTCATCGGTCACAAGACATATACCTCCTGATGCCCAGACCCATGCCCAGTCTCTCAGCTTGCTCCTTTTTCTTCCCCTCTAAATTCTTCAACTTCTTCTCTTCTCGTTTCCTCTGCTCCTCAAGATCTTTGTAAGCCAGTCGCAGAGACGGAGCACTGAGAGACGCAAGAAGAAGTGATTTAAAAAAAATTAAAAAAAAAAAAAAAAAAAAACAGAGGGGAAGTTGGGTGACCCAAAGGAGGTGGTTTTGTCACATAATTATGGAGTTTGAGGTTTAGAGTTTCTTCTGTCTAAGTGACAGAGTTTGATAGGAATATCTGCTCTAGAAGATGGAAAACTACTCTTGGTGAGACAATGGGGGAAATAAACCATAAAAGTATAATAATTAAGTAAATAAGGTGCTCTCACATGGATTCATCAGGTTGAATATTCTTCTTGGGTCCTGCAACACTCTCTTCTTTTTCTCTAAGTTTGTCTGCAGCTTGAGCCTTCTTCTCCACCTCAGAGAAACTCTGGCTGCTGACCTTCTGGGCCCCAAGACCTCCTTTTTTAGATGCCAACTACAATCAGAGATATTTCATAAAAGTCACTGAACATGAACTCTTCTGTCCAAGCATAATTGCAAATACACATTACAGCATTTACTGATAGAGATATTTTGCAAAACAGATATTTTTCTCTTCGTCTGAGTTTTTTGTTTTCATCTTAAGTGTTTTAGGGTGCAAAAAACGATTTCCAGAAACACTTCGCAATGTGAAAATTTTTATAAACTCACGCATGGAAAATGCAATTGGAAAGTGTGTTGCCACACCCCATTTTATGCATGTCTGTTAGTGCTTTGTGGGACAAACCTGCACCTGATACAGGTGTATAACTCAACACATGACCTGCAGTAAATGGGCACATATACCTTTGGGAGATGGACCAGACTGGCATTATGGTAAAATCCACATCACACACACTTCAATCATAATAACCAGCACTTAGGATAACTGAAGTTTATAGCCTAACTTGTCACTGCTTCTTGCTGTCATGATAGGTTAAAGCCTCTATGCCTGCTACATCCAGTATTAGTTGCAGAGTCTGGAGTTTTGAGTCCACAAGAAACAAGGGTCTGTACCAGAATGCAGTCATATTTTTGCATTGTTGTGTGGACAGAGATATTTTGTAAAATGAAGGTCATGTGGACATCACTTAATTTGTTTATGTATTTTTTTAAATACAGGAAAAAAATATCTGTTTAGGAAAAATCTCATGTTAGCGTTGACAGGGCATTAATCTTGTCTGTACATACTGTTTTCTTGGCAGTGGCTGGCTTCTTCTTGAGAAGAGAGGATGGCTCTACACGGCATAAAGGATAGTTAGCCATATCATACAGAATAGTTTATGAAAATAAGGAATGAAAATAAAGAGGATATTGGTTATGTAAAACACAGCAAACCTGGATTTGCTTTTGGAGAGACACTCAACATTTCCACACTAGGACCCTCCTCTGGATTACCTGAAAACATTTGTTTAAAAGCATATAATGACACACAAACTGTATTTAAATACATTTTTGTTTGTATTTTATGATCTTTCTACATGCAACATGATTCAGCACAAACAAAGAATACCATTTTTGTCATCTTCTTTTTCTGCAATAACAGGCTTATCTGATGTGGATGCGCTGAGGCTCATTTTGGCCATGTTCAGATTTTCAAGATCAGACTACCAATGTGTAGAGAGAAACACAAAAATTATAATTAAAAGTAAATGTGTTGATGGCAAATGTGGGTGTAGATAAGTCCCAGAACCTTCCTATACCTGTGTGTGCAGACTGAAGAAGTCAACCTGCTTCTCGTCTGGTGATGTCGGAGAAAGAGGAGCCTGACTGTCAAGCCACAGCTACACAAACAGAGGAAGCAGTAAAATTGATAATGCTATCAGTACACAGGTATATTTCAAAAAGTCCGATGAACAAAGGAATTGTATGCAGGGAGTTGCTGTGAAATGTGGTAGGTAAGTAGATAGGCTCAAACTTGCAATTTTAGGGTGTTTAAAAAAAAAAAAAAAAAACAGTGTTTGCATTACCTCAGTGCCATGGCGTCTGGTGGCTTGTGTTGCTAAAGTCTTTATCTTTTCTCTGTACAGCTGGGCAGCTCTGCTGTTATACTTGGCGTTGGCAGCATTGGCTTTGCAGCCATGCTGACTGAAAAATGCAATCTGGCAGAGGAAGTTTTACAAAATACAGAAAATCAAACAACAATAATGAAGTTGTCTTTATTATTTGAAACTTCACCTTCAGGTACTCACTGCACTGGCATTGCCTCCCACTTGCATACACCTTAACTGAAACCATGACCAATTAGAATCCAGCTCAGTGGACCTGAAAAACACAATGAGCTTAGTATTTGTACAAACATCATGATAGTCACAAACTGTATGTGAGACAATTAAAGACATGACTCTCGTTAACCTGAAGTCTAGTTTTTATTCACATCAACAACTTTGCACAACAAGCTTTTCCAATAAAAAGTTTTTCAATGGTCATATATTTTTTTAATCATTAAAAGTTCAGTATGTAAAATTTTATGATATCTAGGAATTAAGTAACTGAATACTCTCCTTTTCTCATGGTAGCCATATGAAATAGGAAAAGGTTCTTATTCAAATCAGTTTTATTTTTCTATTCTGTGCTGTTTATTAAGGCATATTAACTCCACACTCACACACAGTAGGAGATACTAGTACACTGAAAGCCTTCTGCTACAAAGCAGAAAAACAGATAGGAGGAACCTCACAGACTCTGTTGTTAAGAACATTATATTCCAGTTCTGCACTTAGATACTCCTAAATCTGCTTAAATCTTACATGCCTGACCCTTAAATAATTAATTGTCATGATTAAATTATTGCTTTGGACTATGCTTTGCTGAGGCTGAGGAGGTGAAACTTGACTGCTTATGTTTTAAAATGTCTAACAAAGACACAACTCACACCCCTTAGAAAGGGATCTGCAAACTGACACAACCTGTGTTACATTTTTGCACATCAGCAGGTGACATGTGAAATATTTATCATATTAATTTGAGCAAATTCACTGTGTAATTGATTTCAGCAAAATGTGTCAGGGATGTTAATACATAAATGTGTGAACATATATAATATAAACACGTATTGAATTTTGATAAAGTTTATCTGTAGTTGTGTTATGTGCTGTCTATGACTGCATGCACTGTTGAAAAACAAGTCTTTCTAATACTTTTGTTCAGTATTGGCACAAAATATATAAACAAGAATACTACACTTAATGTGAGATCATTTTCTACACATTCCTTCAAATAGTGCCGTTAAGTTTTTTGTCACTCACTATGACATGATATAAATGAAAAAGTGACTGTTTTTTACAAGTACTGATAAAAACAAATAACTCATTTAATATTCACTTTGCCACAACTTTTCTATTTACTTTTTAGAGATGCTCTATGTGTTCTGTACACCATTAGTTGCTGTTGTGTTTTCAATGTTTCAGACCTATGCTGGCTTACCTGATGAAGGACAGATGCACCCCCAGAGACCTGTGTGTCCCAGAGCAATCTATACATAGAAATACACCATAGGTGATGCTGGCCCAACTGGGGTTTTTAGCTGAGCAGTCAAAGCAAACCTAAAGAGGGCACAAAATAACACTTTATCTCAAATACTAAACAAGATATGTTAAAAATGCTTCTAATGGACAGTGAAGATTACAAGTTCTTTCTTCAAGGGATTAGATCAATAAAGGAGACGTGGAAGCAAACATTGTGGTGATAGATTTGTAAGGACATATCAGACAGCTGTTAGTGATATGCACTCAATTCGCAGTTGAAATAACCTTTAAAGGCACATTAGATACTCAGAAAACATGCTTCCATTGAGACAGCAATTATGATATTAAAATGTACAATGAAGAACAAAAGTAACACGGAAGCGAGTGAAAAAAATCGTCTGAACAAACAATGACAACTGTCAAACTGTAGCTAGCTTGTTAGCTAGCCAAGCTGTCAGACCAACTGCTAAATGGGTTTACAGTTCCCATGTTTTCAGACACTTTTTCTTTCTAGTAGAGATTACTGGTGCCATGTTGAAGCTCTTCCGTGAAAGGGATGTAATTACTATAAGGAACATTAGGTAATCTTTGATTTATTTACGAATTAACGACAGTCTCGGCGTATGTCAAAGTGCGACGTGTCAAATATTTAGTTCAGATGACTTCCTTGTTTCACAGAGTAGACCGACTGCCGTCAAACTCTCACCTTATTCGTAGGGATGGCGCGTAGTCGCTTAAAAATAGCAGAAATGTCGTGTTTGCTCGGTTGTGACATTGTCCAATCTTTCGGTAATACCTGTTGGCCAAACAAGCATGAAATGTAACACTGTTTTTCTCAATAATAACCAGAATGCGACACGTCAGTTCGTGAAACGTCGTGGTCTGGCTCTGATTGGCTGAAATTCACCCATGGTTGTGTTATTGTAGCAGAGGTAGCTGGGTAATGTAGTTGAATAACAGGGCGTAAGAATTTCCGCACATAGAATTTGTCACGTTTAATTTGGTGACCCTTTCTCTAGATGACAAAAACTAGCATAAATAAGGAAACGTTTAACACGTATTCAACAAAACTTTAAAAATACCAGAACACTTGTGCAGTAAATCTCAAGAGTTCAAGACATGTGACATGAAATACTGACTTCTTTGGTATGTAAGGTTTTGTAACTGTACTGACATTTTAGCTTTTACATATTTCCTGTTTTTATCGGATTGTATGTTTAACTAGACTGTGAAATCCATGTGTATCCATTATAATTGTGTGCATATAAAACATAATAGTGACCTAAGGATTCTGTAAACATTATTTCCAGATACAGCAAAGGAAAAATATATTTTTCCATTATATGCATTTATTATGTTGTGGGACAACATTTACAAACCTTACTGTGCAAGTACAGCTGTTACCATGTGTGACGACAGCCCTGAAAACATGGCAAACACCTCCTTTCTCACCCTTTTTAAAGACAAAATAATTTATCTTCCTCTTCGGCTGCAGTTGAAGGCATCAGATTTTTATCAAAACACTATGCAATTCATGAATTTAAAGGTTGCACAAGTGAAAAGCGTGCAGTGTATTCCTCCAGAGTGTAGGCTTACTAAATAAATGATGATCAAACTATATGTGTTAAAGTAATGAAATCAGGCGTATCCATCCATGACCATGGCATAGCTTCAGAGCAACTTTTCACATAACATTTGTTGATTAATGCAATGAGTATGTCCCTATGCAAAGGGAAACATTTTCATATTTACAAATATAACAAAGTAACAAGGGATATTTGCCATAAAACATTCAATTACTGTACAAACTGATTCTCAGTCACAGCATTCTAACAAGAGTAGGACAAAAGCACTTGTGGCATCATAAATTAACAATCATCAATGTCCAACTACATATCATCTGATCTCAATGTTTAATTTGCTCCAATATGTTTAATTAAGGCTATTTACATGCACGCAGGCAACACAATACTCATCTGAAGGTTTATTGCTTACCTTGCTATATATTAAAAATGTTAAAATATTCTCCCATAGCTCGATATTTTCCAACAAATGAGAGAATCAAAGCATGGAGCTTCAAGTGAATTAATGTTTCAGTGTTGAATGAATAAAGTATTTGAATCTACAATCAACAGAAAGTAGAGATGTTTACGTGAAAGGCCTGAGGGCTGTTGACGAGGGAAAAAGCGACCCATCAGTGAGTGAACTATACAATCAGTGAATATACATTCAATTGCAGTGACTACAATAAACTTTCCCACCGTGAAGTAAATGAAAACAATGGCAAAACAAATCTCTAATGGTCATTCCTATTTCAGAAAAATACATTTTTAACTAAATAAGAATCAAAACCCTGAAAGTAATTTAAAAGCATGTTAAATCTGACAATTATAATTTTACACAAGGACTGATTTTAGCTCTAACAGTTAACAGTTATGGACTGGATTCTAACAGACATGGTGGCAACTTAAAATGAATAATGGTGCTATAAAGATGGTCATCTCCCTTAATGAATCCATAGTGGCTTGCATTTTAAGGCTGCATGTAACATTGAAAGATGATTTGTCATCTCAGTGTTTATTTTAAAAAATTATGCATTTAGAGTGATAGTTAAATTTATTTAATTGAGTCTTGTCTCATATCTACTAGAAAAGCTATGGTTTTTGTAACAGCATAAATGGGATTCTAAGACATTTGTAACTGAGTAACATTCTTCTCTGTGGTTCACTTGAAATCATTTAGAAACACTTCAAATGATACTGGAAGTGGTTAATTTCCACTTTTGTACATAGTTGCAATAAGGGACATTCTGTAACAAGCGACAATATTCTAAGTGGTCCTTCTATACTCTGCAACCTCTCTGATCTGTCCTTCTCCCACTCCTATACAGTCTTCAACAGGGAGAATAGAGTTGAACACGGGCCAGGTCTTCACATTGTTTTTCTTTTCTTGTGAGCATCTGTTACTGGATGTCTTCAACATAATTAGCAGGATAGAGGCCCATTTGTCCACCCTTAAGTCGACCTTTGCACCAACCCTGATCATCTTCTTCACCAATCTTGGTAAACTCATCCCCTGGAAGACAAAAAAATATTTCAGAAAGTACTGAAAATATGGATCTGTAATTCTTATAGTGAGAGAATTAAAACACAATTACTATATTTGCAGTCTATCAGTCTTTATGAGGGGGGTTAATTAGACATTATGCTACATCTATTGCTATATATAACTCCTCTTACATACCTGCTTTGAAACTCAGCTCATCCTGCTCCTGTCCATCATAGTCATAGAGGGCTCGAACAGGGACAGATATGACAGGAGAAGATGGCTCATCCTCAAATGGATTCCCATCGCCGTTGGCAGAAAAAGGGTTAACGCCAGTGTCTTCATCTGACCAGTCTGGAGTCTTCTCCACACTGCTAGCACTGGACAAACAGACAAAACAGTTTCTTAGGATGAGGTTATATTTCTTTGTGCACTGCAGTGTCTCTTACACTGACGGGATAATCCAACATGCCTGGCACAAGCAGGAACTAAAGTTTAAAGTTTGAAAAGCAAGACAAAAAAAACATCACAAGTAAAGTACAGTGAAAACACACTACAAGCCCAAAACTAAAATCCACTGGTAACCTTCTGTTTTATCTTAAAAACATTCAGTTCTGTTGAAATGAGAAGAAAACATGCCACTTGTGACATCAGCGCTACAAGACGAGCCTTTTGCCTTGATGTCACTTTGAGAAAAAGAGTGTCAAGTTGAGTGCACACAACATATGAGGTCAGGCATTGCACAAAAGACAACATAACAAAAAACAAAGCAACATGACATCAAGCCAGACAAAATCACTGTTGGAAATTATGATTGAACACGCCATTGCACAGCCAGAAGAGGGAGCCACTTAAACACCAAAGAAAACTTCTTCCTCTCAGACAGAGTAGAACTACAGCAAATGCACACCTACACACATAAATGATTTACAGTCAGACCTGTATGGTGACTTCTGTAGAAAATCTACTGTTAATACTGTGGCTTATCTGCATTGTCCTTTTGACATTAAATAAATATTTGATTGATACCAAACACAAAAAAAAGATTGCAATTTTTGTAGTTATATATACTGTATGCAAACTTCATTTGAATGATAATGTCCATTCATTCAGATGATAATTGATATAGATGAAAAATGTATATAATTGTATGTGTAATTATGTAAAATATTCAGATCTGACTGTGGGACAAATATATATTAGGAATTCCATGACACAAAGTTTTGCAAGACATGGCACTGTTAAGAGAGGAGGACAGACACACGCTGGCCTTGTGTGCAGTGCCATTCCAGTGACCATGCAGAGCAACACAAAAACCTGGCACCTAAGAAAGGAGAGAGGAATGAGCAGATTAACTAATATAAAAGACAAAGAATCAGCACGAGGCAAGGCATGAACAGCAACCCATGAAACAGAGGCAGGAAAAAAAAAAAAAAAAGAAAAGGCGGGAAGGCTGCGGTCGGGCAGAGTGTATTGTTTGTAGATTGTTCTCCATTTCACCAACGTTTTTATTTCCTCTTTATTGACACTGATGTGGTTGACTGTGGTCTGCTGCTCCACGGACATCTCCTCCTCCTCCACCTCCTCCTCCTCATCTTCATCATCTTCAAAGGGGTTTGAACCCACCGGTGCTGTTTTAGTAGGCACAGTCAGGCTGACGACATGAGACACAGTGAGAGATGGGTTGACATATACATACATTTATGTTGGCACACCTGTGGCACATACATGACCTGCGAACAATGTCAAACAACACTAAATGTGCACAACTTCTCAATTTAATATTCTGACCAAGTTAAAAGGGAACATATTCTGAGACAGCACATACACATGAAATTATGACAGAATGTATGACTTTGTTGGAGCAGCTAGAGGACAGCAAAAATGAGTTTGACACAGTGGCAAGATCAACAAAAACAGCAAGCTTTTAACAAGAAAACATTAAGTAATTTTCCTTACAAAACAAGTGGTGACAGGCACAACAAACCCCGCCCCTTGCATGTATTTCACCCATCATAAGTAAATGGGAAGATTTTTAAAAGAATCTTTGAAACTTTGACCTACCTTTTATCTCAAAATGTAATGACATCTATTCTGGGTCACTGGCAATCTATAAACCCAATTTGGTCTGAATTGAACCAATAGTTTTAGTGCTAGAGAGTTAACAAATGAACAAAGAAACAAAAAAACCAAACCAAAAACAATACCCCTTGCCTCCCCTTTGGGGGGGGGCGGGGTAATAACAAAGACTGCACCTTATAATTAATACAACACTACTACAATTACTATGAACTCCTTTTGAAGAAGTCACATGAGGGCAATTGTACATCCCGCAATTGTCACTTACTGCACAGACTAGGACTAGCCCTCCACCTGTATCAGAGGAAACATCAGGTTTCTACTGCCTGTTTTCATACTTATTGGACTGTGAGCACCAGTAGCTATCAGTCAGTCCTTGAGAGTGTGAAGTGGAGAAATGTGAATGCCTTTGTTTGCATAGTCATGCCATTCTCTCCAAGTTAAGCCTGAGGAGTTATTACATCAAACACTGCTCTAGTGGGTCTGCCACAATGTAACTTTGGATAGCAAAACACAACAAACAGACTCAAAAGCGTAACTAACAACCTGGTATTAAAAATGCATACAACTTTGTTGAAATTTGTTCAGGGATTACTAAATCTGTAGCTTGTCTGTGTTTAAATCTTGTTCACTGAAGCTTCAGATAATAAATAGGGGAAATTAAGGGCAAAGATAAGTGGATATAAACAAGGACAAGTCATCAACCTTCACAACAAAGTTTGTTTTTAGCCCTGAGTTCATGCTCTGTTGACTACACAGTGACAGATCTAAAACCAAAATACTTCACACCAACCCTTTCCACTACAATGCAAGCGCACACACACACACACAATCCATAAGTTTCACCCTCAGATCAAGGAAATGTCAGAAAATCTATGTTCTGTAAATGCTGGTGGGGAGTCCATCCTCTGATCGTCTCACAAAAGGTCAGAGGTCAAATGCTTTCCGTGCCTGACATTCCCTTTGTAGACTCCTCTAATGCTCTCATGAGTTCTGCACACACACCACATCTTATCGGTGTCTGTATATGAACAGAGAGCAGGTGTCTGCACATCGAATTAAGATAATGTCATTACAAAGCTGCAAAACAGTTTGAAGAGTTAACCAAAGTGTTTTTCCAAAGATGAAGGTATGGACTATCACAGCTAATCTCACTTAAACTCTTCAACACTTGATTTATTACAGTTTTGCAACTTCTGCAATCAGCTCAACTGCAGCACTTACAGAGAAATCTCAATCAACAACCAAACAAAACCTGAACAAATTCAAGGCACAATAACACACTTTTTTTACTGCAACAATATGGATAAAAAGCTTTTTAATCAGCTGTTTGTTGTCATTTCCATGAATCACTGTTATGTCCTTGGTGCTGTTGCCACAACATTCTATTTCTCTACAGGGGTAATTATTTTATCTTGTATGTTGAGACAGATTACATCATGTTACTAAAAACTGTCATTCAGTAAAGCAGCTACAAACCTTGACAGGTCAAGGACCATTAAAGGTTAAATCTGTCATTCTGCAGCTAAGATCAGTACTCTAAGACCAGACTTCAGCTGGTTTTGGTAAAATACTAAACATGTTGGTAAATGACATACTTCTTTTCTCTGCTATGACTACATTTGAAAATGCCTAGTTGTATTAATGTCCTAAAATGTATATTTAATTAAATGTAATCCAGTTGATTCCATCATTCTATAAATTTTCCAGTACTAATAGTAACACTAAACATGTCTTAAAATGTGAGAGCCATGTTTTTCCACATTACTTCTGGCATTGTTTCAAATATGCACCAACAGACTCTGGTCTCCTGGGAATGACTGCTTTCCCAACCATCTGTAACACAGTGTTTACTGTTGCTACGGATACAACCATACAACTAAACGTCACTCCCGGAGCTTCCCTTATGCAACATTTTACAAGCATTCCTTAAGAGGAAGACACCATATGTGGTTTACCTCAGGTGTGGGCAGTTTGTATTAGGAAACCAGAGAGTGTGTAGATGTGTGTGTGCATTAGGAACATACGCTCAGTTTTCTGTGTGCATCAGTAAGAGACAGATAGAGTGAGTCAGAAAGTGATCATATATCTACCTGCTGCTGGTCTTGACAGTCTGAACCGGCTGATCGGACCCAGTTTGACTGATGCCCGTCAGTGTAACGCCCTCAGACGGCTTCTTCTTTTCTCGCCTGCTGAGTGTCCGGTTCAGGTCTATGGACCAGTCCTGGTGGACAAACAACAAGTCAAACTGAGCTTTCACATATTTGTGTGTCAGACAAAACATGCCTTTACAGCCAACAGTGGAAGAGCACATCAGAGCCATGTGCACAGCAATATACACACACACACACTTCAAAATAAAATAAATAAGTATATATATCAGTGAAACATTTCTTAACTCCTGAGATTTAATTTTGTAAATGCATGCGTGTATATACAACAAACCGAGAGACTATTTACAGTATCCATCACCTTTAAAGAAAAGGCACCAAGGAATCTCCCCTTCACCACATGATAAACATGGAGAGAGGGGCAAAAAAGAAATCATCCAATCATAACACTGACATAGAAGAAACCATTTTTGGATATGGATGTTAATCTAAAAAAACAAAACAACAACCTTTAAAATAGTTTCATTTTATTCTGTTCATTTAAGTGAATTTGTTTTTAAAGGTGTATTGCTAGCAGGTATCTTTGATAAATTTTTCTGCCACATGTTTTCACAAACAACACCCAGACAGTTGCCCTCATGCCCCTCCTGTCTTTACATTATTGAGTATTTGTTTGACCCCTCTGATTTTTAAGGCTTGTTAATCTTTAAAACATTAAAAGGTCTTCTGCTTAGGCTGACGACCTCTAAAATTGTTGGACGCTGTCAGCTGTAGTGGCATTGTGTGATTTACTGCAGGGTTCACATGGTCAGAATTAACACCGCGCCAGGGGCAACTGAAAGGCCAGAGTTCAAGAGAGTTCAGACAACAGTAAAGAGTGTTACTAGTGGTAGGGGAAAAATACGTCAACATCTTACAGTTCCTATATACAGGGAGCAGAAGTGTAGCTCTCCATGAGTAGACTACAGTGGAAATGTGGGGTGCCGAGGAAAACCACATAGTGCACTCATACAACGTGCATGTCGGCTTCATTATTAGATCAAACAACCACTCCAATCACGCACAGGAATGGAAGCAGTTAAGGACTGAGAGTGATGTTAGTGGGGAAAAAAGAACCTCCCCCCATGGCTGCTGTGACAGAACAGCCCTCCCATGCAAAACTCACTACTATGGACCATCTTTTAAAGGAGCGGGGATGGGACCAGTCCAAATTCTGTCAAACATGGAAAGGGAAGCAGGTGTGGAACAAAGGTTAATGTGGGCAATACAGTCTAATCCGAAATATCTAAGATATGTTCATGCTGTGAGCTGAAAATACAGAATTGTTAGTTTGTGAATGTAGCTGTTACTTACATCAGGGATTGCTATACTTTAACAAAAACCTACATGAACAAAACAGCAGCTTGCAGATATATATGCTGTGTTGTCTGACTTTCTGTTAATATTTAATTCAAGTTTTCAGTCGATATTTATGCTATATTTTGCTTTTTGTGGATGTTCTTACAGAATATATTTGATGGAACAAGAACATTCTAATAACAAAAAATATCTCACATCCTTCCCAGTCTTACAGTTGTGTGTTGCGAATTCTGCCATTGAGTCCTATCTTAACCCACTACCTGCAGGTACATCACATAAATGCTGGTTTTAACTCATTATTATTTACCTAAAAAAGAAACTATAAAAAATATAATAAAAATGTCCTTTCAGAGTCTCTGTATAAACAAAGAAATTAAAAAAGTGAAAGTATTAGGGCCTTTTTTGAAACTGTGAGAACAAACCAAATGAATTTCCTCCATTATTCTCATATAAAATTGTAGAATTTTTTTTCAGCTGTTATATTCTTTTATTAGTGCTGCTGTTATGTCTGGTACCTCAAACTGGGGCCAGTTCATTGGCATGCCAGGGCCATGATTGGACCGGAACCATTTCAGATCCTCTTCAGCGTCAGTGCCTGAAATTGTGTCTTCCAACGTGTGGTAGACCGTCTGAAACCTGTAGAAATTACAAAAGAGTCACCTGAAATATGTGTGAAAGAAGTTTCTCACAATGATATTTATGATCTATAACATTTTTTTTTTCACCCTCTTTGGCCAAAAGAAGAGGAAATGGCATTTTCTGACCTGTGATTGGTTGAGAGATCCAGGTGCTGTTTGACCTCCAGCAGCAGCTCTCTGAAAAATCGGATACGTTTGTCTTCAAACTGTTGCCACTGCTCAAATACCTGCTCCATGTTCTCCATATACTGAGGTGTCAACTTGTCGAGCTCTTCGAGGGATTTCTCATAGCGTTCCTTAGTCTACGACAAAATATACCAGGAATTTCTTCATAAATGATCAGGGTACCAAAGAAAAAAAAACCATTACTGATGGGGAGAAATATTATGCATGACCATTGGGTTAATCACATGAAACTCAGAGGCATATATTTGTCCTCCAAATATCATACCTTCTGCGCCTCCTGTTGACACTTCTCCACCTTCTCCTGGAGCTTCTTCTGGGCCTCTGGGTTGTTGTTGCTCTCTAGTTTGCTGTTGGTCTCTCTGCTGGCTGCCAACTTCTCTTCTTTGCAGGCTGAGTGGTAGGACTTCTTCATGGTCTCCACCTACAGGTTAAACCATAACATCCTTAATCATCACAAAAAATAAATTCAATGATCAAATATCATCTGCCTCACTAAGAAAAATAAATAACCAGCTAACAAATGTGTAATTGTAATATATAAATTCTCAATATGACAGCCGAGGAATTAAAGAACACACATCAGCTGAGGCTGACCTTACATTGTGCCGTCTACTCATTAAATATGTTAAACTGCTCTTTTATATATCTCAGGGTTCCTAAAGATTTCTACAAGTTAAATACAAGACCTTTTTAAGGCCACTTAGAACAGAATTTAATGTCCATTTCATGGCCATACTGGCAAAAATTCCTGACTCCTAAAATTTTGGAAAATGTCTTTATTTACTCCAATGCCTTGATTCCCACTGTTCTGAGTCATTTTTCACTGGTGGCAAAGTTAGCGATAACTGGTTCCTAATTTCAATATAAATTGTCGAGTTAGAGCGGGTGAACCTGAGTTGACTAATGTTACTTTATTTGCAGCTAGGACATTTAACAGACACATTTAAAAACAATACAGCCAACAAGTTTAAAACCTACCATATTAAATTTAATATCTTTTAAAGACATTTTTAAGGTGTTACATGCAGATTTGTCAAGACATTAAGACTTTTTAAGACCCCGCGGGAACCCTGATAGCTATATAATCATTATAAAGACAGTAAAGTAAACTTTATTTTGGCCTATTGACTTTACAGTGTGTGGATATGTCATGTCAGGTTTCCAAAGGAAAATTTAAGAATAATAGTGAAAGACCTTGAAATGATATAGATTCAAGAAGAAAATAAGTCAAAGTACGTATTTTGATCCATGAAAATAACTTCCAAAGCCATCAACTGTCTATGCATATCCATCTTTTCCCAAAATGTGCACACATAAGACTCTACCTTTGTACAGAGATTGATGAAACTTTAAGACTCAATGTAAAATCCTGCCTTTATTATATTCAGGGCCTTCACAACAATTTTCTATTTGGAAACACTTGATAATTTCCCTGACCATGTAAATGTTGAATCCAATAAATAAACCGGTTGACAACTAAAGATAGATTTATGACAAGCAGAGAAAACCACCATCTATCACAATGTTGATAAAGTTCAACACATGAGAAATGAGGAAGTAACTCATTCATTGTGGTTTACTTAGGCACTGCCCTGAGTGCTTTGGGCCAAGGCCAATGAAGGCATGTACCTATTGTCTGAATCATGTGGTCATAATTAGGGGCACTAAAGACAGACGGACATCAGCCCATCCTCATCCCTATTTTGACATAACAAGTAGTTGCATGTTTCTCAATTTGTTTGTGTATAAAATAAAATAAACTTGACTAAAGGAGGAGTACAAGTCTGATGAAATAGTACTGTTTTCAGTTTAACATGTCACTGCATGCGTCTCTGTGTATGTTGACATCCTGCTCATGTCATCCATGACAGCTACTCATTTTGTAGAGTAGTTAATTAGCCTCATTTCCACTCAGTCCTCTACTGCTTGTCCCTCTCCGTCTAGTCAATCAATAAATCACTGTGGTAAATACACTGTATTGTTCTGTCCCTACTCAGTGATGAGGGCAGGATGTTACCACCCCACAGTGATGTAACACACAGGAAGTGAGGACAAGAAACCAAGAGGGTACAAAACATTAAGAGGCTTTGAACCATCAAAAATGTGCACGTGCGGTCTGTATAGAATAACAAAAGGAATGTGCGAGCTGTCAAGTAAACAGACTGTTAAAAATGACAGTGTTGGCAGGAAATAAAGTGACCCGGTTTTGAACCAGAAGTTGCTCCAAGCCAGAACAGTTTTGTTTCTTTTCAGGATAACTGGCTGTCATTTTGACACACTGAATGATATTTCACAAATGTTTCTCAATCAAGAGCAACACTAAGCGATAACATTTGTACTTCAGATCTGTTGCTGTTTCACTAAGCAGGTAGTCATGGAGAGAAAACACAACAAGGCTGAGTCAGTTCCATGTAATCATGTGAACTGAAGGCTAAAATTAATAGACATGGCTGTGACCTGGAGAAAGAACATGAGTTGCTTGTTGTTTACCTCTTTATTAAGTTAAAATATGGGACATAGAAATTATTTTAACCATGACACCATATTATAACTCGATATTATTTTATTACCTTGTCAAATCTTGAGTAGCATGAAAGCCTACCTCTTTAAGTTTCTTTGCCCAAGGTTTCTGAGCCTTGCGGAAGCCATCATCAGCCTCCTTAGTCTCTTTGAATCCGCCGATCATCTGTTTATGGTAGGCGTCTCTCTGCCAGTTCTTCAACTTCTCGTAGTCTTCTCCCATCAGTGCTGCTTTCACTTCCATGTGGAGTTCACTGACCTTCTCTGCCTCTGTGCATAGAGCAGACCATGCCCGCTCCAACGTACCGTACTGAGGGCCTGAGGTGAGAGTTATTCATCACTTAGCGAATATTAAAGTCATACTTTCAGGGATTTACATTATTAATGATTTACAGAGTATGTTCAGTATGCTGTGGTAGCTGAAATGCAAGGTCCCATGTGTAAAATACAACTAAGAGATGCTTATAGATGTTGATGTTCTAATGAAGTAATGGCCCTCAAACAGAAAGAAAAACTTTTCCTGATAGTTTTATTTGTTTCAAAAATTTGACGTCTTTGTGTTAGTACTGGTTTCTGGAATGGACTAACACTCTTACCACGTTAAGAAAAAACATCTTGGGAACATGAATTTTATGCTGAGGAACACACAGAAGCATGGCTATGATCTACCTAATCAAGTGTGGATTGTTTTTGTTTAGAGTCATTATACAAAACTGGATTATCAGATTTATAGGCTAAAGAATACATGTTGCGGAGCTTCAGATACTGATGCATCTGGAGAGTCTGACTACACTCCTGTCAGTGCGCTTCTCTAATTAGGTCTTGAACTCTTCAGGCTATTTGTGAGGCTGCCAACTCCTCCTATGTATCCTTCAGCTGTCACCATGGAGCACATGGCTTTTTGCCATTGCTGTTGTTCTGATTTTCTTTTAATACCAGCAGCAATGCGTAGGAAAATTATGTTTAGTTTCAATAAGTCTATTCAACCTAAATGTCAACTTCACTACTGCTGCAGGTGTTCTTATTCTTATAGCCAGTTTTGGGTCATGTAACATTTTAACATTTCACAATTTTGTCAACTGCTAATAAGTCGTGACTCTATGAAAATGTGGCTACGTGCATATACCGTACAAACCTTTTTCTATGAGTTGCCGCCACCGCTTGCCCCATTCTGTGAGCTGCTGTGCATAGGCCTTTTCAATGCGTGCTCTTTCATGAAGACAGTTCATGAGATCGTTACAGAGTCGGTTGCCATCATCTACCCGCTTCACTGTACGCTTATAATTTCCAACCTAGCAACAGGGACACACATGGAAAAGGCAGATGGAAAGAAAAAGACACAGTGACAGCATTAGTCTGGACTACACTAGTTTTCCTTAAAGGTATAAGAGTTGACTTTTTAGTCAGCACTACAGAAGAAATGCAATTTGTGATTAAAGGTAATGGAAAGATAATGAATTTATGTCATCTCACCTCCCAGAAACTATCACTGGAGACATCGATCATGGAGTCATCGTAGGAGCCTGACATCACTGCTGCCCTAATTTACACTCAAGTGTGTAGGGCCTAGAAACAGAGAAAAAGCCAAGTAACACATTAACACAACAGAGTGGAAATACCACACACACTCCATTAAATACAAAACAGGAAACTGCACATTTAATCATCTATTAATACTCTTTCAGTAGGATTTTAACAAGATATTTGAAGACTTGACTTTTATTAAGTTGCCCACAAACACTGAGATAAACTGATGTGTGAGAAAATATCAAACATACATAGCAAAGAGCACATCCTTTATCCAGTGTCACACACATGCGACCTTAGTCTGTGAACTGTGAAACCAAAAGCTGGAGGTGACACTAAGCCAACTTTACAATTCTGTCACAACAACATTCCTCAGAAACTACTTCTCAGTATCAGCTTCAGATAAGACTTTGAATAATGTGACGGAGGAGTAAAAGTGTGTGATCTGGTTTGATAATCTAAGCAGCAGGTGGGTGTTTTCACCCACTTCTATAACCCAACACAGCCCACAACACAAGATAAAGTGAAACCACAGTGGCTACTGGTGTACAGAGGCTCAGTTTCTGTGCGAGTTAGAATGAAAAAGAAACTATCAAGAGACACACAGCGGGCAGCTTCCGTTTCCTTCAGGCTGGTACGACAGACAGGCCTCTGTGATCCCCCTCTCCCCCCTCTTCTCTCCTCCTGTCCATCATTTCAGACTCAACAGCCCCTTAAACAGTCTCTCTTTATTCATCCCCTCATTCCTCGCCTCCATCCCCTTCCTCCCTCTCCATCAGCCTCTCATCTTGTCTCTGTAAAGCGTGACTGGTCTGTTCAGCTCTAGTGTCTTGTAACCAAATATATGCAGACTGTGTCTACATCCAGCTGAGGTAGTCTGCAGTTGACACCTGAAATCAAAATGCAAATCCATCTCAAGTGACCGCATGAGGTCAGACCTTACTATTCATGTTTAAATGACTCTGTGGGAAAACTTATCTGCTGAGTTTAGAGGAAAATGGTTGATCGATCACTAACACACAAAAATATAGGCCTATTACTGAAAAGAACTGTCCATGTGTAGTACAAATAGACTGGTCTACAATCCCAATCCAATAACAAATATTTTAGATGGTATGGAGACTGCAAATTAAAAAAGAAAGCAGTGACATTAAAATTTACTGCTTACTTTCTTCATTATAGACAATACACATTCTTTGCTGACATTTAGACCAGCAACACATTCTACATTCAAGTTGTGTAAAGATTTTATCACTTTGTAATTTTGCCATTTATTTTCACAACAAATAAATGTTTAGGGATAGCAGACACCAAGAGATGAAGCATTTCAGGTGAAACTGTATCCCATTGTCCCTACAAACAAGGTATGCAATAGTACAGAGTCTTAGTTGTCTGTTTTTGTGTTTCAGGAAGTACAACACATTCTCTGCTGGGGATGAGTTCAAAGACTGAAATAATCTGATAGTAAAATTATTAGATGATATCATCCCTGCCCAATTTCTAAAAAATGTAATTCTGTTAAGTACGTCTGAAAATAACCATCTTTTACTCGATTATAAACTCTTTAACTACTGAACTGAAAACCAGTCAAATCAAAGTTAAAAATAACAAAATAAACAGGCCTAGATAACTGAACATCTAGGCTAACTATTTCATTTAAAAACCTAGCCTGTGTCATCAAACGTTATCCAATCACAGGTCTTATCAGAGAGGAGGGACATAAAAACAGTTCATACATCTACTTCACAGGCGTATAACTTGTAACATGGTATCTCCCACACTTGAGATATTTTGGCTTCACTTATTTAGCAATTCTGGCATTTACTGGAGCTTCAAGCAAAGACTATAAAGTAAGAGCAAACAAGACCATAAAAGTCTGTATCGGTCTTTTATGTACTTGAATCGTCTGACTGTTATTTAATTAGCCTATCTATAAAGTCTGATGGAATTCCCATCTCTAATATCTTTGAAGATGTCTGATCTGATCACACCAGATGTATTTCAGTGCCAGCTGTGAACAGGGCCTCTTTCAGTGGGTGAGACAGAGTGAGGATAAGAGCTGCTGCTCAGTCTGTTTGTATGTGTGTTGGTCAATGGTCAGTGGCCCATACCCTCCAGGCCGGACTGGTACAGAGGGCAGTATTGTGGTCATCACAGACCGCGGGGGCACATGAACAATCCTCCCTTTACTGTGTTTGTGGTTTACAATCAGGTCAGTCAAACAGCCACACACTGAACTATATACACACAAACAGATGTTGTCTGTCGCTTATTTCTACAGAGCACTAGATGACTTTATTTGTAAAAACGAACTTCCAAACACAATATTTTGATTCAGCAGCTTCATATTTTTAATGTTACCTATACAGGGCATGAAAATATATCCAGAAAATTTTAATTAATTAAATAAATAAATAAATAAATAAATAAGAACCTCCGTGTCCACTCAAGGGAATGATAACAAATAATTAGACACGCTGTTTTTTAAAAAAGTGATGATAGAAATACCTGAGAAGTGAGCTCTCTTGCTTCCTTCTCATTTCTGTTGAGATTTGCAGAATAAAATTGGCAGTTAGCCTACTATTTGTATTTGTTGTTATTTTACAACTTCAAATAAAGCAATTAAAAACTAACTGTGTACGTTTTGATTTCTAAACACTCTTCCTTACTTGGCAGGCAAAAAAAACATTGATATTGAACTTAAATATTGATAAAAAAAAATAAAAAATTCCAACTTCTATATAGTGTGTAAAATTAAGCAAGAGCAACATTTGGGATGTGTCTTAATTGACAATGTAAACAAATCAACCAAAAAGACAAACAAAAGTTTTAATCTTGTGGTAGATATGATGTAAAATTACACTGTGACGATGATTATTATTATTACTATTATTAATCACAGATGTGTGTTATTGTTCATTATCGCTTCATGATATATTATTTTATTACATTTACAACATATTTCTTTCTCATCAACAATGAGGCCAAGTTTTACTTCTGTCTTATACAAAGACTTCAAGTAGCTTTTGCCATTTGATCAATTAATTTTAGTCTAGTGATTTTCCAAGGACTAGGTGCACAGTAAGGCAGTAAATAATTATCTTTAGGCTTCAGACAGTTAGTCCCAATACAAATGTGTAACTCTAGGCCAGGCACGCAGGACATATACTGAATGCTTACAGTGCAAAAGTCTGATGGTTTCTGTTGGATTAAATCCACATAAGCATGATGAACATTTATGTACTGACGGTCTAATTCCCTCAGAGACAAACTCACTTAGAGGTGAGTATGGAAGCTAAAAAGCTGAATGCTCATTATGTGACTAAATAAATCACATATCATCCTGACCAGTGTTTCCTCTGGTCTGAGTTGCTTTTGGCTACCACCTGTCCATATTTTTCACTCGCTGATAATAACTGCTGCAGCACAAGGAAGGGACATATGGACAAGCCACAAATATCAATTCTAAACATGGCAAGTCTTAAGAAATCGAATGCTGCTCAACAGAATTTTCACTGACAGCATTAGTGTGACCAAATTAAACATGTAAAATGAGGGTAATGGAAATACACGTTCTTCTCTGGTGCATATCAAATGTAAAAGTCAATATTAAAAAAAATTATCATAAAGGCCCTGATTGTTTCTCATCTCCTGAGAAAATAGTAGTCTAGATGGGTGCATCACCAAGCTCCACATTAAGCGCAGCTGAATAGAATATGTCCTCTCATTGACAAAGATCTTAAACCTAATATTTTAATTAGACACAAATGTGGTCCAAACAATGTGATGGGAATTCCTTTATCACAAAAGCTCTTTCCCAGGTCTGATGCAATCAACAGCACACAGGAACAAACGTCTACACAGCCTTGGCTCTGTAGGACGCAGGGTCTGTGTTAAACAATTGAACGAAGCTTGACCCAGAACTGTAAACAATGCTGTTGACTAAGCTGAGGTCTGAAGTCCACACACAATCTGTCACCCTACAGGGGAATGCTGGAAAATTCAACAGTGTACACTGCTATGCACAGGCCAAAAATTGAACTGAATGAGAGAAAATGTAGAAATAGTGTTATTGTGAAAAAGAGACAAATCAAGACTTAATGAAGCTGCAAAAACACTTTATTTATGCGTCAAGTAGGTTTAAATGGGCTTCTTAGACCACAAGCTTAGTGATTATGTAATCAAACTCAACACTGATATGCACTATAGTCTGATAAGTCCATGTCCTGAACATGCTGGAATTCAGTTGCTAACTACAGCATCAAGACGCAATGGACACATTCCTTAGTTTTCCATAGAAAAACTTAACTTTGAACTTTGATGTGTTAATCAAGTTCCCATGCTATCATACACACAAGCAATACACACACACACACGTGCACACACACACACACACACACACACACACAAACTCTGAGTTGAATATGTTTGTTTCATATTTGAGGAAAAAACACAACATATGGTGGTGTAGATGTCAATCATAGATAATGGAAGCAAGTGGAGCATTTTTTTAAAAAAAATCTAATTGTACAAAAAGTACTTATAATAGTAGAGAATGTTCCTCAGAATATTTCATCAGTTACGTCCCATTTCAGCCCATGTTTGTATTTCTCAGAGCAGAAAACAACAGGATACACAGGCCCCACAAATGAGCACATACACAGCTGACAGGCACATGCATGCCTATCCTGAAGCTGTGTGTGTTTATGTTAGTGTCTGAAAAATATAATCAGTGTGCCAGCAAACAAGTGATTTTTGAAGTCTGTGTGGTCTGTGACAAAGTACCACTCAGGTTGTTCTTAGCACATGAGACCTGAAGGAAGTGGCAGCTGCTTTAGCAAATCAGAAAGGGTGTTTCAGAACATCTGCTTATCAGCAGTATGTAGTAACAACATCACCACATGAATGTAATGGAAAATTCAACGTGTCATTCTGTTTATAGCTGACAGAATTGCCACTTACCACTCTTGATGGAGAGGGGAAATGTGTGCACATTAAGTGGAGTTATGCTGAAGGTTAGTATCAAAATTTCTAATCACTGAATACTAATACCTCATCATGTTGTCTACTTGAATGACAGTATAGGCAAAAAACCCACACAGCCAAGATGTTTTATCTTAAGTTGAACATATGACATACTTCCTTGGGACTTATTTTAAGCTGCCAGCTGTTGTTAAAGTCACAGCTGTCTTTGAAGTAAAAAAAAAAAAAAAAAAAAAAACATCATCATGTAGCTAACTTCTTCCCCCTGTCGTTTGGAAGTCGTTTTGGAAAAAAGTGTCTGCCAAATGCATAAATGTAAATGTAACTAACTTTATTCATCAGTTAAAAATCCTAACAGTGGAGTTTACAGGAAGAGTATATGGTTACATAACATGCAAGATGAAAAAATACTCAGTGTTCCACTTCAATGATGTCTCAATCGCATGAAATTTGCTTATCTGACTCAGGGTGATTTTTTTCCATAAAGAGGTAGAGGTCTCTTTCCATTTCCTTCTTTTGTTGCATAAAATGCCTGCAATATCTCATAGGCAGGGAGTACAGCTGAGACCTTCAATATTGCAGTTTCACAGCAGGACTAAATCCCGACTGAGCTATGTGAAAAAAATACAATCAATCTTTCTCTTTAATGTGCACACTTATACACAAACCTGAAGGTCAAAAGTTTCCACTCACAATCACAGGTCATAACCTTGATTTTCTTTCCCTGTCAGTCAATCACCTCTGCCCTCCTTCATCACGTGAACTCAACAGCTGCACAGGACTGCTGATCTCACAGGAATACGGCTTTTGGCAAACAGAGCCTTTCAATTACAGACTCCCACCTATCCAGGCTTTTTAGAAATCCCTAGTGGATTTCCAGAGTCTAACACTGTGGTTAAAAAGCTCCTAAGGACCATACAACAAATCCACTGGTCCATCAACACAGGGTCAGCCATAGCCTCAACACAACTGACCAATAAATCTGCTCCAAAAACATTTGCTCCACAGTTAAGGTTAAACAATGGCATTTGTTCCACACGTTCAGGTATTTTCCACTGGGCATGCCAGCAGCAGGGAGAGAAACATAATGGAGGGAAATTCTGTATTACATGACAGGGAAGGGAGACCCTGACATCACTAACGCCCAACTTATGCACAACTTCCTGTGGAACCTCTTGTCTTGCACAAAGACTTTTAAGCAGCAGACTTTTCAGGAAAGTGTCATATATAGGATTCATGGGCTTACCCTGTGACCCTCATGTGCACAGGAGACTCACCTTTTGACTTGTGCATTTGAAAATTTCTGGAGCTTCTTTACCATATTTACAATGACTAAATGTTCATGAAATTAAACCCTATGTTATTTCTTCCATTACTGGTTCATCTTTTAGCTGCTTTCTTCTCCTTTATCTGATTAGTTAATAACTTGTCAGTACAGTAGCTACTAAAAAGATAAATAACTCATATAAACTCTTCATTGCTGTAGCTTAGATATTCAGCCTTCTTTATCACAATGTAAATATTGATTTGTATGAAGTTGAATTATTTCCTTTATACTACATGATAAAAGTTTCAGCCATCATAACAGCACAATGAAAGCCTAATGGAGCCATTTTGAATTTCAGATCTGTGATGAACTTACTTGTGTCAGTTTTAAAGTGTTTGATCTGTTCGAGTTCTTTGTCTTACTTACAGTTTCACATGTGATGAAACTATGTGACTCTTTTTTGACAAGCAATGGCTCATATAACTTTAATTAGCACACAATAGTGCAGTAAAGATTCCTCCAAATGGAGAGCAGTGTCTTCAACCTAAATTGGAATATCCACTCTAAGTTTAGCTCGGTTCTGTGGCAGTGCAAACACTTCACATGGCCCCCAGGAAAAAAGGAACCGGAGCTTTCACTACTGCTTTACCCTGACAACACTACTCACAGAAACACATTCAAACCACACAAAATCAAGCCTCTATTGCCACTGAGCATGTCTGAATGTTGCAGCTGCATGACCGATGACTGGTAACTTCCACTGATTCATGATAATATTATGGGCCATCGGCTGTTTGTCATCCTCAGAAGACAGAGCAGGGTCCCTGCCACGCATGATTAATACTCGCGTGTAGTGTCACCAATAGCTTAATGGTACTAAAACACCTAACATTTCTCAACAACAACGACTTACAGCAGCAAGGCTGAATTTGGCATCTGACTAGCACTGCGCAATTTACACTGACACAATACACTGACTGGACACAGGGCATGAACAGCTCTACATCCAAACAGGCAGCAAAATGAGACATATCTCACTAAAGCAATGACATATCGTGTTTTTAACACACGACAGAGACAGGAGGTTATCTTTACCAGCGACCCTGCCCCGCCCTTTATCACACCAAGGAATGAAACACTACCCTCCCTGTAAGAAAAATAACGAATTAAATCTCCTGAGTAAATGAACATGACTGACAACAGGTTTGATAATGGGACTGAAAATAACTGCAGTGACATTTAGCAAACTATGACTTCACCGTAAGAAGTCTTTGGAATTTTAAACCCTTCAAGTAGCAGTGAATGTAGCTGTTTGAAGCAGCATCAATATCCAAGTTAGAGTTAAGAATGAACTATGGTATGACTAACTAAACTTAAAGTTTACATATTATAAGTCATGCCAAAAACCTGAGGTAATTCCACTATTGTAGAATTACGTAATTAAGATCATTTTAAGTGTAGATAACCACCAGTCCCAACCTCCTCCCATCGGGAAGTAACTTCACTTCAACGTTAGCCTCTAGCTCCAATGTTAGCGAATTAGCCACATCCATTACGTTAAAAAGTTTGAAGGTACAATATAAAAGTCTCAGTACGACCTTACCTGTAACAGGTTTATTCCTCTTGAAAGTTAATGTGTATTTTAAGTTTCAAATGGCTTCGTGGTTCCACTTTACAAATCTTTGCCCCGTCTTTCTTTTTCTGCTCAGCAGCGGCACCGACCGACCGACACCACCGTCAGTTACTCACAGTGCTGCATGGCACTTCCGGTTACTCCTTTCAAAATAAGATGAACGGCGAACAAAGGCTGTATTAAGTAATGCACTTCAGCATCCGAAACTAACCACAGTTCTTTTACCAAGACATGTGTAAATATTATTCAGATATTATACGAAGACGGTCTTGACTCGACATTTAATGTTTTAAATTAGAAGTCTACTCAAAGTCATACAGAACAGTAAAAAATAATATTCACTACTTATATAAAAAGTATTAAAGCGACAGAAGTAACAATGCCACTTCACACTGTGACTTCCGTAACAATGTGTCAGACAAATGTCAAAACATTTATTTTGACATTTCTGAGCTATTTAACTTTATTGACTTTACTCACATTGTAGAGAGGTGTGGCTGCCTAATGTCACATCCCCTGAAAACTTCTGGTTACTTCATCCTGGAGCATATTAATAGTATTAATGGTTCCCAGTTTTCCCAGTGTGGGAATCTCCAGGGGTTATGGGAATACGTCAAGGCTTCATCATCAAAATGACAAATAGTTTAGTTGTCTCACGTTGCTTAAAAATGTCAAAATATGATGATTTTAGCTATCTACCAGTCTATCTGCTATAATCCAGGACATTTAAACCCTAAACAGTATCTTTATGAGAATTTTTTTCTTTGTTTGGATTTTTGTTGCAGAATCTTTGGTAATTCAGCTTTGTAAATACATAGTAATTAAGTTAGAAGGTATAAGGTTATTTACATCATACCGTAGCCATGTTTCTCAGTATTAACCTATCACTTCAGATAAAATCCCTACTTCTTCCTAAGTCTTTGAGCAGAAATACTGTATATCGTGCAGCACAACCTACCAGAGATAGTGCAGTATCTACTGTCAACATACTCAACAAATGCAGGGAGGCGGCCTTCAAGACACAACAAAAAGATTGTTCTATTTTGTCATTAAAACATCAGAAAACAGTGTTAATAAGAAAAAAAATTTTAAAGGGTCAATTCACACAAACCATAAAAAAACAAATGTTACTCCTTATGTTGCTTTTAAAATGAGCATGTATTTTTTATTTAAAGGAAGATAGAACTTAAATATGACAATGAAAGTCTAACAATAATAATCCTTAATTCCAACAATATTCTGTCTTTTTTGTAGACACAGATTATTATATAGAAAGGAACAGAGGGAATGTAACTGCAGATTAAATGGGGATTTGGTCAGTAATCACAGATCAGTGTGTCTATGGCGAATCAAAATACTATTCTGCAGGTTTAGCACCACCTGTATCAAGGAGGAAACAGCAGGACGCTGGTGGTGGTTTCGAAGTTTCAAGGTCAACGAACCGTGGCATGCAGAGACCAAGTTTACTGCCATGTTATGAGCAAGAACATTAGAGTGTAGGTCTTTTGACTTTTAAAGGATTGGCCTTTGAATAATCTTAACTCCAGACAGATTAGGTCCATCAAAGGGAACAGGGCCTCTTACAACAGAAAAGAGACAAGAACAAAAACCAGACATTCTTTATATAAAGTACATGGGATTGGAATTGTTAAAAGGCATGATGAAAAGAGCAAAAAAGAAGCCTGTTACAGTATAAGTAGTGCATTCTCCTGTTCATTGTTTCAAAGCTAGAATCAAACCTTTATGCATATAAAAGCTTTAACAAAATGGATTTTATAGCAGTGCATGGCTGAATAATATTGTTTCAGCAAGAACATTGAAATGTGACAATGAGTAATGAACAAACTGGGAGGGCTGATGTGTTAAGGCAAATAAGATACATCATAAAATCTGTTTTAATGCTAGATGCAAAAAACTATCCAAAAAACCCTTTTTTGAGGATGAAAAGTAAAGGCAGCTAAATTCATCTGATAATTAACAGAAATTTTAAGTAAAACTACTGCAATTTCTCCTGTCATCTGTAATAAAATAGCAGAAAAAACACCTGATAGCACAATATGCTAACAAGATATGATTTTAAATTAAGGAGCACATATAAGGTCAGCTGTCAAAATGCAACATGAGATGTTAAACAAAGTAAGAAACAAAGTGCAATAGGGTTCAAAATTAAGTACAATCAATCTTACTGTAACCCCCTGCATGTACATACTTATAACTAATATATAAAAACTTTATTAAATTTATTTTGGGCTCTATTATACAGACATTTACTACTGTTAATCCTGTGCCAACAGCCTATCAGTAAATTATACCTCTATACTTCTCACTGTTTTTTGTTCTTTATATCTTTATGTCTTTAATCTCACAGAGCGCCTTCCTATTAGCACCTATGGGAGCACATCAATGTAAAGTGTCAGTAGTCAGAAATCATGCATAGATTAGGTTCTTGTAATCACTGTCACTCCCGTTTTGTTACAATATTCTTTCTATTTTCTGTAACTGCCACTTTCATACATATGGCTCCCTCTGCACTTGCAAATTTTAACCTCCAGTGTTACATCACTTGTTTTGCCTCATGTCTGTTATGGGAGTTTTTCTTTTTTTGTGTAGAGCTCACATTGAATTGGTGACACTGCATATGATACTGGGTTTCTGAAATAAAATGGGTTTGACTTGACCTTAACCAACATAGTTTTGTGGTACTCATTCATTTAAATGGCCCTGAAGTCTTTGCATTTGACCACAATGGTAATTTTTCTCTCTTCCTGCAGAGGGTTGGTGCCCCCTGGCCTTCAGTCAGTGAAATATGCCCTGACCAAGCAGTGCTCCACCTGATAGGAGGGTTAAAAAACACAGTCTTTTTTATCCGGTGTGTCCCACTGTACATTGTAATTCTATGCAGAAAGTCATATATCAGCAGTACCACCTCACTTCCAGGTGGCAGCCACAGGGCGAACGCCTGCACTCCCCTTGCTGCCCTTTGAACCCAGGGACTGACCCGAGCGGCTCCGCAGGTCACGGTCTGCGTTTTCACTCTGTGCCTGCTCTTCATCATACCTGGTGACATACAGAGAGGAAACAAAGTCAAGATGATTAAACACAAGTAATGTAGTGAAAACATCAGACAGCACGTGAAGGAACTTCTGTTCCATAGGTTTGTTTTTACATGCTATGTATTTGCTATGTACACAACATGCGAAAGGAAACAGTACTCTCACCATAACAAACAGACCTGTTTTGTCCAAAGTTTGACATATCACTGACTGATCTGTGACACAAACAGCAGCAAGATTTAAACACCCCTTCGCTAGCTCAGTTGGCAGAGTGGATGTATCCTTAGGTCAGTGGTTCAAATCCCAAAGGAAGGGGAATTTTTTCATGACAATACATTGCAATAGCATCTGAAAATAAGATGACTATTTACTGTTAGAAGGTTGTAACTTACTAACCAGCTATGATGGTGTGAAAGCTTTTCTTATGGAAGGGAAACCTATGTGTGGTCTTTCAAAGCAAGCTCAACTTTAATTTCATATCCCATCCTGGAACTTTCCCAACAATAGGTAGCGGAAGTCTTATTCTCAAAATTTAACATGTGGTTGACTGGTCTCTGAAGTAATGCCACAACCAGAGTGACCTGTAGAACTATGGGCCTGTGGAGTGCAGCTAACTCAGCCCCTTTGATAGCTCAGTTGGTAGAGTGGAGTAATGTAATAAATATACTTATTATCCTTAGGTCACTGGTTCAAATCTGGCTTGAAGGAGAAATTTTCAACAGTAGAAAATGGTAACAGCAGCTAAGGACTAGTAAAGCACCTACAGAGCGCAGACCTCTACAGAGCGCAGACCTCCACAGATCAGTCACCCCCTCCCGATCACCACCAAAATTTAATCATTTGTTCCTTGTGCCAGTATCAACATTTCCTGACATTTTCATCCAAATCCATCCATAACTTTTTGAGTTATCTTGCACACGGACAGACAGACAGACAAACCAACACCAGCAAAAAAATAACCTTGTTGGCAGAGGTAATAATGTGACTATTTGCCATCAAGTGATTGTGACTTACTAACTACATATATAGGTGTGAAAACAAAGCTTGTGTCATAACAATAACTTTAGAAAAGCAGTTGATCATCCATGTAGAGGTTTGATAGCAAATTTTTTCTCATATTAGTTTTGCATTAGTCCCACTGATAGGTCTGCTAGTAGAATTAAAAAGAGAAGCCTATGTTTGGTCTTTTGAAACAAGCTCAACTTTAATATTATATCCCATTGTAGAACTTCCCGAACAATAGGTAGTGGACCTCCTTTGTTCAAAATTTAACATATGGCTGACTGGTCTCTGAAGTAACTCCACAACCAGAGTGACCTGTAGACCTATGGACCTATGGACCTGTGGAGTGCAATCACCTCTGCCCCTTCGATAGCTCAGTTGGTAGAGCGGAGGACTGTAGTGGACATACTAGGTATCCTTAGGTCGCTGGTTCAAATCCGGCTCGAAGGAGGAACTTTTAACAGTAGAAAATGGTAACAGCAATGAAGAATAATACGACCATCTGCCCTTAAGTGATTGTGACTCACTGCCTACATATATAGATGTGACGACAAGGTTTGTGTCACAACGCTTACTTTAGAAAAGCAGCTGATCATCCATATAGAGGTTTGATAGCAAATATTTCTCATATTAGTTTTGCATTAGTCCAACTGATAGGTTTGCTAGTAGAATTAAACATAAAATGCACGCATTTGAGAACCCTTGGCCTGACTAATCAGGTGCACTACTGCCCCCAGTGGTCTGACTTATCAGTGCATGGGCAAAGTTTTTGGACAGATGGACGGACGACCAATTGATGACAATACCCTGTGGCCAGTGTGACCGAGGGTAAAACGGGAAGGCTATGTTTGGTCTTTTGAAACAAGGTCAACTTTATTATTATATCCTATTGTAGAACTTTCCTAATAATAGGCAGCGGACCTCCTTTGTTCAAAATTTGACTGGTCTCTGAAGTAACTCCACAACCAGAGTGACCTGTAGACCTATGGACCTGTGGAGTAGAGTAAACTCTACCCCTTCGATAGCTCAGTTGGTAGAGCGGAGGACTGTAGTGGACATACTAGGTATCCTTAGGTCGCTGGTTCAAATCCGGCTCGAAGGAGGAACTTTTGGCAAATGAAGGACAAGTCTTAGACCCAATCATTATGGTAACACAAAATGTTACAAATAGTAAACACAATTATTAGAGTGTAACCATGAAGTGTTAACTCCTGGATTGAGCAGATGAAGAACTGTTTATTTTCCTCCATGTACCCTTCTAAAATTAGATTTCTATTTATTCTAAACTGTATTTTGAATAAATTTTAAACAGTGGTATGAACAGAGATCCTTTTCAATTTTAAATGGCATTACACACTGAAAATGCATAAATGCATAAATAACTCCTCTTTGCATTTATCAGCTCTCAAATGACTTTTATTATAGCATCTCACAAGGTCTGCTAGTAGAATTAAAAAGAGAAGCCTATGTTTGGTCTTTTGAAACAAGCTCAACTTTAATATTATATCCCATTGTAGAACTTCCCGAACAATAGGTAGTGGACCTCCTTTGTTCAAAATTTAACATATGGCTGACTGGTCTCTGAAGTAACTCCACAACCAGAGTGACCTGTAGACCTATGGACCTATGGACCTGTGGAGTGCAATCACCTCTGCCCCTTCGATAGCTCAGTTGGTAGAGCGGAGGACTGTAGTGGACATACTAGGTATCCTTAGGTCGCTGGTTCAAATCCGGCTCGAAGGAGGAACTTTTAACAGTAGAAAATGGTAACAGCAATGAAGAATAATACGACCATCTGCCCTTAAGTGATTGTGACTCACTGCCTACATATATAGATGTGACGACAAGGTTTGTGTCACAACGCTTACTTTAGAAAAGCAGCTGATCATCCATATAGAGGTTTGATAGCAAATATTTCTCATATTAGTTTTGCATTAGTCCAACTGATAGGTCTGCTAGTAGAATTAAACATAACATGCACGCATTTGAGAACCCTTGGCCTGACTAATCAGGTGCACTACTGCCCCCAGTGGTCTGACTTATCAGTGCATGGGCAAAGTTTTTGGACAGATGGACGGACGACCAATTGATGACAATACCCTGTGGCCAGTGTGACCGAGGGTAAAACGGGAAGGCTATGTTTGGTCTTTTGAAACAAGGTCAACTTTATTATTATATCCTATTGTAGAACTTTCCTAATAATAGGCAGCGGACCTCCTTTGTTCAAAATTTGACTGGTCTCTGAAGTAACTCCACAACCAGAGTGACCTGTAGACCTATGGACCTGTGGAGTAGAATAAACTCTACCCCTTCGATAGCTCAGTTGGTAGAGCGGAGGACTGTAGTGGACATACTAGGTATCCTTAGGTCGCTGGTTCAAATCCGGCTCGAAGGAGGAACTTTTGGCAAATGAAGGACAAGTCTTAGACCCAATCATTATGGTAACACAAAATGTTACAAATAGTAAACACAATTATTAGAGTGTAACCATGAAGTGTTAACTCCTGGATTGAGCAGATGAAGAACTGTTTATTTTCCTACATGTACCCTTCTAAAATTAGATTTCTATTTATTCTAAACTGTATTTTGAATAAATTTTAAACAGTGGTATGAACAGAGATCCTTTTCAATTTTAAATGGCATTACACACTGAAAATGCATAAATGCATAAAATAACTCCTCTTTGCATTTATCAGCTCTCAAATGACTTTTATTATAGCATCTCACAAGGTCTGCTAGTAGAATTAAAAAGAGAAGCCTATGTTTGGTCTTTTGAAACAAGCTCAACTTTAATATTATATCCCATTGTAGAACTTTCCCAATAATAGGTAGTGGACCTCCTTTGTTCAAAACTTAACATATGGTTGACTGGTCTCTGAAGTAACTCCACAACCAGAGTGACCTGTAGATCTATGGACCTGTGGAGTACAGTCAACTCTGCCCCTTCGATAGCTCAGTTGGTAGAGCGGAGGACTGTAGTAAACATAGTAGTTATCCTTAGGTCGCTGGTTCAAATCCGGCTCGAAGGAGGAATTTTTAACAGTAGAAAATGGTAACAGCAGCTCACAATAATCCTACCATTTGCCCTTCAGTGATAGCAGCTCACAATAATCCTACCATCTACCCTTCAGTGATTGTGACTTATTAACTACATATAGAGGTGTGACAACAAGGGTAGTGTCATCACACATACTTTGTAAAAGCAGCTGATCATCCATATCGAGGTTTGATAGCAAATTTTTGTCATATTAGTTTTGCATTAGTCCCACTGATAGGTCTGCTAGTAGAATTAAAAAGAGAAGCCTATGTTTGGTCTTTTGAAACAAGCTCAACTTTAATATTATATCCCATGGTAGAACTTTCCTAATAATAGGGAGTGGACCTCCTTTGTTCAAAATTTAACATATGGTTGACTGGTCTCTGAAGTAACGCCACAACCAGCGTGACCTGTAGACCTATGGACCTGTGGAGTGCAGTCAACTCTGCCCCTTCGATAGCTCAGTTGGTAGAGCGGAGGACTGTAGTAGACAAACTAGTTATCCTTAGGTCGCTGGTTCAAATCCGGCTCGAAGGAGGAACTTTTAACTGTGAAAATGGTAACAGCAGCTAAGAATAATGTGACCGTTTGTCACTTACTAACTACATATACAGGTGTGACGACAAGGTTTGTGTCATAACAATAACTTTAGAAAAGCAGTTGATGATCCATATAGAGGTTTGATTGCAAATTTTTGTCATATTAGTTTTGCATTAGTCCCACTGATAGGTCTGCTAGTAGAATTAAAAAGAGAAGCCTATGTTTGGTCTTTTGAAACAAGTTCAACTTTAATATTATATCCCATTGTAGAACTTTCCCAATATTAGGTAGTGGACCTCCTTTGTTCAAAATTTAACATATGGCTGACTGGTCTCTGAAGTAACTCCACAACCAGAGTGACCTGTAGACCTATGGACCTGTGGAGTATAGTGAACTCTACCCCTTCGATAGCTCAGTTGGTAGAGCGGAGGACTGTAGTGGACATACTAGGTATCCTTAGGTCGCTGGTTCAAATCCGGCTCGAAGGAGGAACTTTTGGCAAATGAAGGACAAGTCTTAGACCCAATTATTATGGTAACACAAAATGTTACAAATAGTAAACACAATTATTAGAGTGTAACCATGAAGTATTAACTCCTGGATTGAGCAGATGAAGAACTGTTTATTTTCCTACATGTACCCTTCTAAAATTAGATTTCTATTTATTCTAAAATGTATTTTGCATAAATTTTAAACAGTGGTATGAACAGAGATCCTTTTCAGTTTTAAATGGCATTACACACTGAAAATGCATAAATGCATAAAATAACTCCTCTTTGCATTTATCAGCTCTCAAATGACTTTTATTATAGCAGAATTATGTTTAAAAGCTGTACTGTAGGTCTGAACTGACGTAAGAAGCTTGTTAAAGCTCTGTTAAAAAGTTACTTTGAGTGTGAGTTAATAAGTTACATCCATCCACAGTGTAATGGCGTTTCGGTTTTCAGCTGCTACGTTCCACAGTTAAACATTGCTCCTTTACTCCCGATATGACCCACGAAATAAGGATATGTGGCTTTCTCACTGCAGTCCTCACAATCAAATACTGGAACATTTGACCCTTACCTGACAAGCCTCATATTTTATCAGCATCTAGCCTAACATTAAAATGTTTTTTAGACACAGAGATAAGGAGAAATTTTGCTTTGTTTGAGGCCTGTCACCCACAAAACCTTATCATGCCATCTCATGATGCCCACTGAGAACACAGGAAGCACTGCAACTAAAACTGCTTCCTTCGAGCCGGATTTGAACCAGCAACCTAAGGATGTCTGTTAGTTCCACTACAGTCCTCCGCTCTACCAACTGAGCTATCGAAGGGGTATAGCCAAAGCAACTAACATCATATGACAAAAATGTATTTTTCGCTGCTGTACTATCAGACATCAATAGTTTTTTTTTTTTTTTTTTTTTTAATTAAAATCTTTGTTTTTGTTTTTTAAGGACATAGTGCACAGGTGTTCAGTTGTTACAGACAAGTTGTATGAATAGACACATGTCAACATCTTAGTACATTAAGAAAAAAGAAAGGTAACACTGAAAAAAAAAAAAAAAAACAATCACTGCCAGTGAGCTTTTAAATATCAGTATTGGCCTGTCATAACAATGATGCATGGAGCTTGGATTAGACATTAACAGCTTTCACCAAACAACAACATAGACTTTAGGGTCTAAATGTCACAAGAGCTGTTGTTGCTTTGGATTTGGATTAGAAAATGATGCACAAAAAAAAAGAAAAAAAAAAAAAAGAAAATGATGCACCTGCTTGTACAATGATAATCCCAGTCAGTGATCACTTACTTACAGAGACACTGCCTTCCTGAATTTTCCTTTCTTTCCCCCTTCTGTTCAGGAAGTTTCTGGATGAGGTTTGATACATCAAAATCATCTACAGCTTAATGATGTTGTTATAACCTGTTGTTATTATGCTCTACAGTTAAAAAGTCTGAGTCAGATTTCAACCAGCAACCTAAGGGTCCTTGACACCTTGACACTTCTACTACAGCTTCCTGAACTGAGCTATCGAAGGGACCAAACAAGAAAGTATAAATTAAAAATTAGTAGTTCACTCACACAAATCAACCATTTTCCCCAAACAACAACATGAGAAATTTTGCCGACCTTAAAAGTCACAGAGGAGCTTTTGTTGCTAGTTAATAAGTTACAACCCTCTACAGTCAGATGCTGTCTACTGATGGCTTGTTTTCCCACTCCATCTCCCTCATCACCAACCCCCTTTTTTTTTTCTTGTGACCCATGAGTTTAACTTGCAGGTCTTTTGACTATAGTGAGGGTACTGTTTGCTTTAGCATGTTGTGTACATAGTTAAATCCATGTAAAAGCAAACCATGGAGGAGAAATTCCTTTACTTGGCGTCTGATTTTCCCATGTAAGAAAAAGACAAAAAAGTTGATATAGAGTTTGCAGACCTTTCGGTGCTAGTTAAGTTACAACCTGTAGAGTCTTGCCTGACAGTTAAAAACATCTCCTTCGAGCCGGATTTGAACCAGCGACCTAAGGATGCCTGGCATATCAACTACAGTCCTCCGCTCTACCAACTGAGCTATCGAAGGGATAGGAAAACACAGTCTCCTACTGACTCTAACTGTCTTATGACAAAACTCAGCCTATTTATAGCAGCTGTGAGACTCTCAGTTGTTAGGTGTTGGTGGGTCTCTGAGTGTGACTGAAACAGGCTGTGGTGACTCACAGAACTTGATAGTTGCCCAGGGCCTCTCGGGGTGGGCTGCGATTCCAGCGGCAGTCTGGGATGTCCCCATTGGGTGTGACTATATTAAGAGTGTCATTGATGAGGTTGTACTTTAGAATTCGGTCGTTGGCTGTGCTGGAGGTCAGCGAGGGGGAGGCATTGACCTAAGGATTACACAGATTTTAAAAAAAGTGGATTTTAAGATTTTATTAGAAAATATTAACAAAAGTAGTTACCTAGTAGCTCACAATTCACAGATGCCAGGCAGAACACAGTAATGTAGGACCAGAAGAAATGAACCATGAGCACCATGTCTAATCTACCCCTTTCATAAAAATAAAGCCCTGTCAGACAGGAAATACAGCTGTAGATGTGTTGTAACAAATGTGTACATTAACACACTTTGAAAGAGCAATAATGGCATTTTGTATTATATTTCGAATATCTGTTGTACTGTAACACAGAAAGCTGCAGAAACAACGAATAAACTATTCCTGACTGGGTTTGTGGCACACATTTGATCAGTCCCGTCAGAACCGTTTACGCCCTACAACCAAATTTATGTCAACTAAAATAGATCACACTTGTGTCTGAGAACAGAAATAGTTTAGACCTAGCCTGAAAACCCAGCTACTCACTGTATGGCTGTAAAAATGAGTGCAGTACGATATGACAAGCAAATATAATTAGCAAATTATTCCAAAAGTTAAAAACATGATGTTTCACATTATAAAACTCAGAGGGTTTGGTTAACAATGCTACGTAAACAATATTGCAAGGATTATCTAATACAGTGTACACTTATTCAACTGAAATAATGAGTTGAATACATGAAAAACACACCTTCAGCACACACTTGAATACAGAAAGGCATGCATCCAAACTATCACACATAAAGATCAACCTCAAGGGCTTTTTAAGTTGCTCAACACTCAAGGGAAAGGAACATAGAGTCACTGTGCAAGCATGTCAAGTATCTCTGGGCTCAGTAATCAGTGCAGCTGGTGTTTTTGAGAATTACGCAAAGAGCAAAGAAAGCACAACTTTTTCAACTAAATTTCACTCCTTAAACTTTTCAGATGTTTAAACTGAGAGAGTGTTTGTGCTGTTAGTGGTCCTTCACTGAAATAACTTACCTCAATAAGCCATGGCTTGAGTTTGTCATCAATAATGATGTCATACCCATAACACTCAAAACAGTGCTTGTCGTTGTTCATTACAGGCTGAGGAAAAAACAGAGAGGGAGGCAGAATTAGTTACGGGAATTGACCAATAAATAAATTGTGATATATTTTGATATTTCTAATGCAACAGAGAATACTTCAGCATGGAAGGATGTTGGCAAATATTAGAAAAATAAGTGTTTGCAACACATCACTAGTCTATCAACACAAAAAGTGACCTCTGCATGGATGTTTTGGTGGGGAAGTGAATAAGATCACTCAGGATAAAGGGGAAGTGTGCATTAAGTTGAGTGCACCGCTGTGATAAAAAAAAAAGGCATAACCAACCACATGTAGTGCAGCTGTGTGTTTAAAATTGTCAGCCTGCTAAAGTCACTGAAAGTGCAACATTACAAACAGCAGTACAACCACAAGACATTTGTGTGTTACAGTAGTTTTATACAATTAATACACATGTAAGTTTAAATGCTGTTTCTTCTCATAAATGTCCATTTAGAACAAGTGATGTCAGGCACAACAAACCCCGCCCCTCGCACGTATTTCACCCATTATAAGTAAATGGGAAGATTTTTTTTAAAAATCACAAAAAATGTGAACTTTGACCTACAGTACCTTTCCCAAAATGTAACCACATCTATTCTGTGTCACTGGGAATCTATAAACCCAATATGGTATGAATTCAATAAATGGTTTTGCTGCTAAAGTGTTAATAAACAGACAAAGGAACAAACTGGGGGGGGGGGGGGGGGGGTTAATAAATACATGTAACATCTATTATACACAGCATATTATAACCAGTCTGTGTGTGTAAGCACCATTGTTAAACTGATGCTCTGAATAATCCTGTGAGTGTTTTTTTCCTTTTCCACTTACAGCCACAGCCTTCAGAGACTGCACCACAATCCAGTGGATTTGATCAAACAGACGACTTGTGACTTCCTTTCCTCTGGTGCTCTCTAAATACAAACGAAGATTACTGACCGTCCATTTTCCCCCATGGACATGGTTGTAGTCATCCTGTGTTAAAAGAGCACACTCTCACTAAGTATTAGGTTTTTTTTTGTCAAGTTATAAAACAATGTACAAACCAGGTTTTATGGAGTAGTATAACCTCAAAATTATCTGTCACTGCCTTTGGGTCCAGTGAGCATTTATAATCGGTTATACAGTATCTAGTAACAGATATAGAACAGACTTACCCCATGTTTTTGGATGGCCACATTGGTAAGGTGAACAAACATGTTGTCAAGCTCACTGGTACTGGGTGTGTACTTTACTGTGCAGAACCTGCAGAAGCCCAACTTATACCTAAGAGTCAAAACCCACAGTAAAAAAAAGTGAGTAAAAGCTTAAGTCATGCTTTTAACAACATAATACAAGAAAATGGTGAAATGTTTGAGTAACAAAACAATGGGCACAATCAATGATTTCAGTATCCAATATGATAACTTTCCATTTCTATTCAAGACTTACATGTAGCATTTGAGTGGCCGATATGTTGTCACCAGAACATAAAGGCGCAAGTCAAACTTTTTCCCTCCTATCAGCAGAGGATTGTCAATGTACAGTGAGATGACATAGGCCTCCTTGCCACTGGATGCTGCTACAAACCTGGAGGCAGAAAGGGAGAGGCCAACCATCAGCAAACCATGCAATTTTGTGTTGTTGATGGAAAATATTTAAGCAGTATTTAATATCAACTTACGTGGAGGTGCGGCTGTCTCTTGACCACTTTTTGATCTGGGACAGTTTGTTGATGAGGAAGATACCTTTGCCCTGGGCCTTCCCGCAGGGCTTCATGATCCAGGTGCTGGAGGGATTTTTACGGAACTCCTCCACAAACAGATTATAATCAGCAGGGAGCATGAATGTCACTGGGACAAAATCTGTGCCAAATACAGTGGAAAAAAGAACTATTAGCCTTGTCACTGATACTAACAACACTGTGACACTTGCAGTTATGTATGCATATTCATACTCATCCCTCCTCTGCACAGAACTCTTCTAATTACCCAGATAAATGTATTTTCCATTCTCATCCTTTTCTGCCAATGGGCTTCCTTCCTTTTCCAGCTCCTTGCGGTAGCGCTTGATGTTTTTTATCATTAAGTCTTTCCGTGTCAGCTCATAGTGATTGGGAAAGTGATTAACCATTTGGTCATCTGACAAACGGTAGCCAGTGTCTACACTGAACACATTTCTGATGGTCTGGATGCTCATCCTGCATGTGAGAGAGAAGGAATCTGTGTTATGGTGACCTAAACAGTCTGAGGCCAAGATGCAGGGATTAAAACACTACTATTGTAACATAATGCATGCAATCAACAGAAGTAAATCAGGAGGGAAAATGTAGATGAAAACCACACCAGTAGAAATTCCAGTCCTCGTTTTCTGTGACTTGAATCCATTCCCTCTTCTCAAAGTTGTTGATGAGCACTGATTTTTCAATATCTGTCACCCACTTCACCTTACCGGCCATAGTGCCTCCCACTAGGGTGGAAAACAACACAACAGGTAAACTCACAGGAAAGCTACAAAATAGATCACACAACACATGTAATGAAAGAGCATTTTTGCATTGCAGCTGTGGTTTCTGCATGGCCACATACCTACAAATCAATGTCAGGAAATAGCCAGTCATCAGCATCAGCTAGCCGGTCTGACTCAGTTAGCAGGCTGCTGAATCCTCCCTGGACTGCTGCAGAGGCTGGGGCTGGGGCTGGGCGGACATCACCCCGGCATGCAATTTCATTACACTGTCTTTGGATAAACGCACAGCAGAAGGACCATTTGACAGCATCATCAGAGGCTAAAACCAACAGCAAAGCATGGCTAAAGGGTTAGCGATGTCATTGTTGCTAACGAGCAACATTTATTGATCCAGGCGTCGACGACAAGCTGAAGACAGTGACGAAACCACGGTCAAACTCCACTTCACAATAAAAGCCTTTGTTATTGAAATGAAATTAATTACTCATATTCAACCTTAGCTTACTAATTAAAATTAACGTAAACATTACAGATGAATATACTTTAACCTACGACGATTAAAAGACGTCGTTATGGACTTCAGAATAACCTAGCAACCAAGGACGCAGTGACGTCATGGTAGATACGTCCAGATACATTGTTTACCATAATCTTACCAGCAGGGGACAGTGTTACACTATCTGTGGGCTCTTACCTGGACCTTTGTGAAGGCAGATGTGTTTCTTTATTATTCAGTCAAAAAAGTTGCTTTCACAAAAAAAAAAAAAAAAAATGCTTAAGAAAACCCTACATTTAAACAAACAAACAAACAAACAAACAAAAACAACTGTTTTCAGTCAAAGAAAAAACTACATTGCCAAATGGCGACTTGTTTTTTCTAGAAAGAGATTCCTTTGTCAAACGTCATTGGTGTAGACATTTGTCACTCAAACATGTCTGACCAATGGGGAAGTATCCGCCCACTGCAGGATGTTTGTTTCAAAATGTTTCAATTAAAAAAAAAAAAAATTCACTTCAGTCAAAGAAAAAAAGTGTTCAAATGCAGTTTGTTGGGTCTCAAATTTATATTTTTTATACAAAAAAGATGACTTCAATCAAAAAAATTATTTTCTATCAAAAAATCAGTCACTTCAATTAAAAAAAAAAAAAAATGTTTTCAGTCAAAGAAAAAAAGTGTTCAAATGAAAGTTTTGGGTCTCAAATATGTTTTGCATTCAAACACTTTTTTCTTCGACTGAAGAGCTTTTTGTTTATCTTTTTTGTTTTTTGATTGAAGTAAAGTTTTTTTTTTAATTGAAAAAATAAATAAATAAATAAAAAAATTATATATATATATATATATATATATATATATATATATATATATATATGTGTGTGTGTGTGTGTGTGTGTGTGTGTGTTAAAGTAACTTTTTTATTGACTAATACAGAAACAAATCTACCTTCATAGACCTTCAACATTTATTTTACTAAATACATACACACTTAAATTGTAACAGATAACACCAAACATGTGAATAGACTTGAAAAGAAAAGAGAACTGTAATGTTTGTAGTTTACTTAGATAGATAACCACCTATTGTTTTTAAGACAGCATTTTACGTTTTTTCTTTTTACTTTTTGTATTTTAATAAAGATACTGAGAGATAGATAAAATAAATATTATGCTTACTATCTGTTGCAGCAATTCATTATCATGTTTGGCTGCTAATAATTAAATTGCCATAAATGTAAAGCCTTATTTTTCCCCACATTACATGACATCACTCTGGACTTATTTACATGATATACAAGCAAATAAAAAACACATTTGACTTAAAAACCGATTTATTTCTCATAATAAAACAGAAACGTTAGATGAAAAAATATTGTGTGTTTTATTTTTGTGTTATTTTCTGTAGAGCAGTGTAATTAACTCAACCTGGGACATAAAACAGCAAAGTAAATAAAGCTGGATCTTGTGATGCAGTCTGTTGTTTTTGTGCGCTATCCCCTCCTGTTTGTTATTCTCGGCTGAAGCAGGTAAAGGCGTGGCTATTAATATTTGGTGGCAGTTACCTGAAAGCAACGAGATTAAAGGACGCTGCTGTAAGTACAAGAAAACACCTAAAATAATATATCTTTATCTGTTCTCAATGCATTGAAACTATAATGTCTTTACATTTATTATTACAGGGCGGCGTCCATTTTAATCTACGCAAACGGTAGGATGTACTTTCGTTTTTTCATGCACCTGTTTTGTGTAAGGAAGGGTTCAACAGATAACTAGTCGTTAAATGTCTCATAGAAGTCGGAAACCACATTAAATGCCACATAAATGTATTGATCTGAATAGGGGATATGTCTTTAGTTAGTTTTAAATTGGTAAATGTATGCTGGATAAAGTTGTAATCTAACGTGTTTGATCTTCAGAATGACCTTTGTTTGCTTTGGGTGAGAGGGATGACCTCATGTCTTTGTTATGACAATATGATAAAACAGTGAACTGTGATATTTAAATTATTATTAGGCTACTTAAAATCTCTGTGGGGTTTTACTTCCCAGCCTATTATTAGTATAACATTTCCAATAGCCGATGGTTATATTTAGGTTTTTGACTCATATTGATGACTCATGACAAAGATTATTCTCCAGTATTTCAATGTAAAACTCAATTTTTAATAAACACAAACATTTAAGTTACAACATATATTACTTTCAACCATGTTTTATGTCAGCCCAGTGACGGATAAAAGCAGTTTGGTTGATTTGAGTTATGGAAATGGCGTATTTGCATTGAGACATATGATCAGAGGTTCAACAAGAACTGACAACAGGTGCACAGGGGCAGGTGGGGGTGGAGTCAAACCTGTTTAGTCCTTATTGTGAGAGGAAGACACCAAAACATGATCAGACTGATAAAGACAAACCATATTTTGATGTCTTAGCAGTTTGTTAAACTAGTCCAAAATATAAGGTCCACTGCTGAACACAAACAACAAAGTGAGGCTGCAGCCATTGGACTTAACCCAGCAGGTGATGTCACCTCTTCCAACCTGGCAAAACCTGTTTTCTTAAACTGGATTTTCTTCCTGGTAACACAGTTGCAACCTATCCTGGTCATGTGACTCGTTATTTACACAGCCTCTTTATTGAATGTTGGGAGCCATGCAAAGATAAGACACACACTTTCAAACCATGGAGACACTATCTGTCTCACTGGGCTAATAAAACTGTAACTGCCTCCACTAATACAGGCTAGTATTAACAATTTGCTTTTTACCTGTTCTGTTTACAGAAACCAAGATGGTGGAACAGACAAGACGTCCAAGTCGTGTCATCTCCCTCCAGGCTGGCCCTGGAGGGGTGGGCACCCCGTTTCATGTAAACTTCAGGTAAAGGCCTTCCCCTCTCCAGTGTTTATAATGCCAACAAAAACACCCAGCTCAGACAGACTGTGCTACAGGCCAATCATTTTGTGGGCCCAGAATATCAAAAACAAACAATATTTTTATTTGCACAACCACTAACTCTTTAACTATAATTGCCTGTCCTCTTACTGCTTTGGTGAAGACAAAAAAAAAAAAAAAGTACAAAAAAATACAAAAATCAAGGCACTCTGTTATAATTTTAAAATGCCTTTATTAATTATGGTATGTCTCTATGGACCTCACTGAGCCCCTGTGCGTCTCAGCCTGCTGACCTTTGTCCCCCTGATGAAGGCCAGCAGGCTGAAATGTGCTGGGGCTCAGTGAGGTCCATTGAGACATGCCATAATTAGTAAAGGTATTTTAAAATTATAAGAGTATGCCTTGGTTTTTGTATTTTTTGTGCATTGATGATCCCTTCACCAAAGAGCTCATCTTTTACCATTTTTCATTAGTATTTTTCATTACTGTCTGGAGGTCCATAAAGCGTTCCTCGTTACTGTTTGTTAAAAAAAAAAAAAAAAGAGTGTATTTAATTAACTCTAGTCTGGTATTAATTACTTTCCTTGTGCTACCTGTTCTTTTCTATCTGGTTAGGATCGATGACAGGGCTGCTAGAGCCTTTGGGCGTCAGTTGGCTGTGATTGGAGACCAGTTTGATCAGGAGTGGACTAGCAGACAACCTAACTGGAGACCGACTGCTCTCCACATACTGAGACCTGCTCAGGCACTTACCAGGACCATCTATCGGTAAAGAAAAAAAAAAAAAAAAAAAGAGTATTACATATTACATCTTTTTCAAAATTCTAAAATTTTATGCAGCTCCCTCCTGATATAACATAGAGTTTTCCTCCTGCAGAGACATTCATAATCAGATACGGGACTTCCAGGGTTTGTCTGCGGCAGTGAAGGCCTGGATAGACAGCACTGCATCTGGGCAGAGGATCTTCAGAACTGAGGCCTGGGCAACCTGGGTAACATTTGTTTGCTTTGGTATTAAATGTGGCTGATTTCTGGGTGACAGAAAGATTTTAAAATGCAAATTAATTATGTTTTGTAGAGAGAGCTCCTAAAGTAATTACAAACTGAAAATAGTGGTGCTAAATATTGTGCACTTGAGGATGATACAAACTCAAACATCAGTTGACTATGTTTTTCATAATCATTCTCCTAAAAATGATCAAATGCATATGAATCATTCAATCTTGGCTTCCATGTTTTAGTTGCAGTTGTTAAAGAGTAGCCCAACAGTCCATGTTTGACTCATGTTTCTGAATTTCACAGGTATCCAGTTTTAAACCAGTAACCCGCACTGACTGGACCAGAGGAGTGCTTGTAGCAATGGCACTGGTTGCTGCTGTGACTCTTTGCAGTGCATTATGGGTGGACAGGAAAGCCTAAATGTGCTTAAACAGGTCTTTAGGCCACTTTATATTTGACAAAAATGTTTGCAAATGAGTGTTAGTCGCTAAGTGATTTGTTTCTGCTGTTTACTTTGACTTCACTTTTTATACTTATTTAATGAACTGTATTGCATTCTTCACTTGAAACTTGATGAAACAGGGACAATTTCTAAAAGACAATTTTGTGCAGGTAACTGAAAATTATTTAAATTTGAGGACCAGGATGGTGTAATGTAGCAGTGACATATTGGGTCACAGTTGTACTGATGTCAGGGTTTCTCATGACTGTTGCTGGCCTGCAGTCTTTTGTATGCAGACGAGTTTCTTGCTGGTTTAAGAAGACTAAATTTTACAAATGATGTGTAGCTGGGCTTTATATAAAATTAAGGGAGCTGGACTTTCTGTTTCAGATTTTAAGCTTTTTCATGTGATGCAAATAAACTTCATAATTAATAAATGTTGTAGTCTCATTAATACAAAACGGGGTTTTATTTACATAATAAAAAACACAAAGCAATATTGAGACTTTCCAGGTTTAGCACCTCTCACTGGAGAGTTTGGTGGACATAACTGAACACTGAGGCCCATTTCACTATAATTTCCACTTTTACTCTTCATGAGCAGTGACGTCCACATGCGTATATGTTTTAAAGGCCTTCCTGTTACACTTCTGAAGTGTGGCACCAAGCTGTTTTCCAGGACCCACTTCATATGTATGTGGGAACTTCTGTCCCTGTGTCCTCTCATACATCTCATGCAGACTTTGCTCCCATTTTACAGGCGACTCAAGTTGCTTCACCAGTTGCCATCGAATGTGGTTCTTATTCATGTAGCGCTTGCCATCGACATTGGAATACACGCTGATTTCAGGACGCCGGATCTGAACAACAGAGATATCCACATGTTAAATGACAGTCACTCAAAATGTGAAATTTTAATGAGTTGCATTCATTAGTCTGGATGATTATAAAGGTTAAAGTATAACTCAATCCACTGAATGAACAATAATAAATACTATACAATAAGAATAAAAGACCAGCAAAGGGATGAGAAGGAGATGTGGATGTGTGAAACAGGAGATCAGAGACATCCCTAGGACAGACAGAAAAATAGAAAAGGACACAAAGTCACAAGACATTGAAGCTAAGCCACATGACAGCTTCCAAGAATTTTCTGGGTTTTCTTTACTGTTGTGGTACCTAAAAAAACTTGTAGTAAGAGAGCCCTTTCAGGCAGGGAAGAGAAGCCTTGAAGCATTCTACAAATTCACAAGATGCACTTGTAGAAGCAGTAACTTTTACTTCACAGAGACACTGCCTCAGTCAGTTGGAAAGTTACTCTTAATGTGTAACTTTGGGGTTTTAACTCATTTATAACCAAACTATTACATTGAGGAAGCATTTCTTGAAGGTTAAGTTACTGTTTTGTCAAATGAGTTTGGAGGCTTTGAATAAAGTGAAATAACAGATGAACAGGGGAGCTACATAGCCCTGAAGGGAGGGTGTTGAAATGTATTTCATCAGATAGTGAAGTCAAACAGTTGACTTTACATCAACAATAGATTTGCAGGGTTTAGGATGATTTTAAAAACAGGAAGTGGCATGTTGTGCTATTCTCACCTACAAAATGCAAATGAAAATGAACATGCACAGTATAAAGATCAAAAACACATACAGTGTGCAGTAGCTCTTTAAGAGAAAATCACTCTTTAGTGCATTTTTTTGGTAAATAAAGGAATTACAGGCCAACAGCCATTTGAGCAAATACAAATGTGGCTTAACTAACACCATTTATAATGTTAGAACTTTATTTATAGAATAGTGAATCGATTATCACTACCATCCTAATCCTAATACTATGATAGTCGTTATCAGGTGACTGACCTCCACCTGTCTGAGGACCTCTCGGAGAGGCTCAGTGGCCGACTTCATCAGGTCAGTGTGAAAAGCCCCGCTGACAGGGAGGGGTTTGGTCCTCACGAACCGAAGCTGCCAGGAGTTCTTCTGAAGGAAATCCAGAGCCTGGAAACACAACACAGCTCTGCTTTAAATACACTAAAGATCTTACTAGACATGCTACTGACTGTATTTTAAAACACAATCTGACATTTGATGGTGATCAGTGCTTCATCCTGTACCTGTTGGTGCCCTGCAATGACCCTACCATCAGGGAACAGGTAGTTGGCCACAGAGCAGACAGGCTCCTGGATGCCTAGACTCAGGCAGTGCTCTTTTGCTAGCAGACAGGCGTGTTTATAATTAGCCTGAGGCCGGCCAATGACTGACAGCATCCCACTAGGAACTAGCTCTGATGCTTTCTGCATGGCTTCTGCACGTACCTTCACCACATACAGAGCTAAAAGACACAAGAGTATATAGTCAAATTTCCATCCCAATGGTTTTAACCTGCTGCTTTTAGCTATTTACCTTCAGTAAAGTTCATAGCTCCAGAAAAGACCAGAGCAGCAAATTCTCCAACACTGAACCCTGCAGCAGCAACACACGTCTCAATAGCCTGTGGACAGAAACATCAGGGGTTACTCACAACTACCAGTGGTGGTATTTTTACTCAACAGTTCCACTTTATTCAGTGTCTGCTGCTAACCCCTTACAGCAAATACTGGACTTTTTACTACACTGTTCATCTGCCTGCTTCAGTTATGGTTCTGTTTCTCCAGATGTCTTGAAGGTTTGCGATGAATTTAAGGATTAGGTCTTCCATCATGGGCTTACTTTTTCCACTTCTTTCTGAATATAAGGGTTTTGCTTTTAATACACTGTCACAAAGCTGACCCTGATTACCCTAGCTGATGAAAAGTTGACTTTTTAAAGATACATGATTCTCATAGGATGATAATAACACAAACATGAGCTCAACTTTATATATATGTATTTACAGCAGTAAAATGCAGCAAATATGACTGTTGCAGTAGTATCAAACAAAAAAGGTTTTAATAAAACACTGAAAAGGACTAATTTACTGGGCAATGACTGGTGCATTTTGCAAACATTGCTTTTACTTATGTTGCTTACTTATGTACGTATACTTAGTTCATTTTCAGCAATCTAACCATTTCAATGCCATTTTGGATACATGACTAAAAAAACACCAAGTAATAAAATTTTTTTTTTTTTTACATTGGGGGCACTGCTGGAGTGTTAGAAATGTCAAAAGGTAGCAACAACATTGATTTCAATGCATTAGTATTTTTTTTGTGAGATTAAAAAATGTGGTTTCAGTGAAAGCCAATGAGGCTTTTTTTGCCGCAAGGATCCTGCACTGCAAAAAACTACTCATGTGATGAAATCATTGTTATTGCTAATCTCTGACATATTCAAGATTCTGATATAAAACAATATCATATCCCTCCACAATGATTGGACAGTTGATAGTTTTGAGCAGAGACGAAATGGTTTAAGGGATTTATGCAGAAAAAATGTTGCTATATGATGATTTTATAGTAGTTTTTGAAATGTACATATTTGGTTTGCGCGTTCCCAGAGGGTGTAAAATTATTAGTGCTGTATAACAGAGCTGTAAGAGTAGCTGGCATTATATAAAAAATAAGTTTAAAAAAAAAGAAATATTCTTACAGAAATCCATGTCATAAGCTGTAACACAGCCATACTGATCAACAAATCAAAACATCAAACAACAAAAAGGTACAGAATTGTCCTGAGGGGTTCCTGGGGCTTAAATGGATGTGTGCCTAGAGGCTCCAGGGCCCTTCTTCTGTCACATACCGTGGGGTTGATATGGTTGAGCTTCTCCACTGCTGCCAGTGAGGTGACAAACACTGCCGGCTGACAGTGGACCGTCTTCATCAGCTCCTCCTCGGGTCCCTCCAGGCACAGGGACAGCAGGTCGTACCCGAGGACCCTCTGGGCCACCGCGAACATGTCTTTAACATTAGGGTACTTCAAAAGACCTCGACCCATGCCCACAAACTGGCTGCCCTGGCCGGGGAAGAGGAGCACGGAGCAGCCGCTGGGGTCCTTCCTGGGCCTACGGACCTCCTCGCTGTCTTCGGGGGAAGCGGGCGGAGCGGGGCTCTCAGGTGGAGGATGGTGCTGGGTGTCATCCTGGGCTCCAGGCGGGTTAGTGGACAATCTTCCACAAAGAGGGGAGAGCCGTCTGAGCCCCCCTCTGGAGGCCGCCGTTAGGCCGGACAACAACATGACGTCTGTCGCTTCTAACGCTGTCCTGTCGGTTAAAATAAAGCTATAACCTGCCTGGAGGAACCGAGTTTAATAAACGAAAAACTCATGTCTGTGTCAGGAAAGCTGCTATCTAAGTTCGGCATGACATTTCATGGTGGCCGCCATATTTGAAGTCTCCGAAGGCCTTGTTGTTATTTTTCTTCCGGTTGAGTTTTCGCTTCCTGTTGTTATAGCGCCACCTCCAGGTCAAGAGTAGTAGTAGTAGTAGTAGTAGTAGTAGTAGTAGTAGTAGTAGTAGTAGTAGCAGCAGCAGCAATAGCAGTAGTATTAGTTGTAGTTGTAGTAGTAGTAGTAGTAGTAGTAGTAGTAGCAGCAGCAATAGCAGTAGTATTAGTAGTAGTTGTAGTAGTAGTAGTAGTCCTATTAGTAGTAGTAGTAGTAGTAGTAGCAGCAGCAATAGCAGTAGTATTAGTATTAGTAGTAGTAGTAGTAGTAGTAGTAGTAGTGGTGGTATCTGCAATATTAAATACACTACATTTCTGTATAAAACTCTCTGTAATCACTCTCATAAAAAAATAAACAGTTGTTAAAAATATGTAAAACTCAAAATATAATGATAAATAAGGCCGGCTTGTCCAAAATTGTGGACATAAGACTGCACAGACAGACAGATGGACAAACACTGGTAAAAACATAATGTCCTTGGTGACGGAAAACATCTAAAAACTATAATTATTAAAATTTATAAATCTAAAAGTATATGTCGGCCCTGCGATCAACTGGTGACATACCCAGGGTGTACCCCGCCTTTGCCCATAAATTGCTGGGATAGGCTCCAGTGACTCGTGCAACCCTAGTGAGTATAAAGTGGGTTCAGATAATGAATGAATGAATGAATGAATGAATCTAAAACTTCAGGATTATATACATGACTGGGCAATGCTATATACGTGAAAGACTTTATTTCATTTGATTCCAAAATGTCATAGTAATAAATGTATTATGTTGCGCCACTTAATCTGTAGTGAGTTCACATGCTTCTTTCTTTTTTTGTCCTATTTTAACCTATCCTCTGGAGCCAGAGACTATTGTGTTGAGTTTGTCCAGACCAATTGTTTGTTCCTTTTTCTGCATCTGAAGTTAACTCTAGAATCAAAATTGCTTCAAATATCCAAAATTATACAGACAACGTGGAAAGCTAGAAATCTTACATTATAGGTGTACTGATAAAGTTGTCAGTGTTTAGATGTGCAGATTTGTGTGCTTGATGTGGAATACCTTGATGCAAAAAGAATAACACAAAATATTTCCTCCTCTGCTTAATTTCAGTGATGACATGTCTAAAATTACATAGCATTGCTGTTTTTCCTTTATTGGTTTATTATTTTGTCACTGTAGGTTATTTTCAGTTTCCAGTATGCTGTTGTTTGAATCACTTTGTGTGTGTGTGTGTGTGTGTGTGTTTCCTTTGGTTAAGGCCACATGCCCTGCAGAGCTGAAAATATGAACACATAACGTTTGCGACTTCCCTGATTTGACTATTGTTTGGAGCCTTTTTCATGTTGTGGGATGAGGCTGAAGAAATGGTGGATAATATGGAAGTTCCTCTGTAAACACATTCATCCACATTTAAATCCTTACTCTTTTTCATAAATCGACCTACTGACATTCTATGATGTAAATGGTTCAATACAAAGAAAAACATGTGAAAGAGTTGTTTATTAACTAAAAATAAATCTATACACTTTAAAAAAAAAACTTATATCCAAGTCACATTAAACCACATCTTTAAGAGGTTGAACAGTATAAAGGATAGTTTTAATGAGAGATGTTATACTAATTCATTTGGGTTCAACAGAATAATCACACATCAAATTATATAGTACACACACTACTGGACAAAACTGTAAATCTCAGGTGATCATAGTGAAACTGTTTATTTTCATTCCTGCATCACATCATTCTTTTCATTCGTAGTGAACATCTAAAAATATAAATATATTGCAACACTTTAGCCATTTTCTCAGATTTTACTCAACTTTTCTCCCTCCTCTTTCAATGAATGAGCTTACAGGTCTTAAAAAAAATGAGGATTTCATTTTTCCATTATGAGTTGAAAATGTGAAAGTTGTTTCCCAAACTGTCACATTTCACATTTGTCCATTGGGTTTTTCCTGTGATTTCTCCCAGCTGTTCGAGAGGTTGGTAGCCTCATTCTGCTTCTTGAGCCTCTCACTGTCCTCTGGTGTCTGACTGTTCTGATCAGCTCTCGATTTATATTTCGAGATGAATTCATTACTGGCTAGAGCACCTTCCTTTTTGGGACACATGTTTCTAGATGAGAGGCGATGTTCCAGACGTTCTACATATAAAAACAAAAAAACAAAATTAGATATACATATTAGAATAAAGATACATGTGAGAAGGTGTACCAAAGAGAGACTGAGTTAACGTGTGTAATTATAATTAAAGTTTTAAAGGAGCTATATGTAGTTTTTCTACTTAAAAATGTTCAAATATGACCTAAAAGCATCATTTGAGTGTTCAAGATAAAGAGTCCTAAAGTTATGCCAAAGATGCCAATGTACTGTAGAGATACGGACTGATTTTTTTAGAAGACAGTGGTTGATTTATGTGGCCACTAGAGGGAGTAGTGAGCCGCTACTACACTGTGTCTTAAACACTGAAAACTAATGTCACAAGGCCTTCGAAATTGATAAGGTGGGATGAGAATCATTAAGAAATGACTTTTTGGGTAACAAAATAAGACCAAGTGATAAAAGCAAGAAGCATTGTTGTAATTTTCACCACTGGACACAACTCTAAATGAAAAGAATGGAGTTAAATGATAAAATTACAATGTTTCATCTACATGGTTTGATGATGAGGTGTATGACATAAAGTTATCATGTGTTGTTATTATGTTCACTAAGTTCTCCGTTTGTTGATCCACTGTTCAGAATAAACAGTGACAGTTTTGACTTTGGATGATTCAAAACAGATCTTTAGTGGAGCTACGGAGCTGAATTGTGGTTTTGCGGTGGCTGTTTCCTGTCAAAAAACAGAGCTACGCTAACCGAGCAACTATCAGCTGATGCAGTACGTGAATAGTATAAGACGCAGCGTTCTTTTGACCAACTGTTGCTGTGAGTTCCTGTTTGAAGGTGAAAATTTGATGGCACCATAATACAGATGTGTGCAAACAATGATCTTTATAGTTTATTCAGTGAGTGATACAGTCTGTGGATACATAGTGTTCATTCATTGGTGGTTTTGGTAGTTGTGTGTTCTTGTACGTGACTTCCCTCTACTGTTTATAGTTTGGAATATCAGTGCTACATAGAACTCCTTTAATAACATATACAATGCTGAATTTCTGTTCCCTTTCAGTGTTTTGTGCACCTGCAGGTGTGACAGGCTGCATCAGGCGGTTCAGCTGGACGTTCCAGTGCCGTACGTGTTGACTGGCATTCCTCAGCTTCTCTTGTACCTCCTGGACAACACAGATATCCTCTTATCTACATGATCTTGTTGTAATGTAAAATTTTAGGTTGCATGCTGAGCCGTTACTTTTTCTAAATTTCTTATCCTTCATGTTTCTCACCTCAAGGCGCTGGTGGCTCCTTTGGCGACAAGCACGGAGATCCTGAAGCTCCTGAGAGGCAGAGTGGAGGGCTGAGGGGGTGTCATCCTCCGTCACACCGTCTGAGACCTCCTGTATGGGGCTGAGGCACTGCAAGGCCCTCTGCTGCTCCTGGAGGAGGTGGAACTGCTTCTTCTTCTCCTCTTCAGCCTGCAGAAACCTGGGAAGGCAAAAAACAAGACGACAATCATGAAGTAAGTACAGGTCTTTGCAGTTGTGTTTGATTATAGTAGAATACAATGTGTGTTACCTTTGTAGGTCCTGCTTAGCCCTCTCTTCCTCCAGCCGAGCCTGGATCTCCAGGTTTAGAGCAGCCTCCAGTTTCTCCTGAGTCAGCTCCAACTCCTGGATCCTTCTCTTTTGCTGCTCAGCCTCCCTGTCCTTCTCCTGCATCTCAGCCTGCATAGTGTCTCTCAGCTAACACACACACACACACACACACACACACACACACACACACACACACACACACACACACACACACACACACACACACACACACACACACACACACTTATTCAGTGGAAAGAACTGACCTATTCCTGAATCACCTTTTCCAGGAATGCCATTACCTTTACTCAACCACTAAAAATCACTAAAGGTTAAGCTGTAATTTTATAATGCCAATGCTTTGCTGCTGTTTTCCGAGGTCAAAGCCAATGGAATGGATGGTAAATGCTATTTCAGATTAAAGCTGTCAATGCCATGATGAGACCCTTGCACCTCAGCACATATCAAGGTACACCGCAGTTGATGATTTTTAATGTAAGCACATTGAGTTTTTTCAGGCCTCTCTCACTTTCAAAAGTTGTACAAAAAAGTTAAATAGGCTTATTACTTCTTGTGCCAACATACAACAGCTGAAAATGGTAAAAACCAGATAAAAAGAGCATATCTATACCAAAAATCAATAGATTTCCAGTTGGGTTTAGCACATGGCTACAAGATGCATTTTGTTTTTCTGGATCTGACACATGCCAGTCAAAGTTGGTACTAAGTGAAACCTCGCACAGGGGCTTAATTTTCTAGAGGATGCAACTGAGCCATTTTTTAACATCCAAGACCTAATGTCTCCTCATTTCATTACCTCCGCCAAGGAGGTTATGTTTTTGCCAGGGTTTGTTTGTTTGTTTGTTTGTCTGTCTGTTTGTTTGTCTGTCCGTTAGTGTGCAACATAACTCAAAAAGTTAAGGACAGATTTGGATTAAATTTTCAGGGTTTGTTGGAAATGGGATAAGGAAGAAATGATTAAATTTTGGTGGTGATCGGGGGTGGGGGGGCCCACGGGGGGGCACTGATCGTTAGTGTGCAACATAACTCAGAAAGTTCTGGACAGATTTGGATGAAATTTTCAGGGTTTGTTGGAAATGGGATAAGGAAGAAATGATTAAATTTTGGTGGTGATCGGGGGTGGGGGGGCCCACGGGGGGGGCCACTGATCAGCCTTGGCGGAGGTCTGCACTCTCCGAGTGCTTCTAGTTAGTACTGTGCCAGAGCTGCTCCTTCCACCATCCTGGAAAAGGGGTGCAAGGTATCTGGGTTTTGTGGCTCGTTCCTGAACAGTGCTGAGTGCAGGATACTGCAACAGTGAATTTGCAAAATACAGTCGCGGAAAAGATTATTAGACCATCAAAAGTCATCAGAAACAATGGTTATGCAATCAAGTACTAACTCCTGAGTGTATCATGTGACTAAAACAGACTGAAAAGAAAACATGGAATGCCTAAAAGCACTGTTTTTGGCAGTACAATGCCATAGCTGTTGATGTAACAACTGAAGTGGTTTTGGTTATTATCAAGAAAACATGGAAAATGTCTAGATATCAGCTCTTAAATTAAACTCTTACGAGCTATTTTTGTTGTTATCATTATATTTGTCCAAACAAATGTACCAGGCATTAAAATGAAAAAAAAATTGAAGAAAATAAGGAGTGGTCTAATAATTTTTTCCGCGACTGTAGTATCAAAACAGGAGTTATTTTCATCAAATGTGTGTGAATGAGGAAGCTTGTTGTATTAGTAAACTGACTAAATCCTTGCAATACCCAACAGCACATAGAAAGATGTTCCACCACAGTGCAATGGAAATATTCACATTTATTCTGGCAGAGTATATTCATTGTGCCAGACTACCCAAGACCCATAAACTCTTGCATTTCTGCCACTTTTGACATGTGCAAACTATATGTCCAGTCCCAAAAAAATGAAATTCAAAAGGTAACAAATGGAACAAATGATAAATACAATAAACAGTTTCAGTAGAGGCTTTGCACCAGTCACTGCTTGGGCCATAAATACTGTAAATAAATGTATAAATCTTACCATCTCTGCTTCTTTCAGTTGTCTCTCCAGCTCCATTTGCACCTCCCTCTGTTTCCTTCTCTCTCTCTCCTCTGCCTCCCTTCGTCTGGTTTCCAATTCACGGGCATGCTGCGAGACACAACATGTAGTAAATACTATAAACACACAGATATTCATGTAAACCAATTGCACATGGCAGGAGAGGTGAGTAAAAGTGTTGAAACATTGACTGTCTTTTTTTTTTTCATTTATCGTCACAGAGTGAGCTCATTCCTTCCTCTGTTACCTGAATGATGCTTTCTATCTCTAGATCCTGCCTGTCTTTCTCTTTCTCCATCTTCTCCATTTCTTGGGTATTGGAGTCGTCTGACTGGCTGCTCCGGCTGCTGCAGCTGCTCCGGGCGCTCCGGCTGCGCTCCCGTTGGCTTTGTTCCCGCTGGACCCGTCTCTTTAGTTTGAGTTCATGGTGCAGGGAGGATTTTCCCTCACTCTGGAGACGGAGAGCAGTCTGAATGGCTGGAGAACAAACATACCCACACAGATCTTAAAAAAAAAGTTTTTTCACATACAAATTGCACCATTAACACATTGTATTGGACAGATAAGGCTGAGTACATCTTGATCTGAAAGAAATACAGAAAACAAAGGAAATTACCAGAGAAAAGGGACTTTGCTGGTAATTAATCCCACTGAACATTACACGTTGCCAACGTTAACTTGACTAACCATGGATCTTTTGCTGCATGTTGTTTATCTTCTCACATCACATCAGTATTTGCTTTTAAATAAAATTATAACTAGCCCCTTAGCCCCAAAGATAAACCCTGGATGTGTCACCAGTTCATTGCAGGGCTGACATACGAGGGCGAAAAATAATTTACATTCACATTTACAACTAAGTGTGATCTAGATTGACTGATTGACCTAATAAGATGCATGTCTATGGACAGAGGGTCAGGTTCTAAACACTGCACCACTGTGTTGTCACCCCAAAATTTGTAAAATAATATAAAATATTAAAACATGGGCTGATGTCAAACAACGTTCAAGATAAAACGAGTTAAAAGATATTACTAAAATCATAAGACAATAACTTTGTGTTATACCATTTAAGATTAAGATACCCTTTAGTGACCAAACTGGGATATTTTTTGGAGGCAGTAGCACCAAAAATGGAAATTTCCATTATGTAATCCATTCCTATTTCACCAATACAAGCTCCTTTGTTTATACTCAAATTCTTAGAAAATCAGTTGAATATAAATCTCATTCTTAATTCAGTGTAGGATCTCAACATGAATATGTTGGGGGCTATTGTCAGTGGTAAATTACACATGGTGTTGGCTGTTGAATAATAAGAAACATGGAATAGAATCAAAATAAAGTGATCAATACTTACTTGTATAATCAGTTCATTGTTGGTTTTGGAGCTTTTTGGAATTTAAAAAGAATAATACTAAAGTTATCTTTTACATAACTTAATTTACTTTGACTTTATAGAGTACAAACACAAAACATGTGAGGCCAGATACATATTCAAATAATAAAGTGCTACAGTTTCTCTGTATTTGGTGATTATTATACACATCACCAACACACCTTGAGTCCATTCCACCTTCTGTCTCTGATCAGACGCACTCATCTCAAAGGTTTTATTGTGGGTTTTCACACAGAACAAACAGCGTTTTCCCTCTCTGTCTGGAATGGGCTAAAAAAAACAAAAAAACAAAAAGAGTTAAAAAAAAAAGAAGAAAAAAATAGCACAGCGCATCTTCCATTTGTAGCTTAATTTAATCAGTAAGTTATGGTAAGAATAAAGGGACCTATGCTTGTTGTTTTCATATGCAGCATGCTGAACATTAAAACGCTCAACCATTTTTCCTCACTGACCTCGATCACACAGCTCTTATCTAGCAGGATCTCGCCTCTCTTATCTTTTAAGTCCTCACTGACGTAGTACGCCATGGAGGTGGGCTTCAACACAAACCAACGCTCCGTCCAGTTCCTGCGTACGTGCCCCTTTTTCCACATGTAACCCTACGAACAGGGTCAGAGTTGAAAAACACATAAGAAAAAAAAGAGAGCAGATGAACTGGAGGGAAAACACAGGGGGACTTACCCTCTTCAGGACATTGTGGTACATCTCCAGAAAGACCTCATCCAAAGCCAGACTGAAGGCTTCGGCACTGGTCACCCTCAGCAGCCGACCCGCACCCATGTGCTCCAGGAAAGCCCACACTGACATGCCTTCATCCTGAACTGTGGAATCCTGAAATAATAAATCTTCCAGGGGCTTCCCATCCCACTCCTGATTCATTGCTGTGGAGATTTTCTTGAGGAGATACTCCACCTAAATGCAATCACATATGAGATTATAGAAACATCACAACTTTTATAATAATAGGTTACACATACACTATAATGTAATTCTTTACAGGGGCAGGCTACTGTGCACATAGTACAAAGTGGTTTATTTTTGTCTCTGTCGACAGGAAACCAAAAGCATGATGGAGGAAGTACAGGAAGGAACAGCCTCATTAACTTACTTACTTGCACTCTTTTTTTTTTTTTTTTTGACAACAAAAATGCAGCTGTATGACTCTGTTGGGCCTCATATTGTACTTATTTTAGAATTATATTATTAAGTCAGGACTTTTCACCTCCTTTTTATTTTTAGTAGATTGGGCACAGGTAGGAATTACATGAAATAAATAAATGGCCCTGGATGTTTTCCCTGTTTCATCTGATTAATCAGCCCTATCTGTTTTACCTCCTCAGGGATCATCACCAGTGGGTAGCGGTCCTCCGACAGCAGGTTGAATAAACAGAAGAGTTTAAAGCAGTCTCTCTGAGATAGCAGTGCATCCTCTGGGACTCCCTTATAGTTCTTTTTCATCGTCATCATCCAGCACAGGTCATCAAACTTCTCTTTGTCAAACATTCCCTCTTTGACCTGGAAAACAGAAAAAAAGGCTTGTAATGACTGAAACTAAAATGGCTCTGCATGGACTGATATGAGTAATATAAAGATAGACAAAAGAAGAGAAAGAAACATGGATAGAGCCCAGGCAATAGACAACATCAGCAGGGCAATAGTGTTATTTTGTAACACAATGTATACAAATACTAATCCACAATTAACTTTTCCAAGTAGTAGTTGAACAAATATTACCATTACCGTGAAATTCCAGCGATGCTCCAACATGACATTAGCTTATGAGTTCTTATTATTAAAAGTCAAGTATGGAATTTTGCTAAAAACAGCAACAACAACATATACACTGTCTACCCCTTGTTCAATGAATGGAGAAGTGTGGCAAAGATTGAATTTATTTTCAGAAATAGGTGACGAAATGCTTCATATTTTACCTCAAATACAATACAACCCTCTACAGTCTAATCCTGTCATTTTCAGGCATTGTTAAGATTGTCTACATTTAAAAATCCCTCCTGTGAGCCATGTGGCGTTAAAAAAGAGAGGGAAAGAAATGAAAATATACACTATTGCCCATAAAGTTGGAATAATTTTGTTTTCAGACACATTCCTCTTTTTATTCCTACTAATACACACTGTATCTATCAAGAATAAATCACATTGTCACAATCATTTCATGAACAGAGGTAAAAATATTTTATTCCATCTTCATGGGCAACAGTACATATATAAATATGTATATATGTGACAGTCATCAGTAATTAGGGATGTAACGATTACTAGTATAATGATAAACTGCGGTAAAATTCCTGACTGTTAGTATTACTGTTTAAATTCGAATTCTCATGATAACCGTGTTTGGTTACCACACTTTGAAAGAGAAAGAAAGAGAGAGAGAGAGAGAGAGAGAGAGAGAGAGAGAGAGAGAGAGAGAGAGAGAGAGAGAGAGAGAGAGAGAGAGAGAGAGAGAGAGAGAGAGAGAGAGAGAGAGGAGAGAGAGAGAGAGAGAGAGAGAGAGAGAGAGAGAGAGAGAGAGAGAGAGAGAGAGAGAGAGAGAGAGAGAGAGAGAGAGAGAGAGAGAGAGAGAGACTACCTATCTATCTATCAATGAAAAAGAAACTAAACTCAAACTTGATATTGAAAATGGTCCAACAATGGCCATAAGGTTCCATCTTTAATACACATTTGTATGTTTGATATTCTGCTCTTTTTCTGCAACAGAAAGTACATTGTGCCTATTATTTTATTTTATTTTATTTTTTTTGTTATTGTTGTTGTTTTTCAAAATACAACTTGGTTAAATTATTTCAGTTTGTGTATTAGTACTTTTTGAACATTTTGAGCACATTTCAACAACACCATGATAATAATGATAATCGTGATAATTTTGGTCACAATAACTGTGATACATAATTTTCATATTGTTACATCCCTATCAGTAATATGTGAGAGTCATCAGTAACATGATAAACTTTGGCTTAAATTTCTAGACAAAACAAAATACATACTGGCATTTTGTGTTCGACTGCAAAATATGCTGTCTTTGTATTTTAATTAGATTGCTTGTAGGAATAAACTGATATTTGTGTACTGGAGCATTAGAGTAGTGGAGTTCTTTCTTTTTTTTTTCTTTTTTACCCCACTCCACAGGGATACCGCAGTAACTTTACCTTATCCAGAATATACTTGTTGAGGTAGGGCATGTAGCCATGATTGGACACTGGTCCATCATCATCATCCTGGAAGTGTTCCTCCAGAGCCACGGGGTCATGTGGGATGTTCAACACTGTGTACAAGTTGTGGGAAAGCACCTACAGAACACACACATATAGAACATTTTAGAACTTGAATTAAAAATCACTGTTTTCTGATGATCCAAAACAAGCCTACAGTCACATAGGATTAGCTTTTCTCTGTTACTTCATCCACAGACCCACACACACAGACACAAGCCCAGTCACACAGTCCTCAGTGACTCTGCATGTCAGGACAGCTCTCTGCTATTTCCTTGGATTCTTCTCACCTATTTGGACTGGGGCAGGCATGTAGGGACTGGACAGAAACCAAAGAGCTCCACATAAACTCACTGAAAGGAAGCTTATGGCAAAACAAGACCTGTTCTCGTCTTATCACTTCTTTTGGGGTGTTATTTCTCTAGTTAATGTTTCTGAGCCTCTTCAAAGATTGGACTTCGAGCTTCAAGCCTCTGTTGGCTACGTGTCTGTAGGGAAAAACTGCAGCTTTTATACATATTTGACCTCGACTTTATGTGTCTACGTGTGTGTTTACTGCTCACAAAATCACAACAATAAAATAACACATTGATGATCATTTAGGTTTTTATCCAAAGTGAAAAAAGTAGCAGAGGCTGTGATCTAGATGACGCACTCCGGTGTCTTTTTCTTCATCTTTAAACGACTAAATATGATAAATCTTACCTTTAACTGCGATTTAGACACTTTGCCACACTTTTCCACGTCCAGCGATGTAAAAGCGTACCAGATAGACTTGAGGAGCTCGGATTTTAGGTCCATTTTGGAGACCCTAGTGAGCGCATAACAACTACATATCCAAGCGCGGAGCAGCGGCTTTTACGCAGCCACAGGCAAGTGGCGGCGGAGAGAATTGCCAAATAAATGTGGGGCAGAGCACAGACTGAACTGCAAACAGACCAAAAGTAGTCAGATGTAGGGCACACACACTTAAAGAGGCGGAGAGTAGAGATAAAACTTCACCTCTAACACGATCCTCCACAATAAACGCACTTAAACAAGTAATTAAAACGTGCCAAACAGACGCACAGACTTCACAAATATATTATAGACAGAAGGAAACGGATGACAGCAACATAAATCCGAATAAAAAGCATAAATTAAGGCCTTGTTGGAATGATGGCAGCTCTCATATTCAAGTTCTGGGTCATTTACAAGGGTGGATTTCTAAATTCCTCAATGTGAAAAAAATAAATAACACAGCTCTTGTTATCAGATTCAGGAGGCATACCTTGACTTTAAGACACACCCAGTTATTTACACAGCCCAGGGACACATTTAACATCATCTTAAAATACTAAAGGTTATCAAATACAACAGTTGGAGCCTTTAATTGTTTTTCTTTTCTCAGTATGGAATTTTCATTGTGTTTAAGAAGTCTGTTAACCCTTTATAAGGGATTCAGAAATACTTTGAAATTCAAACTCCTAAACCTAGTATGTTATTGGAGGACATAAGAATGTATTCCTTTTACTGAAAATTTTTGAAATAAAATTGCATAGTTATGTAGAAAATCAGTATCAGTGAAGTTACCATATTTGGCTCCTTAGCTGTAACTGGCAAAACAAAACAAAACAAAAAAAAAAATCCAAGAAGTAAATATAAAAAATGCAAGAAAAATAATGAAAGGCAAAAAGGACATCACTTTTAGAACATTAGACCAACATAAGTTCTGATCCAGACGCCTGTCAACATCCATATTCTCCCTTTGAACATCATTCCTTACATTAGTACCATTACTTCCTGGTACCTAACAAAGCAGGTACACTCACTGTTCATGCAGAGGTGGACCACACAGACCCTGTAGACCAGGGGTCGCCAATCCTTATCCTCGAGGGCCGGTATCCTGCTTGTTTTAGATGTATCCCTCTTCCAACACACCTGATTCAAATGATAAGCTTATCGTCAAGCTCTGCAGAAGACCGATAACAACCATCAGGTGTGTTGGAAGAGGGAAACATCTGAAACATAGAGGATACAGGCCCTTGAGGAACAGGACTGGTGACCCCTGCTGTAGACCTCACTGGACCTGAGATAATAATCTCTCTCAGACTCACTGTCCTCACTGTAACTGTTGATACCACTGTCTTGTAATGTATGTGGAAATTACCAAAAATAGTCACTTGCCCGATAAAGAATTCATGTGGATGGTAAAACCTGTGGCTAAATGTGAAGATCATGTTCTCAGGTTGTCCTCAGACCAAACACATCTGATCTTTTGCCCCACTGTCCAGCCTAGTGAACATTTGTTTTGGCTCAGTAACAGTCAATAATAACACCCAGTAAAGCAGCCCAACCCAGACTAGGTTACACATGTATTATAAGCAAAGTGCCCCTTGTGGTTTCCCTGCCTTAAGGTGTTGGTTGAACATCTTTTAGAGCTTGGTTTTTGTATGATGAAACTGCTGGTGAGGATGTGCTAACGTCCCAACACAATAAATAGGCTAAACAAGGACAGAGTGATCAGACACACACCATCCATGAGCCTTATTGGAGCATATGTAGGTTAATCAATAGAATAATTAGGTCATGACAATGGTAGCAGTGTCCAGAGGCTACAGCCGAATGCCTCTATGAGTCTAAACAGTCATATATTGGCGTTATCATACATATATTGAAGTGAATGCATGAAATATTATCATTTGCATGTAGAATATGATTTTCTGCCCCATAAACTAATCAATACTGGGTTAGCATGTTGTATTTCTTTATCAGCTTCTCCTGTTTGTCGTCTCTTTTCAAGGGCAGATCTAATCACCGTTGTCTCAGGTGGCAGAAATGAGATGTCATTCAGTCGGCTATAATTCAGAATTACCTGGCCAGAGGTCTAGGTGAGGATGGACCATTCCCAGCTCAGAGAATTTACCACTCTGGCACATTCCCAGCATGGCCTGTCTCATAAAATTAAGCCCAGAAGCTTAAGGTCTTTGAAATACAGACAGGAGCTTCAAATCTACCACCAAGAAGGATGAGTGACACACAATGCTTTAGTTTGACAAAAACACAAAAAATGCACAATGTAAGATTTGAAGATTTTTTTAATTACACTACATGCTTCAGCTATGTCTTCACCATTGATTTCTTTGTTATTTTGCTCACAGTCACATTAATATTACATCACAGGAATAATACTGTTGTCATTTTAATGTATTCAAAGACCTTGACATTGCCATTGTCCAATCCATATCGTATTTTTTTTAGTGTTGCAGATATACTTTACAATTCCAGTCATGCTTGTTTGCACTTGTGATAACAGAATATGTACATTATGCTATCTTATATATTTATTTACATTTATAGGGAAAAAGTGTGCTATTCTATACATAGGAAAGGTAAGATAAACAATAACTTAGAGGGAATGTATTGCTGAAAATAATAATTCACTGCATGTAGATAATCTTTTACTGTAATCATAATCATAATAGATTATAAAAAGTTAATGAGAGAAAATAGACCATTGTAATATTAAAGTAGAATTAAGATTCATATGGAGGAAGAGCATGAAAAATGCAGATGCGATCCCAACTTTCAGTCACTGTGTGGCTGCGCAGCATCTGGGTAATGCTACATTTAAGTAATGGCATTTTCAATGTTATGCATAAAGTTATTTGAAATGCCATTTAAGAATGATGAGATAGACTTGTGCTTCAGGTTGTGACTAGAACAGTGAGTGGAAAACACCACTTAATGTAATCATAATCTTACAGAAAATCCACAGCACTCAATACAGTAAACATTTTTACAGCTTTTCAGTTTTATAAACAGCACAAAACACCACATATAGGACTTATTATTGATTATCATTAACTTTAGAGCATAGTGTATTATTTGTAATGCCAAACCTACATGGATATACAGATATGTTTCAATAACAGCCAAGCTAAACTATCTAAAATTAAAAAATGGTTGGTAAACATTCATGGGCAGTCAGTGGTGAGATGCTCTAAATAAGAACAGAGATGGAAAAATTCTGACATCATCTAGGACAAACAAATTCAAAGAGAAAATTATTATTTTCATGCTGCTACTAAATTATTATTTTTAACCCAAAACAGAGAACAGTTCTTCCCTCAAGTATTACTTTTTGCAGTACATAGTCCATTCTGGATTAACCTTGATTTCTGACACTGGAATATGGAAAAAAAAAAAAACAAACTCATTTGAGAAGACGCCTCTGTCACTGTCAAATCAAGGAGCATTTTTTACATTTGTGCTGTAAGCAGACTCAGGCAAGCAGTTAAGTATAAGGATGCGAAGTGAAAAGAGATGCTGCTTTATAAAGTAATCTCTCCCTTTTAGATATTCCACTGTGAAACTTTTCATTGATATTTATTTCTCACCCTGGGAACACAGGATAAATGACCCTGTTACAGGCAGCCAGTACTTTTGGATTCTTCTAAACCAGGGGTCAGCAACCCTGGTCCTAGAGAGCCACTATCCTGCATGTTTTAGATGTATCCCTCTTCCAACACACCTGATTCAAATGATAATCCTATTATCAAGCTCTGCAGAAGCCTGATAATGACCATCAGGTGTGCTGGAAGAGGGAAACATCTAAAACATGCAGGATAGTGGCTCTCTAGGACCAGGGTTGCTGACCCCTGTTCTAAATCATGTGCTTGACAGATGATTATGAATACAAACTCCACCAACTATGCAACTCTATTATTCATTAAGGAAGTAAACATTCCTTCCAAATTATCTTCAAAATTTGTCTGTTCTTGTTTTTTTGGTGTTCATTTTCCAAACTGACCATCAGTGTGCCACTACACGTCGATGTTGCCTTGGTGCCATTCTGTTGGCAAGCAGACAAGCTAGAGCGATGCCTCCTATCTGAGTGAATGCCAGTCCCAAAACAGTGGCAGCGATATGAAAGACGTTGTCATTGACCAAGCTAAACACCTTGCGGAAACAGCCATGTGGATGGATCCCTGCAATAACTACTCCTTCATTGTCATCTGACAGTAGAGGACGGTTCCTGCAGCCCTTACGCCTAATGCAACAGCTGTCTGGCAGGGACACAGAGGTGCCATTTTCAGTGGATGGGAAGGCCATATGTTGGATGGCCCAGTCCGAGGAGAGCCAATCACGCCAACCCTCTGCTCCACAACATTCCAAGGCCCTCTGCAGGCTGTCTAAAGCATCTGCACGACCTTCATCCTCCGTGTAACCTGCCACCGCTCGCTGTAGGCCGCTGCGAAATCCTCCAGCAATGTCTTCACGGTAGAAAAGGCCAGATAGTCCAGCGGCCAAACCAGCAATAAGTGCAGCAAGTTGGAAGAAGCCATAGGCCCTAAGCACACAGGGCAAGTTGGCAGCTACCCCAAGACAACCCAGGAAACCCCAGGCCGTGACAGCTGCCCCAGTGGACAGAAGGATGAGTGGGGCGTTGGGGTAGCGATTGGTAGACAGCAGCATGAAGTCTGCCAGTGAAATCTGCGCCCAAACTCCTAGAGTAAAGATGGCCAAACCTGCAGCCCAGAAGAGGCAACTGAAGGCCAGCAGACCCAGGCGCAGGAGATGCATAACTCCCACTGGGCGGCAGCAGGGTGGGGCAGCACCCCCAGGTGGAGGCACAGGAGGCGCCAGGGAAGCTTCTGAGCCGACTGACAAAGATAGTCGCTGCTGCTGGTGGAGCTGATCCTCCTGCTCTCGATATGATGGGAGCAGGTAGCCAGGAATCGCAGAGGGTCGACGAGGAAAAGGAGGAGGGGTGAGGAGATCGAGACCCCTTGGAGAGGACAGTCTTCGTACAGCTAGCTGCTCACGCTCCCAGTCCAAAGCTTGTCTGCTGGGACTGGGTCGAGCTGACAGGGAGTCATAAGGCAGTGCAGAGCTCATGGTCCTGGCTCTGGTTTTATCTATTCTTCTCTCTCTCTTTTTACACACTCCCCCTTCTTCTCCTTTTTCTATCTCTCTCGTCCCCCTGCAACACACAGTCCCCCTCCCACTTCTTTATGACTTGTTATTAATCCGCCTCCAGCTCCACGATGCAGACCAGACTGTAAATCTCACTGATGGGTCTTTCCTTGAGCTCTTATCTGCGTCCACAGCCCCCTTGTTTCCACTCTATTTATCTGTTTATTTCAGGTGTTTTTTCCACTTGCGTGGTCACCGATAGTCCGAAATCCTCCGCTGACAGCCACATCCGACATCTTCTGGCTCTCTGCTGCCCCTTGCTCTGGTCACAGAAGGTGATTGCAGTGAGATGGACCCACCATCCACATGCACACCCTCTCTCGGTGTGGAGGAGACATCCATTCGAGGTGGAATGTCGTCCATCTATCAAGTAAATATTAAGCGGAAACTGAACTTTTACGATGTGCCAACAAAGACATGAGGCTGTTAGTGGATATTATTTCAAGAATGAGTTTCAGTCAGCAACATGGCAGATTGGAATAAAGATTTAATGGAACTCCTCAATGTGCAATATAATGTACATGAAGTAATTAAAAGCAAAAAAAGTAAAGACATTTTATTAAACAGAAATACTGAGACTTTTTATGAAAACAGAAAAGTTGGAATTGTAAAGAGGAAATAACTTTTAAACAAATCCTTTTAAAATAGATATCAAACTGGAAGAAAAATCCAAGGCACTCTCTGTAAACATTAAAATGACCGTGCCATGTTAATAAAGGCATTTTAATGTATATAAAGACATTTTAATGTTTAAAGAGAGTGCCTTGGATTTTTCTTCCAGTTTGATATCTACTTTATGAATGCCTTTTTCCAAAGAGCACCTCGAACAAACTCTTTTTTGGCATTCCTTCCCATGAATTTTTGAAATCATTTTAAAATACTGGTAGTAGTTGAAAGTGATGGATAAACTGAGGTTTTACATTATATTTAGGAAACTGTGCTACATTTCTATTTGTTATAGATGCTGTAGAGATATTGACCAAGATTAACACCTGATTTTTTTTTTTTTTAAATTCTGAAAGTTATCATTTTCAAGACTTACTTTTATAACTCATCTCTCTATGCTAAAAATAGTCAGTTATGCACTACTAAAAATATTCCTTTTTACTGCTCTCTGCCTCTTCCCTTCCATCGCCTCCCAGTCAAAACCAATTAAAGCATCTCCGTTAATTAAATATGTTCTAATGGTCCATTTTATAAGGACAGCTGTTGTACTGGTGTGATAATGGAGAGGGGGATACTCTGATAGATTAGCTGACAAAAGACAAAGAGGATGAATCGCAATCTGTTATCATGCCATAGTCTTATAGACTACATTTTGTCCGACCAATAGAAAATAAGGATACTGTAAAGGTTTTTTGTAAGAAATTCAAGAAGAGTGAGACATGCATGGCCTCCTTTTTTGCTTCTTTGTGGGTTATTTTCCACCATGTTACAGAAACATCACCAGCTGGACGTTGAGAGGAGACGTGAGTTATGTTTATGTTTATAATTAATCTTTGCTCTTTAACCGGAGTCATTCAGTTTTATGTGCAGACTGTACAGAAATGAAGGAAATGCATCACCATCACCTGATGACTGCAGGTTCATAGTAAAACCATCTGTGCTTCAATACTCCAAGTGCTACAGCAGTGGCCACAACATCCAAGAGGACTGCTAGTTACACAAGTCTGTTCATTCTCTAGTTTCTACAGTGGTTTTCCAGTTAAAACCCATGTACAGTTAACACTGCTGAAACCCAAGTCTCAGCTAAACTTCAACAATTTACAGAGGTAGCATTATTATTACTGCATTACAATGTACCCTTGGTGTTACAGTCCTTATTTGACTATCAGCATGCTCTCAGATGATACTTTAGTGAAACAGAGTACTTCAGGTTTGTTTTACTGTGTGAACTGTAAATCTGCAAAAGTTTGCAAATGATCCACTGTTTTAATGCTGACAATAAACAGGCAGTAAACACAGTGAAAAGCATTTTAATGTACATTATTCACAACAAAATTCCATTTCAAAACTTCGTTCCAAACATTGTCATTTTCCCATCGCAAACAAAACTTTGAGGTTCACAGACTGTACTGAAATGACAGAACGCAGCTGTCCTTGTAGACAGGTCAACATGTGATGTCATGTGACATTTCTGCTGTAATGATCAATACATGCTGCTGCTCCCTGACCTAGTATTCTATTTCTGTTATTCTCTAATCTGGACTTAAAGCTACCTGATCAAACATTCTACACAAAGTTTCACTTATCTAATTCTGAATGTGATTCTATTTATTTATATCTATGTCTCTTTAATTACTGGTTAATGTTTGATTCTTTGGGCTGTGTAGCGTCTAAGGACTGTGCTGCTTCTCCATCCTCTCTGTGCATCTCCATATGTTTCTTCAGTTTTGCATTTGATGTGAATGTTTTCATACACTGTCCACAGGATGGTTTCAGTGGTTTTAACCCTGAATGGCACCGTTTGTGCCGTGCAAGTTCCGATGAACTCTTGAATTTGAGCTCACACATGCTGCAGGGATACGGCCTCTCTCCTGTGTGGATACGCTGGTGCAGCTGAGCCTCACTGAGGGTGAGGAATGATTTCTCACAGTGGCCACAAGGGAAGGGCCTCTCTCCAGTGTGAATGAGATTGTGCCTAGTCAGTGCATATGGTTTAGTGAAGCCTTTCCCACAGTACGTGCAGGGATATGGGCGTGCACCAGTGTGGGAGATGATGTGTTCCTGCTGGGTTTTTTTGCTCTTAAATCGTTTGTCACACTGAGGGCAGGAGTAGGGCCTGTCGTCCACATGTGACCTGTGGTGTTTGGAGAGTTCTCCCTGAGACAGGAAGCCCTTTCCACACTGGGAGCAGAGGAAGGGTTTCTCGCCGGTGTGCATCCTCTCATGTCTGGCCAGTACAGACACCAGGGTGAACCTTTTGGGGCAGTGGGAACACTGGAATGGACGCTCACCTGTATGGACACGAAGGTGCTTCATAAGCATAAAACGGAGTGAGAATCGTTTATTGCACTGGTTACATTGGTATGGACGCTCCCCAGTGTGTATGGACAGGTGTCTCTTCACATCAGATCTACGCGTGTACGTCTTCTCACAGTGTGGACACTTAAACTGACGCTTGACCTGATGCATCTGCCGGTGCTGGGAGCGAGCGAGTAGAGTGTCAAAACCTTCACCGCACTGTTGGCAGATGTAACGTTTACTGGTCACATGTGACTTCCTGTGCTCAAGCAGCTCAGATGAAGTGGAGAAACTCTGGCTGCAGATGGAGCAGATCTGAGGAAGCTGACTGTCCTGGAGATGACATCTCTTGTGGTGGACAGTCAGTGCACGGAGGTTGGTGAAGGCGCTTGTACATAGCTGGCAGGTGAAAGAGATGGCCACCCCGTGGTGTTTACTCTCATGTTTGGCCAAGTCCCAGGAGTGCTGGAAGGTGCGGTCACACTGTGAGCAGTGGAACGGCCTCTCCCCTGTGTGTGTGAGCTGGTGTCGCCTGACGTCTGATGTACGAGTGAATATCTTACCACACGTTTCACACGTGAGGGCCTTCTGTCGACTGTGGGACGGAGCCACACTTAATGTGCTGTCTTTTATGCCAGCCTCTACTTTGTTCTGCTCAGAGTTTCCTTTGGGAAAAAGTTTAATTGATGTAAAAATTTCATCAGTGTTGGAAGGAGAGGGAGTAAACTTAGTCCCTGAAACACCCCTGTATAGATCTGTGCGAACACTCTGCATGTGGAAGTGAGGAGGACTGTTTTCCTCAGAGGTGTGGAAGGGACAGTGAGAGCAGGTAAAAATGATAGATGTCATCTCGTCTGAATCACCTGCAAAAACACAGTATGTAAATATTTGATGGTAAAAATGGTCTAATGAAAATTTCAGAAGGTATTTTTTATCCTGATGGAAAACTTCTACCTCTGTCAGTTCCTTTGATAGCAATCACAGACGGTGCAAGAGATACATCAGTCCTGTTGAAATAAAAAAGTAGTGTGAGCTTTCAAACTTAGAGCACGTCAATCACTTATGTAAAACAACTGTTTTGGGAAAAGATGTTGCAACAAATACTATGATATAAAACAACTTCATCTCATTAATTTAAGGCACAAATCAACAGATACACAAATGTTAAAAAAAAAGTATAGATATATGAATGGCCTTTGTACATTTTTGGTTCGCTGCTCATTTCTCTGGATGATTTCTTGAATTTACACATTTCCTGCCAACTTGGAGGGGACTTCATTTGTAAACGTGTGGATTTGCGCACATTAGTAAAGTGGTCAGACGATTCTTCTGAGGCTGGAACTTCACTGGGACCATCTATAATTTCTGCATTCATATTGCTTTCTGTGCTGCCTGATTGGAAAATGACTTCATCCCTCATCTTTCCAACTGTGTTTCCCCTTTGCTCAAGTGTCTGGTCTCCTGATTCAAGTGTTTCATTTATTTTTCCATGATCTGTTGCATTTCCTGGTCCCTGCTCATCAGTATGGGATGATTCTACATTTGAGACAATAGTCTTTGTCTTTTCGGTCGGTACATCTTGACCCAGGTTTTCCTTTCTTAATGCAAAGGTTTTTGTCAGAGTCTCCAGTGCCTTAGCAACATCCACAGTTTCACTTATTTCATCTGTTTTAAAGTTATTTGATTCCACACCGGCTGTGTTATCTGCTCCCACAGCCACTATCTCTTCTTCATAGAAATCTGTCTGAACTTGTACTTCAGCTGACTCAGTAATTTCCTCATCTGCCTCAGATGCTCCAACTTCCACTTCAGTGTAAACAGCCACAACGCTGTACTGGTCTCCTCCAATGAAAGTGACAGGGTTTAGTATGTTAGCGTAGTTGTGGATGGACTGCAGTCCGGCAGAGACATTTGGTTTTTGTGAAGGAGGAATGGATAAAGCAGACATGATGCTGCTACCAATGGTAGATGAAGGACCATCTGCAAAAAGAAGATAAGACAAGAAGTCAATGATTGTTTTAAACGAGGCGCAATTACATGTTTATGCCATGTCAGGACACATATCAAGCCCAGAAACTAATCATTTTGCTTTTCCTCGAAATTATTTTTTACAATTTGCTCAATCATCAGATTACATTTTTGCCATAAAAGTCATAATATCCTCAAGCCTTAATAGCTGTCCTGGTCTACAAATAGATAGATTTATTTGTTTTTTGGATAGTTGAAAATGTTTTATCAGGCTTTATTATAAAAATGTTCTAAAAGCTCTTTATGGTGGCTTCAGTGTTTTTCTTACTAATGTAACCTTTTGAAACACACTTACAAAATTGAACAGTAGCATGTAATACTTAACGCAAATACATATTGTTTTTACTGCTCTAATCCATGATCTTTACCAAACTTAAATGGGGAAGTTTATGCCATTTTACTTAAAATACACTGAGGGTCAAAATTACCACAACTATTTTTCAGTGAACAGACAAAGAACTGTTTCATATTTACTTACATTGCATTTTCAGTAGTCCTGAACTTTTATAGTGTTGAAAGACGACAGACAGCTCTTCAGATATGGACTGAACACATTCCTCCAAAACAGAAGGTGCAGAGCTGAGCCAGGCCGCAGTCTGTAATCAAAGTGAAGTTGTTTTGAGGTCTGCTGTGAAATGCTACATAATTTACAGACTAAAGGCAGAAAACATTGTTTTCTTGCCCTTATTCCGAAATAAGCAGTTTATATATTCTGCTTCTGACCAACCTCTAAGGTGACCCATCTCTACTAAAAAGGATTTTTGTCCTTTCCAAAGCTGAACAGGGGGTTGTGTGTTGGAACTGCATATTCTGAATGCACTTTATACGTGCCCAAAGACAGTTTCTAAAAACACAACATCGGTATACCCCACATTTCTTAAAAGCTCCATTCAGAAAAATGGATCATTTGGAACAAACAGAGTATGTTGTTTAAGTGGCACCTGTCAAAATCAGAATACTGTCAGATATAGAATGACAATAGAATACTAGTGTTAATGGAAACACTGACTTAATACCTGTTTAAGATCTGGTACAGGAAGAAGCTTTTCCAGTTTGGACAGAAGTTCCCATAATAACACATGCAGAGCAGCATCATACTGTGGCCCATATTCCACTGGGAATACCTCCTGTAAAAGATGATTAAATATGCACACATTGTTAGAAAACATAGTACTTCACACAGTATTGACATATAACAGCTAAAGAGCCATTCTTAAACTCATATTAAACTGGATCTGACCTGGAAGAAGTATGCTCTCTCAACTGGATCTTTCAGCAGGCTTTGAACAAGTGCAATGAAAGTGGACTCCGTCGTCTCCACCTCTGCCTCCCTGTACTACCATAGATGTGATGTGTGTCATTAAACAGGGGGCTTTTGTTATATGCTGTTATATGTTGGTTTCCATTTAGTTTCAAACAGCTGGTGCTTCATTGTACTTACATCTGCATTTGTAGAACTTATTGGAAGTCTGTCCAAGTAGCTCTGGACAACTTGAGCATCAACAGAACCTCGACCTGTGCCTTTACATAACTCCAGAATCAGCTAACACATAGATAAAATACATGTTATTATTTCACATGGTCATTGACATAGACTGTTTGTATGGGACACAGATAGCAGCTTTGTCTCACCCTTGCCCTTAAACCCAGAATGAGCTGAGCTCTCTGGCTGCGGTTTATCAGTCCAGGAACAGCCTCTGTCACCATAAAAACAAACTCTTGCAGCTTCTCATAATTCATCACATCTTTCTGCTTCGCCAGCTGCCACATAGCAGCAGACAGAAGCTGCAAGGGGGACACAAGAATACGAAGAGAGGAAAGTGGCAGACCTGGATCTGAAACATAAATGTGTGATGTTAAATAATGGGCTTTGGATGACAGTGATGAGATTGTCACTGTTTCATTAGAATGATGTACTACAAACAGTCCACAACAACAATAAACTTGAGACAATTTCTTTAAATTAGTGCAAGCAAAATAAACAACAACATAGTTCTTACTTTGTTTCATTAGGTTAATGACAAGTCTATACTTAATAAAAAAACTACAAGCCTATGGACTAGGGTAAATGCTGGAATAATCTACTAATACTGTGAGTATTAAACTTAAACAATGGTACAATTACTGTAGTTATTCTAAAAATCTCGAGCCAACTGACAGAAAAAAACTGACTTTTACTTTTAGAATTTGATCATGCCTATGTAGATTGTGAACGCAACAGTGTCGTCTATAAACACGTTTCCTTTAAATAGACGGGCCCCGCTAACAATCTGACTACTAAAAACACAAAGTATGTTAAATTAGAAGAGAGGCACATTATTTCCACACATACCGCCCATTTTCTCTGTTGACACAAGAGCATCCATGTGTACAAAACGTTGTCTTTAACGGTGAAATCAAATAAAATATAGAGCGATATTATTTCATCTTGTCGATAACATGCGCTGTTAGCACGCAAACGCCCGTTTCCTCAACGCTTATGGTGCATTTCCTGTTTACAAATTAAAAGTGTCAAAAATTAGACGCTATATTTATCACTTATTTATGTATATATGTCTTACATGTTTTATTTAGTCAACCAGACTCCAGAGAGTTGCAAATTTTCCCAAGCAGATTACAGTAAATAAATTAGAACATGCTACTGTTTGGGCTGTTCAATGTAGAAAATGGCAGGAAATTGGTCTGTTCAACAAGAACAGAGTTTCATTAAAACAGGTCTGATGTCCACAACCTACAGGAAGCTCATATGAAGTCATCACTTTCAACCAACTATTTTAGACTGGAAACTATCCTGAAGTAATTAAGTGGCCCAAGTATTATGAATTACTATATCACGATTGAACTACTATTACTTTTGTCTTTTTCTTTCTTTCTTTCTTTCTTTCTTTCTTTCTTTCTTTCTTTCTTTCTTTCTTTCTTTCTTTTTTGTATTTTTTTATTCAACCAATAAAAACTTAAATAAATAAAAAAAGAAGTATAAAAGTCATGGGGATATATAAAGGCTAGAGCAAAATTTACATTCAAATACAATACAGTGAAAATAATTAGGCATTTTAAATTAACATTTAAATTAATGGAGCAGAGATGCAGCTGAGAAGACTCTTTGAAATAAAATAATAAATAAAACAATGCTCTGGCTTATTTTAATTGCAATTTTGTTTTTTTCTAATTGTTTTTAGGGACAAGGCAAACATTTTAAATTTGCTGGTAAATCCAGAAAAGGAGGGCTTGTTACTTCTCCATTTTGCGCAGTGGATATGATACTTACCCAGTAATAAAATTATGTCAATGATATCTGAAACAGATGAGATCAAATTATTCATATGAAAAATAATATGATATAGTTCAAAACATGGAACATCATTAATTTTTAGTGAAATCCATTTTTTTTTTTTTATGTCTGACCAAAAACAGTATGATGCAGGACAAAGGAAAATTAGATGTCCTAAGGTTTCTTCACTACCACTGCAGAAGGAGCATTGATCTACCTCAAACTTTAATCTTTTCTCAAGAAACTGTGCCACAGGACAAATCCTGTAAATGATTTTAACCTTCGGCAAGATTGGCCCTTTTCTAAATTTAGAGTGTGCTTTATTCAATGTACAAGATGTTAGTGAGGTAGTTCTCAGCCATTTGATCTCTCTGCAATAATCATGATACAACTGAGACTTCAAAACAAAACTAAGGAATCTATTGTTACATTTTCTTTCAGACAGATTATGTTCACCAATTAATATTTTTGGTAATGTTGGTACAAATGTATTAAAAATAAACTAAAAAGTTCTGAATCAGATGGAATAAAGGTAAAGGGATCACTTTACAAATTTTGTTATATTCTCTCAGAGAACAATTGAAATTGTATTTTTCCACAAAATCTGCATATCTTAGAAGGTTACATCACAATCCATTAGATCCGTGACAAATATAATGTTCCTTTGGTACCAATCATTTCTAAATACTGATTTCCTATTAATTGTAATTTTGATTGCTCCATAAATTTGAATTATGAGGAGAAAATTGTAGGTAAATGTAATTTTCCAAAATTGTAGAGTCTATTTATGAAAAGTGGACATCTTGATTGAGATCCTGTTCACACCAAAATCACATTTCAAAATAAAATCTAAACCTCCTATTTTCTTAAACAAAGACCTTGTAATATGGAACCATACCATGGAGTTTGGCTGTGATAGACCGGCTTTAATCCAGTTAATTGTAAATGAGCCAGCCCTCAAAATCTGGGGCTTTAATGTTTTTTTTTTGTTTTTTTTTTAAACTTTATTTCACCTCTGAGCTGATGCAATGAAACATTCAATATTCTTACTTGTGTAATGTAATGAATGACAATAAAGTTTTTGAATCGGAATCTGAATAAATAAATACATACATAAATAAAGGGAGTAAATGCAATTTTAACAATAGTATGCCTGGTACAACATGTTTTGTGTACTGTATGTTTTGTGATCTGTAAGTTGTAATGTACATGTGTAAATCATAAGTCAAGACATTAAATTGTTACAATTGCACTTGTTTTTCATAAGTCATTTCAGGTTGTTCATGGTTGTTCATGTTAATCACATTTTTAAAGGATAGTTTGTGGAAGTGAACATTTTCATAATGTAATTTTACTTTTTTCACTCTAAAATATTAGGAGTTGACATTATTTATAGGTTATTATGTTATTATTTTACTGGGCCACTTAAGATCATATTGGGCTGTATGTGGCCCCTGAACTAAAATTAATCCTATATTGGAGTAATTGAGACGGCTTGCTTATTTATTTATTTATTTATTTATTTATTTATTTATTTATTTATTTATTTATTTATTTATTTATTTCCTGCTGCCAGATCCTCTAAGCCCCGGTAGGTGGCAGTATTGCACCGTAAGCTCCTTTATTACCCCCATTAAAACCCGACAGAAGAAGAGGAGAATTTACGGAAGTGTTTCGGAAGTGGAATTTACAGCCCAGAGTCACATGAAACATTTAACAGCAATTGTGTTTTACCGAGCAATTTCTGCGTTTTGTGCAGAAAACAGTGTAACAGTCTAACTCCAGTCTGCATTAAAGTGTGCAGGTTTTCTTAAAACTCTAACATGGACGAGGACGGGCTGCCGATAGTGGGGTCTGGGGTTGATCTCACCAAGGTTTGTGTTTTAACTGCGAACATTAGCTAACGTTAACTGAACTGTGTCGAGGACTGAGAACGGGAGAAAAAGCAGGAGAAAATGCTGGAAAGACCGTTATTATATTATGTAGCGGGTCAAATAATATCTGTTGAGCTGTGATACAACGTCATTTTAGTCAATAACGGTCTCATCTAATGAAGGGCATAACATCTCAAGTCCAACTAGTAATTGAAGTAACTAAGTAACACCTAGATCTTAGGTCAGTTTACTCATTCACAGCGAGTACTTTTACATCACAGATTGTAAAGTTGTCCTAAAATGGGAGGGTACTGTCAGTCATGCCACAACATCTGAAATCTTGATTTTTGGCCCAAAACTTGATCTGAACTGAAATAGTTGACAAATGTTGGCAGAAATAAACGGCCGTCATCTGCGTTTCAAGTAATTTATCATAAATCCATATATGAACCCTGAATAAAATGGTTAAAATATACTAAACGACATTGTAATATTTGTTCTGTAGAAATTCAGTCCATGCATTGACTGTATTAGTGCTGTACTTAATCTGTCATTCCATGGTGGTAAATATTGTCAGTACATCACTGATACGTTCCTCTCTTATTACTATGACTCAAATATTTATGTTTTTTTTTTTTCAGGTTCCTGCTATTCAACAAAGAAGAATTGTTGCTTATCTCAATCAATTTATTGTCCACACAGTTCGATTCCTTAACCGCTTTTCTACAGTCTGTGAGGAGGTTTGTACTATAACTAATATTTTATATTTCTGTTGCCAGATTAGATAAGTTTAAGTTGCTCAACACACTGCCATTTAATTCATATCTTGAACTACTGAACTTTTCTTCCACAGAAACTAGCAAACATATCTTTGCGCATACAGCAGATTGAAACTACTTTGTGCATTTTGGAGGCCAAGGTGAGTTCTCACCTGTTTCACTCTCATCTTTGTGTACACATTAAATCCACAAATTCATCTTGTAAAAGCGTGTTTGTTTTTTTGTTTTTTCGAGCAGTTGTCTTCCATTCCTGGACTGGAGGACGTCACAGTAGATGGGGTCAGTCAGCATCAGACTGCTCAGGCCAATGGGCCCACTGTCAGTCAGAATCAAACAGACAGTCCAGCAGTGGGAAACCTACCAACCCCAGAGGTATCTGACAAACTTTGACAGTGACATGCTCATGAACAGATGCATAATGTTGTTTGTCTGTGTGTGAAATGAATGTATGTAAATTAATGCAGCATATAGTACCTCTTTCTGTTGTATAGTCACATTTCATGTAAAAACAGGAATCTAAGGAGACTGTTCCACACCTGCCCTGTCAGCTCTGACTGATCAAATCCACCTGTGGAGCAATGAACCATAACTGTTAATTCATAGGTCCTCTGCACCATCCAGCTACTGGATTATGTATAGAGGAAGGATACAAATGTTGAGAGAAGATGAAAAATGATTATACACCCACAAATTATGAGTCCTCATTTCTGAAATATTTCCCAGGAAAAATGACTGACTATGACACTTCATTAACAACAAAATGACTTATTTTGTCACATTTGGTTCCACATTTTGGTGGTCATGTAATGCAAGTCACACTGTATATAAAACACAAACTCTGAAGTCAGCAAATGTATACCACATACTGTACCAGGAATGCAGAATAAAGTACCACATCCAGTTTCTAATGCTATCTGTTATGTCCCATCTAGTAGTGCAGGACTGTAGCACAGGTACAAAAGCATTTCTTTCCCAGCACCCAAACCAAATCCAGTAAACCTGAAAATATCACTGAAATGTTTAATTTATTATTTAAGATAACTGACTATCCATAAATGAAAACAATCAAACCCAAAGACATTCACAAAACCTCCTTAACTTAAAACCAAACAAGGTCAAACAGTGTGAACAACTACTTGTTGCTTGAAACCATGTTGTAAATTTGCATATTTCATATTGCAGCCTGTTCAGAATGAGTCAGAATCTGCAAAAGGGGAGAAAGCAGAAGCAGAGGCAGTTTCAGCTGCAGAGAATGTTATGACTGTGGCCAAGGACCCACGGTACGCCCGTTACCTGAAAATGGTTCAAGTGGTAAGTCATACCAAGTTAATACTTGTTCACAGACTACAGATTTAAAAAGTCTGTGAATCTTAACACACGTGTCATCTGTTACAGGGGGTCCCAGTTATGGCCATTAGGAATAAAATGGTCATGGAGGGTTTAGATCCCAACTTGCTTGAGTGAGTCTGTTTTTAAAAGTAGATGACACTGCTTTTTGCCTGGTTGAGATATACATATGACTGGCTTGAGTAACATTTCATTAAACTGTCAAATAATATTTCTCTCTCCATTTGTGATAGTACGCCTGATGCCCCTGTGCCTGATGGAGGAACAGGAAGTGCAGAGCGTCAAGAGGATGACGCCAACACCTCTGACAGTGAATCATCTTTTAGTGACTGATATCTGTCCTTTCTCTTGTTTGAGTCAAACCTTCCTGTAAAGGCCATTCATCTACAACTGCACTACCACAGGCTTGTGCAAGACACTAGCAGAAGGTTAAAGAAGAGTAGAATATGTCAAACTACAACTATGTGCCTGAAACAGGAAAATCTAACCAATGATTGTAATTTCAGTGTGATTGAGCTGGAATCATTTTTCCATTGGTCCATTAGTGACTGAGTTCATTCTCATACACTGTTGACATTTTTGAAAAGCAGGTAATTCTTTTTCTCAGTTGATTTTCTAAGAATTTGTCATAAGTGCATGGTATGTAGCAAGTATTATTTTCTACAAATCTTATCTTTTAGTAGTAGTTTCACCTACAATGCCTTCAACACACACTGGTCAACAAAACATCTTCATGTCATTGTCTAATTGTGCATGTTTAATACTTTCTGAGACGGAATTAATTATATGTTACTTGGAGAACAGTTAAGTCGTCTGCTTTTAGTATCAGTATTGGAAAGGAAATCTTGACTTCAAAGTAATCTGGTCGTTCTTAGATACATTACTGTTTTTTCATGAAGTACTCAGACCTTTTAGGTTTTCCATATTTAACATTTTAGCAGTTTCGTTGAAAAAGGAGCTGCAGGATGTTCTTTGTTTTTTTTTAAGAAAAACAAAAACCCCATCATATATCACAATTGAAAGCAAAAGTAACAAACAGTTTTGTTCCTATGTAATGTGTCTGCTGCTCAAGTGGATTTATTGAGGTTTCATGATTGGGTAATAATGACATGTCTTCCACTTTTCACAACATCGTATAAAATACACTGTCATCGCTTTTCAGAAAATGTTATGTAAGTGTTGATTATGTTGTTTGTACTACATTTAAATACATCCAACTTCATTACTTAGAACAATGAATATGATTCTAAAAGAGAAAGAATAGAAAAAACAATGATAATAGTATTTAATGATTTAAAAAAAGTTTGATTTTATTTCTATGGATATTACACTATAAGTACTGTGAAAAAAGCAAATGTAGAGGAAAGCACTTTTTTTTCTTAACATGAAAATCTGCCTGTTTGCCTGTAATAAACACTCATACAGATTACTTTGAAAAGGTACATCTTTATTTTTCAGTACAGCAGCGTATCAGAATCTATACAGTATAGTTTGTAAAAAGATAAACAGTACTGAGACAAAGTGAGTAAAAACAGACTTCACCCATTGTAAAATCCAACATTTGTAATAAAAGGTATATATCTGTGTACATTTAATGCCTGTTTTGTCCTCTTATACATGACAGTGTAGGACTCATTTGAAATTATGTTTCATTAGTAAATCAATGAAACCATTGTGACTAAAGTTACTAAAGACAATTGTACACACAAATTTTGTTCTTAAATGTCACAACTGATCAAGGAGAACCTGGCACTTGCACCATACTTTAATTCTGAATTTTCTTTCAGGTAGAAACACAATCTACAAATGCTCCAAACCTCTTAGAGGAACTGTGTAATTAGTTAGCTGTAACTCTAGCCTCAGTTTTTCACTAAATTATTGTACATTTCATTACTGAGAGGATTACAGTTTGAAAATCTCATACATGTTATTTGTTAACGGTCTTACTATTCTCTTTGACGCAGGTTACATTTATCAAGTTTATGCAGATCACTCATACAGTTTTCAGAAGTCACATGCATTTTCTGAATGTGATGTTTCACGCTCATTCTAGCCAGTCATACTAAAAAAGAACAGACATCCTCAGACAATACAAAAATATTCTTACATGAGACCCATTGTGGAGGGTCAGTGTACCCAACTGTAATGGTAGTGATCTTTACCGATAGTCAGCATCATGACACATAAAAAGCTATGTAATTTATCAATCGTAGAAAATCTCATTTTTCTCAGAGCATTTACAACCTTTACAATGTAACACACTCTCTGCTTCTGCATCTCTGGATAAGAATCACAGAACATACTTAAATTTACTTACTTACAATTTTTTTCTCTTTAATTTTATTACAGTAATTTCATTTGACCACCTCAGTAAGCACACTAATTAACTTAACCGTCTACTTCCCAGCTGCCTAAAGGCTGTATTATTCTACAGCTGCACTGCATGTTATAGTATCAGCTTGATACTGTTCAGCACCAGTACTAATCCACAGACTCTTAACTCCAGATGAGGGCATCTGAGCCTATTTGTCTCCTCTCCAAAAATAACACTTAAGTTAAAGAAAATAGTGAACAAAGTAATATAACTTGGATAAGAACTTGGCAAGGATTCAACTCAATTTTTGAAGTACTGAAACTAAAGTAATATTTCAAACATTTTTTCTGGTCTACACAAAAATCAGGATGTATGTATTATACTAATGTGGCCAGTCTCTCCAGTTTATCTCAAAATGAAACTATTCCCAGGTTCCAAAAGATGAACTTGTATGTTTGAGTGGGTTTTCCCATTTTGCCACAAGTGATCATGTGCTCAATGTGTGATGAACTTTTCCTGCTCTTGGTCACATTGTTTACGATCTGACAAGGCGTGACTTGCTGGTGTGGCAACAGTCAAGAGCAGAGTGCAAAATGACATCTGACTAAAACCTGACACTGACAGTTTGACAATGGAAATCAGTACATTATCCTCTATAAAAATCTAACATCTGACAGACAGTTGTATAAAATGTATAAATAAATCAATCAATCAGGTGAGTACAAATCACAAAATCATAAAAAAGCTGTGTGTATAAAATGTATAAAATGTTTATGAAAATAAGTGCGGCACATTTTCTATTATGAAAATATTGAAATTAAGACCCAGATCTGATGGCAGGTACCGACTGCTCAACGCTACTCATCCTCATACACTGTCTTTACCTGAAGAGTAAACAGCTGCAAAGAATAAAAAACAGCAGTTAGAATCTCTTTTACAGAAAAAGTACCTAATATTCACTTTGATGTTGTGATACTCACTTTGAAATCATCAATGTATGTGAAGAAGAAGAAGATGAAGCTGAAGGCAACAACCCACTCACATACTGCACTGGCCAAATGGAAGGGAAAGTCCTGTAAATGGGACACAATCTGCATTAAGTCTATATTTAACTGGTTTAAGGCTAAGTATTCACATTAAGTAGCCTATATAACCACAATAAAAGTATGTATGGTATTGATAAGTATTACCAGCACAATG